>NC_061838.1:2421629-2426629 GCF_019202785.1 Penaeus chinensis | reverse complement strand
TATCACCGATAAGGGACCGGTATTTCCCGAACACGATACTTTCCCAAACATCGTTCCGCAATACAGTATTCCTTAAAAGCTTTGGGAAATGTGACTGACTGTTTACCAGACACTTTAGAAGAACCGTTAGAATTTTTGAAAACACTAAACATCCGTTGTGCATTTTGGACGAAAAGGGGTACTTAGAGAAAGGATTATCGTAGGTTTAAACAGCCATTACATTGGTGGAAGTTGTTAGAGTTTGAAATTGATATTGAAAATGTTGATTTTGAAACGGCCCGGGGAGACGAAAGTGGATTTCAGAATCTTCAGAAAAGTGACGCATTTCCTGAAGCCTCTGAAGTTGAAGTTAAATGTTATAACACGATCGAGAATTTCCCGTATTGCAAACATTTTTGTAATACATCATTTCGATAATTTTTGCGCAGTTCTGTTGTGATATGGTGTTAGTCAGAATTAATGATGGTGTTTGCGATATTAGAATGTAATTATGATAGCGAAGTCGATGGTAATAACAGGGAGAGATTGTGATAATATTGGTTATGGTTTGATAGTGAAGATAAGGGTGATAATGGGGATGATTGTGATGCTTATGGTGTGGCGATGATAGTGATATAAAGGGGATAGAAGATGTGATCATAATGACAATGGAGGTGGTGATGGTGATGAAGATAATGATGTTAATTGTGCTGTTGCTGCTGCTTGTAATGATTCTGACAATGCGTTTGTTAAAATCGAATTATTGTATTTATTTCAAGAGTAAGTTGAATTTATGAATATAACCCATTTGTTTCTTCAGTTATGTTTTTAATATTTTCTTATTGCTTTCTTTTTTTTTAATCTGTTGGGGAAGAAAACTACAAGTCACGTGATGCCTTACGAGAGGGAAGGGCAGATGGAAGGAATAAAGGTCACTTGTATTTCATTATTCACTAAGCACATAATATTTCATACTTGGTCGTATATAAATTAGTGTTCTACACAGTCATCTCACTCTCTCACTCACTCACTCGCTCATTCACTCGCTCACTCGCTCATTCGCTCACTCACTCACTCACTCGCTCGCTCACTCACTCACTCACTCACTCACTCACTCACTCACTCACTCACTCACTCGCTCGCTCGCTCGCTCGCTCGCTCATTCACTCACTCACTCACTCACTCACTCGCTCGCTCGCTCGCTCATTCACTCACTCACTCACTCGCTCATTCACTCACTCACTCACTCACTCATTCACTCACTCGATCATTCACTCACTCACTCGCTCATTCACTCACTCGCTCACTCACTCACTCACTCACTCACTCACTCACTCACTCACTCACTCACTCGCTCATTCACTCATTCACTCACTCACTCACTCACTCGCTCGCTCGCTCGCTCGCTCATTCACTCACTCACTCACTCGCTCATTCACTCACTCACTCACTCACTCACTCACTCACTCACTCGCTCATTCACTCATTCACTCACTCACTCACTCACTCGCTCGCTCGCTCGCTCATTCACTCACTCACTCACTCACTCACTCGCTCATTCACTCACTCACTCACTCACTCATTCACTCACTCGATCATTCACTCACTCACTCGCTCATTCACTCACTCGCTCACTCACTCACTCGCTCACTCACTCGCTCATTCACTCACTCACTCGCTCATTCACTCACTCACTCACTCACTCATTCACTCACTCACTCACTCACTCACTCACTCATTCACTCACTCACTCACTCACTCCCTCACTCATTCACTCACTCACTCACTCACTCACTCACTCATTCACTCACTCACTCACTCACTCACTCACTCACTCGCTCATTCACTCATTCACTCACTCACTCACTCACTCGCTCATTCACTCACTCACTCACTCACTCACTCATTCACTCACTCGATCATTCACTCACTCACTCGCTCATTCACTCACTCGCTCACTCACTTACTCGCTCACTCACTCGCTCATTCACTCACTCACTCGCTCATTCACTCACTCACTCACTCACTCACTCACTCACTCACTCACTCACTCACTCACTTACTCACTCACTCACTCACCCACCCACCCACTTACCCACTACACAGTCACCTCATTCACCCACCCACTTACCTTTCGCATCACAAGCTGTTATTTAAAGTAGAGTCACTTCAGTCACTTCAAGACGAGTCACACATATGATGCTTTATAAAGAAAAAAGTTTACGCTGCACGCAATTAAGTTACTTTGGCACTTCTGTCTGGATTTCTGAAATGCTGTTGAAGCGACAAGGACGCTTTATATTTTTCTATTTTTGATTTACTCATGCTATTAGTAACTGTAGTATATATAGTAGTGGTAGTAGCAGTAGTAGTAGTAGTAATAGTAATAGTATTGGTAATAGTAGTGTCAGAGTTAGTAGTACTAGTAGTAGTTGTAGTAGTAGAAATACTAATAGCAATAGTAGTAGTAAGAGTAATAGTAGTAATTGTTGTATTAGTGATAGTAGTAGTAGAAGTAGAAGCAGTTAAAGTAGCAGTAGAGTAGTTGTAGTAGAAATGGAAATACTAATAGTAGTAGTAACAGCAGCATGATAGCAAAGACGACAGTGATATAAGACAAATACGGTAAAGCAAAACCTGATCCTCATGATGAACCCGAAGCTAATATCAACAGCTGGAATTCTAATGAAGATTACATTAATGGTAATAATTATCCTCAACACATCTCCGGCAAGTGTCCCCGCAGAGACCTTCCCAGCATGCAGATTCTGAGGGACTCTGGGATCTCTCTTGCTCGGCTCGGCTCGGGGGTTGAGGCTTTGTGGGAGGAGGGGGAGGTAGGGGTAAGGGAGGAGGAGGGGGAAAGGGATTGGGAGGAGGAGGAGGAAGGGAATGGGAGGAGGAGGCGGGAAGGGAATGGGAGGAGGAGGGAATGGGGGAGGGTGAAGGGCAATGGAGGGAATTGGGGAGGAGGGACGGGGAAGGGGAGGAAAGTAGGGAGAGAGGGTGAAGGGGGAGAAGGGAGGGGAGAGGGGGAGCAGGGGGGGCAGGGTGAAGTGGGAGGGAGGGGTTGGATGGAAGAGGGGAGAGGGGGAAAGATGAAAGGGGAGGGGATAGGGAAAGGAGATAGATGAGAAGGAAAAGGAAAAGATGAGACAGAAGGAAATCGAGGGTCGAGAGGGAGTGAGACGGAGAGATAAGAGAGAGAGAGAAACAGAGAGTATTATTAACAAGAGACAGACAATGCGAAAGCTGTCATCACCAGCCTTTTAAAGCAGACGTGCTGTCCCTGAAAATGAAAAAAAAAAAAAAAAAAAAAAGATGAATAAAACCCCTTTATTTGCCATTATCTTTTTATGCAGCGTTTTGCATTGTTAGTGCGAACACACGTGGCGAGTTCTAGCGGAATCACCGGTGTTGGTTATAACTCTCGCAGCCCTCGATGGATATTATGGGGACGGGAGGGGGGAGGGGAGTGGACGGGAGGGGAGTGGACGGGAGGGGGGAGGGGGTGGACGGGAGGGGGGAGAGGGGGTTGGACGGGAGGGGAACGGCCGAGGTACCGCCGTTACGCCTACCGGAATTAAAGGCGCGTTTTGAATGCGTTCGGTTTGAGTTTGGCACTTTTTTTTTTCAGTCCTTGGGTTATTGGTTATTTTGGTTGTTAGTGTTCGGGTGTTAAATCTTTTGGGTTGTTCGTGTGTAGGTGTTAGCTCTTGAAGTGTTATTTTGTTAGTCTCTGAATTATCTGTCTCTGAGTTGTTAGTAATTAGCTGTTAGTCTCTGAGTTGTTAGTAATTAGCTGTTAGTCTCTGGGTTGTTAGTAATTAGCTGTTAGTCTCTGAGTTGTTAGTAATTAGCTGTTAGTCTCTGAGTTGTTAGCCTTCATTTGTTTGTCTTCGCTTGTTACCTATTGTGCTATTTGTCTGCGTCTTTGCTGTGATGAAATGTAATCTGGAAAAAAAAGAAAGGAACAAAAATAAGGTAGCAAAATGATAAAAGAAGGAATAGAAGAAAGAGAAAAAAAAAACAGTGATAAATAAGGTAACAAAAAAAAAAAAAAGGAGGATAAAGGTAGCATTGTGACGAGAAAAGGAAGAAAATAAAAGTGAAAGGAGAGAACAGGGAGAGACCAAAAAAGCCTTTTAGAAGTCAGTGTAAAAAGAGGGAAAAAGGATGACAGTGAAAGAAAAATTAATGAAAGAAGAAACACTAACAGAATGGGAGGAATAGAAAAGGACAAGTAAAATAGAGAAAGGGTGATAGGGAGAGGGAGAAGGGGAAGAGGAAGAAGGTGGAGGAAGAGGAAGATGAGGAAAGAGGTTGAGAGGAAGAGGGAGGAGAATGGGAAGGGGGAGAAAAGGAGACAGGCAGAGACGGAAGATAAATAGTGGAAAAGAGATAAAGAGAAGCAGACAGTGAAATCCAAGAAAAATATATATTTTTTTTTATCCACATTCTAGAACTTAAAAAAAAAGGCAAAAAAACGAAAAACAAAACAAAGCGACCTGCATTTTGAATAAGTAGTAATAAAAATCGTACTCAGGAATTCACTTTTGAAAAGTATATGATACAGTTCTGTTTTCGATCTTGATTTTACTCTTTCATCTCCTGTAGAAAGAAAATTTTTATGGGGCCTCGTAACTCTGTTTTTATAAGGTTTTTGAAAGTTTCAATGAGATCGTAAACTTGGGTTTGTATTTACAAAAGGCTTTATGTGTGTATAGAAAATAATTTGGGTGAAATGAGGGAATAGAGGCAAGAATGCTGATATACAAGTAAGTGAAATATTGAGATACAGAATTTTGATATACTACGAAAAAAGGAAAAAAAAAAAGGTAATTCTTTCATAGTGAAATTTTGATACATTGCGCATATTATCCTGAGGTATAACGCCCTACAAATCATAGTAAAGTTTTGAAATATACTGCAAATTACAGATAAATTATAATGTGTTGCAAGTTCTTTACAGGGTGGCTTCACAAACTTACAAAAGCAAGACTAGTCAGTTCTAAGCTGTG
>NC_061838.1:2389129-2391629 GCF_019202785.1 Penaeus chinensis | reverse complement strand
GTGGGAAAGTTGTAAAGAAGTAAATAAATGAAAAATAGAAAAAAAATAATAACTTGAGAGAAAGGGGAATAGAAAAAGAATGAGAGATTTGAAAGATATAAAAATAAAGAGGATGGAATGGTACAAGGGGAATAAGGGAAACAAGAAGAAAGAAAAATAACAGAACCAAAAAGAAATAAAAAGTAGGAAAAGGAGGAGGGAACCAGTAAGAAAAATCCAAACAAACAAACAAACAAAAAGCGCGGAACACCGAGTAATTAAACAGGAATTGAATTTCTATGTAAATATTGGATAACAGCGGTTTATAAACAATTAAACATTGATATTCCTAAAAAAAGAAAATCAAAGCTTTAATAGGCTTTGTTTGATCTTGCATTGAGTATCTAATTCGTGTTGTTGTTCGGTGATTGTTTGTGTTTGTCTGCGTGTGTGTGTTTATTTGTGCGTGTATTTGTTTGTTTGTTTGTGTGTTCGAATGAGTTCTCGATTGCGTTTTATATTCACACAGTATCCCAGTATCGCATTTAATTCCGGAATTGTTATATTGGTCTCTCCTTTTTTTTTTTTTTTTTTTTTTTTTTTTTTTTTCTTTTTCTTTTTTCGAATGGATCTCTTTCACCTCAGTGAAATGGACAAACGTCACCCTAATGTACAACCTTCACCCTAAAAGGCCACTCTCACCCTTGTTTAACAACCCGCGCTTTAACAAATCATCATAACCTCAGTGAACAATCGTTACCCTTCATTATCATCACTCTTCTTATTGAACAACCCTTGCCCTGTTAAACAACAATTTCCGTGAAGAACAACGTTGACCCTAATGAACAGCCTGCATCCTATTAACAACGATTAACCTAATAAAAAGACTCGACTTTAATCAACAATCACCACCCTTAATGAACGACCCTAATACTTATGACCAACTCTCACCCTTAGTGAACAAGGCTCACCCTAATGAACAAGCTCTCACCCTAATGAACAAGCCTTCACCCTTAATGAACAACTCCAATAAATACCCCTCATAAATTCCGACATGGAAACTCGAGCGTGTACGGATGCCAAAACTTCTTTTTACCGCTGGGAAGTTCCTGGGAGAGGACCAAGAACTTCAAGTTTACGGTTGCATTTGCACAAACTTAAGATGCTGAACGACATCATAAAAATCGCTCAATTTAACCCCAGTTCATATTTCGCGTATCTTTTTTTTGCGTCTTTTTTTAAAAAACTATTTTCGGTGTCCGGTTCCGTGTTTTATGGCTTGGGTTTTTGTAGCACTGATTTTTTTTCCCTCTCGCCTTTCTCTTTTCTGTTTCTTTCTTTCTCTGTTTCCTTCGTCTTCTTCTTCTTCTTTCTTTCTTTGTTTTTTTATGGTACTGTATTCCGTATTTATGTGTTTTTCATGTTATTGTTTTTATTATTTTCGTGTCTTGTTTCTTACTGTTTCTCTCTTTATTTCTTTGTTTCTTTATATCTGTCTCTCTTTATCTCTCTGTCTCTCTATTTATCTTTCTCTCGCCTCTCCTTATTAATACAACGGAGCATGTCACTCATTATGGTTTATTTATGTTGTGTACCTTCTCTGTCTGCTGTTATGTCTTAATCAGTTAATGTGTTTGAATGTCTATCTGCCTTTTTATGTCTCTCTGTCTATGATATGTTTATCTTCCTGCCTATCTATCTATCTATCTATCTATCTATCTATCTATATATATATATCTATATCTATATATATATCCATCTACCAACCTGTTTGGTTGTCTGTATATATATAAAATCTATCTATCTATCTATCTTTCTATCTATCTATCTATCTATCTATCTATCTATCTATCTATCTATATATCATCTACCAACCTGTTTGGTTGTCTGTATATATATAAAATCTATCTATCTATCTATTCCTTTATCAATCAATCTATCTATTTATCTACCTACCCATCTATATACATATATACATATGCCTCTATATAACTTTCTATCTATCTACCTTTCTATCTATCTATCTATCTACCTAACCATCTATCTACCTGCTCATCTCTCTATTTACCTACTAATCTCTCTCTCTCCACCTCTCTCTCTCCACCTATATCTATACTTCTTCTTTCTCAAGGCCATATCTCTTCTCCCTCGCAAGATTTTATGAACGATATCTCTTCCGTTTCTTCTCATATATTTCTTTTTGTCTCGTTCTTTCGCTATGGGAAGGTGAGTGTTATTCAAGGTTTTTCTTTTTTTCTTTTCTTTCCTGGTGGAGGTAAAGTGTGCTGATAAGATAGATGGATATATAATGAATGAGTGAATGAATGTGAATGTATGTATATACACGCACACTCCTCCTCCTCCTCCTCCTCTTCACCCCCTTCCTTTTCTTCCTCCTCTCCCACTTCCTCCTCCTCCTTCTCCCCCCTGCCTCCTCCTCCTCCTTCTCCCCCCTTCCTCCTCCTCCTCTTCCTCCTCCTCCTCTTCCTCCTCCTCCTCCTCCTCCTCCTCCTCCTCCTCC
>NC_061838.1:2384129-2386629 GCF_019202785.1 Penaeus chinensis | reverse complement strand
AGCATTGTTTTTTTTTATTCCTAGATTTTTTTTTTTCAAATCGTATTTCCCGCCATTTTTTGGGTGTCCCGTTTTCTTTATTCGCCCGCCATATTTAATCCATTGGTCTTTGTTTACAACAGTTATTTTTATCCCCTCTATATACCCTGCATTTTTTTTTTATCCCATTCTCTTCATTTTCCCGTATATTTCTTCCTTTTTTATCCTGTTCTCTTCACTTCCCGCCATTTTTATCCAAGGGCGAGTGTAAAGTGCCGAACTGTGTACCTCGGAGACATTTTGTAGCGCTTTTGAATGCACGCGTATTGGGGCTGAAATATGATAAAATGAGAATAATAATAATAATAAAAAAATAAAAAAAATGCGGTTGGTTATTGGGACACATAAATAAAATGTTCGATACACAATACGCACGTGGCCCATTTCGCTTTTTCTCTCTCTTTTTTTTTTCTTCCCTCCGCGCCAACTATGATTACATCCAAATGCACTTTTAGATTATTATTTGCTTTTCAAGACCAAGAGAATGGATGTCTGAAAAGCCAGTCATTTAACCTCCAGCCGTCGCCATCTTGTTTAGGTTAAACGAATATAAAAAAATGAAGGTAATTGACATGAATTGAGGAGTTTAATGTACGTCCTTCGTTTGCACGTCAAGTTTAATTTTTCTTCCTTCTCTCTTTCTCTTCCTCTTCCTCTCTTCTCTCTCTCTTGTCTTACTCTCTCTCTCTCTCTCTCTCTCTCTCTCTCTCTCTCTCTCTCTCTCTCTCTCTCTCTCTCTCTCTCTCTCTCTCTCTCACTCTCACTTTCATTTTCATTTTCACTTTCACTTTCACTTTCACTCACTCACTCACTCGCTCACCCCGTTCTTCCCTCCCTCCCTCCCCTCCCTCCCTCCCTCCCTCCCTCCCTCCCTCCCTCCTTCCCTCCCTCCCTCCCTCTCTCCCTCCCTTCCTCCCTTCCTCCCTTCCTCCACCCTCCCCCCGCTCGCTCGCTTGCCATACCTGTACCTGGGTTTTTGTTTACATGTTCGTTAATTAGATCCAGGTGACTGAGCGGTTCACGTGTGGAAGCGTGTGATTAATTTCTGTATAGGCCTAATGTAATGAGCTTTCTTTGTTTTGCATTTTTATGTTTTTTTTTCTAAGAAGAAGGAATGAGGTGTTAGGTGATAAAGAGGACCTTACATTTCTCATCTATATAGGGAATGTACGCGCACGCACAACAAGGGAGAGAGAGAGAGAGAGAGAGAGAGAGAGAGAGAGAGAGAGAGAGAGAGAGAGAGAGAGAGAGAGAGAGAGAGAGAGAGAGAGAGAGAGAGAGAGAGCACTCCTCGCTGGTAGGACGAGCGGTCCATTTTCTGCTCTCAGTAGACTGCATTCTCTTTAATAATTTCCTCTTTCCCCTTTTACCTTTTTTGTTTTACCTCTTTAACCCTCCCCCCCCTTGCCTTCTCCTTCCTTTTGCTCCTCTACCCTCCTCTCCCTCCCTTTACCCCCCTCCCCTCCCTTCACCCCTTTACCTCTACCCCTCTCTCTTCTCCCCTCCCTCCCCCCTCTCTCTTCTCCCCTCCCTCCCCCCTCTCTCTTCTCCCCTCCCTCCCCCCTCTCTCTCTCCCCTCCCTCCCCCCTCTCTCTTCTCCCCTCCCTCCCCCCCTCTCACTCGTTACCCCCTCCTTCCTCCTTTTCACTCGTTACCCCCCTCCCTCCCCCCCTTCCCCCTTGTCCTGGTCGTTGCAACTGCATTTTTGATGACGTCGAAGTCCCTGCTCGCGCCGCTTACGCTGTGTCGTAGGGGTCTGTTCCCTTATGCATCGCCCGTGTTGACTCTGTGGGGAATGTTTGCGTGGGGGTAGCCTGATTCCGTCGGGGTTTGAAGGGCATGGAAGTATACGTCTCCTTTATTTTTGTTTTTGTTTTTGGGGGGTTGGGGTTGGGGTTGGGCTGTTGTTTTATGTTTTTTTTTGAGGGGGGGGGGGGGTAGCGGTGGTAGTGTGGGAAATGGGTTGGTTTTGATTCGTTTTAGGGAGGGGGGGGGGGGGGCTGGGATCGGCTCAACCGGTTTGGTTTGGTTTAGGTGGGTTCGGTTGGTTTAGTAATGTTGGTTTAGTTATGATGGTATTAATGGGTATTGTTTTGCTTTGAGTTGTTTAGACTATTTTCACCGTGGCAATATGAGGCTTGGTTGTTTTCACCGTAGCAACATAAGGTAAGGACGAATTTCGGTGTTGGTTTAGCCCTCCTTTCGCCGGGGCCGTCCTGTGCACCTCGCCACGCCGGCCGGGTTTAATGAATGTCCTGTGGGCCGCCTGTCTTCAGTGCACGGCGGCCTTTGATCCGTGAAGCTGTCTTTGTTGCTACGGACGAGGCTTTAGAGCTGCTTCGGTTTTTTTTGGGGGACCTCGCGACTACTGTCATTGTTTATTAAAGAGTAGGTAGCATTAAGGTAAAAGGAATGTAGCTTGTGGTTACAGACAAAGACTAATACACGTGCCCTCGCGCGT
>NC_061838.1:2364129-2366629 GCF_019202785.1 Penaeus chinensis | reverse complement strand
CGGACGGAGAGGAGGAGGAGAAGGGAGGAGGGGGGGGGCGGGGGCGAGGGGTGGAGGGAGTGGCGATTGAGAGGGAGAAATGAAGGGGTGACGGGGAAGGGAAGGTATAGAGGACATAGAGAAGGGGGGGGGGGGGGCTTCGAGGGGACTTAGTTAATTACATGGCACATAGCCTTAATTACTGCGGTGGCGATGCTTATAGCCACAGGTTCATTAGACATGTATGGAGTTTCGTCTCTACCATTTTCTTTAATATATTGGTTTCATATAAATAAGATTATATATATATATATATATATATATATATATAAATATATATATATATATATGCATGTATATATGCATGTATATACACATGCTTATGTATATGTACTGTATATGTATATATGCATATTTGTATATATGTATATGTATAATATATATGTATATGTAAATGTATATGTATATATATGTATATATATGTATATTTATAATATGCATATATACATATATACATATATATATGTATTTATGTACATATATATGTATATATGCATAAACATATATCCATACATATACATATATATACACATATAGGTTTGTTAATATGTATATATAAGTTTACATATATGTATGTATGTATATATGTATATATATATATATATATATATATATATATATTTATAGTATATATATATATATGTATATATATATTCATTCAAAAATGTTTAATGAATGTACGTTGATATTTATTCATTTACTTTCATTTTTTGTCCGTCCGTCTGAACCAATATTCTTCCTTCCTCCTCATTCTATAATTGGACGTCATTACACCCGTGTTTTTGTTTTTTTTTGTTTGTCTATTCCCTTCTTATGTGGCCTGCGCCTTTTATGGGCCACTTGCCATAATTGGGCTGAGTTTCTTGTCGGTGCCAGTCTTTTGGCCACTCTGCAGCCCGGACGAACGGACTCAGCCCGCGTTTGCTTTTGTCAGTACTGTTCTTGTTGTTATGTTTTGTCAGTACTGTTCTTGTTGTTATCTTTTGTCAGTACTGTTCTTGTTGTTATCTTTTGTCAGTACTGTTCTTGTTATTGTTGGTGTTGTTATTATGATTTTTTGTGTTGTTATTGATATTGTCGTTGTTATTTTTGTTATTATTATTACTATCATTATCATTATTCTTCTTCTTATTATTGTTGTTGTTTTTGTTGTTGTTTCCATTATTATTATTATTATTATTATTATTATTATTATTATTATTATTATTTTATTATTATTATTATCATTATTATTATTATTATTATTATTATTATTATTATTATTATTATTATTATTATTATTATTATTATTATTATTATAATTATTATTATTATTATTATCATCATCATTATCATTATTATTATTATCATTATTGTTATTATTATTATAATTATTATTATTATCATCATCATTATTGTTATTATTATTATTATTATTATTATTATTATTATTATTATTATTATTATTATTATTATTATTATTAATAATATTATTATCATTATTATTATAATTATTATTATTATCATCATCATCATCAACATCACCATCACTATCATATCATCATAATCATCATCATCATCATTATCAACATCATCATCACCATAAGTATCATTATTATCACTGTTGTTATTGATTTTGTTGTAATAATAGTCTTAATCTTTATCTTCATCTTCCCTTCGCCTTCAACCCTTGCATCTTCTTCATCATCATCTTCATCTTCATCTTCATCTTCATCTTCATCTGCATCTGCATCTTCATCTTCATCTTCATATCCATATCAATGTAATTAATACCATTATGATAATACAAAAGTATATGTACCTACACCTTGTTTTTCTTTTCTTCAAAGTTAAGAAGAATTAGTGAAGAATAATTGCGTTATTAAGATAAGAAGATAAGAGCTTGCCGTGAAACCCTGCTAGGTCATGGCGGGGCTTCACTGATCCCCGCTATATTTCGCTGACGATAGGCCTAGCTAGTTTAGTTGTTGTTTTTTTTATATTTTTGTTTGTTTTGTTTGTTGCTTGTTTTGTTTTTTACTGGTTTCGAAAATGTGTCGTTTTGTTTATATTTTGGTTTATATTTCTTTTAAGTTTGCTGTATGTTATTATTATTATTTTTTTTTTACGTTATTTTATGTTTTGTTTATTTTTTGTTTCAATAATTTTCTTGATTACACGTGTGTTGTCATATTGCTTTAATTCTGTTTGCATTTTTTTACTGATTAGATTTTTTTCTGCTATTTTTATTTTGTAACATTCGATGTAAATGTATAATATTATAGTATAGTATCGTATAGCAAGAGAAAGAGAAAGAAATAGTTAAAAAGAGAAAGCCAGAGAAAAGGAGAGAAAGGTAAAGAGAAAGAGAGAAAGCGAATGAAAAAGAGACGAAGAGAAAGAGAGAGAAAAAAAGAGAGAATGAGAGAAAGACAGAGAGAGAGAATGAGAAAAGAGAGAGAATGAGAGAAAGAGAAAGAGG
>NC_061838.1:2355766-2358266 GCF_019202785.1 Penaeus chinensis | reverse complement strand
TTATTGCCATAGGATGAATAATTTACCCAGTAATAAAAGTACTCTGTCAAGCATGTACAGCAACGCCTGAATCAATGAACGTTATTGCCGTAGCAAGGTCATTAGCATCCTCGGTAAACAGAACATACGATAGGGCATTATGTCTTGTTTTTACCAATGGCGCGAATTTAAATACCATTACACAGAGATAATTACCAATAACGCGAATTTAAATACCAGTAAACAGAGATAATCTTTCACCTCATAGACAAAAAATGACACCGAGTTTCCACACTACGCATAACCATCATCAAAAACAGCAATTCACAAATCCCAACATAAAAACAATACTAAAAAAAAGGAGAGAAAAAGGCATGTATGGCTATGCGGAATCACAGTATGGTGTCTGTGAATATGTGGTTATGCGGTTTATCATGTTGGGTGATGTACCCGTGTCCCCGTGCAGTGGCCAAGGTCGAAAGGGCGTACGCATATTGCTGAATATTGATCCTTAATCACTCATATTACAACAGTCAACGTCGTTTCATAATATCCTAATGCATATTCTATGAGCTTTTTGTATACCATTCGGCGCTTACCTATTAAACATTATGCTAATAGTACTTAGAGAGAGAGAGAGAGAGAGAGAGAGAGAGAGAGAGAGAGAGAGAGAGAGAGAGAGAGAGAGAGAGAGAGAGAGAGAGAGAGAGAGAGAGAGAGAGAGAGAGAGAGAGAAAGAGAGAGAGAGAGAACGAGAAAGAGATAGAGATAGAGAGAGCGAGAGCGAGAGCGAGAGAGAGAGAGAGAGAGAGAGAGAGAGAGAGAAGGGAGGGAAACGAGTAAGTCAAAAATAAAATATAAATAAATACATACGGCATGTAATTAGAGATACTTTAGCTATATTAAATAATAATGCACACACACACACACAAACACACACAAACACACACACACACACACACACACACACACACACACACACACACACACACACACACACCAACACACTAAGCTTTACTTACATTTACCTTCTTCACTTTTACAGAAGAGTGCCTGTCTGGTCTAGATAACGTCTCTCTCTTAATTACCTGTAAAGAAAGAAAGAAAAAAAAACATTATATATGAGGTCACTAAACTCCTTTTTACGAGAGAAAAAAAAATCAAATGCATTAGCCAGCCAGAGGCTTTGAGAGGTAAATGTTTGTTTGATGGTATAATCCTGTGAACACTTTGAAAACATTTTAGAACTTTGTTATTGTTTATTTTAACTCGTTTTTGTCTCTCTCTCTGTCTTTTACTATTAATCTATCTGCATGTGTGGGCTTTTATTTCCCTGTCTATCTGTCTGTCTGACTTTCTCTCACACATAAACTCTCTCTCTTTCTCTCTTATTCTCCTATTCATTCATGCACTTACTCACTCTCTCTGCTTCTGTATTTCTTACTCTGCATATTTATTTAGTAAGTTCCCTACACTTCCCTCATTCGCTCTTCCATCTGTCTCTATTTTTCTTTCATTCACTTTCCCTTGTCCCTTTATATCCACCCTTTCCTACCTCCCTTCCTCTTATAGAATATGCTAAGAGTGGAGAGGACAGGATAGATAAGAATAGGCTAAGTAAAGTGAGGTTTGAATAGGATGGTTAGATTAGGCTAGGCTAGTTAGGTTAGGCTAGGTTAAGTTAGGTTAAGTTAAATTAGGTTAGCTTAGATTAACTTAGATTAGGCAAGTTTAGGATAGGTTAGGTTAAATCTATTGAGGTTAAGGTAGGCTAAATTCTTCCTCTCTCATCACTATACACTATATATTTACAAAGGGGAAGAACGCATGGTTGATAAAGATAGGAACTGACGAAAAGGGAAAAACACGTAAACGAAAAAGAGAATAGGAAGACAAGACGCGAAAAAGAAAAACAAAACAGAGAGAAAATAAAATGAAAGTGGAAGGGGAGTAAAGACAGGAAGGAGGAAGGAAGGAAGGAAGGGAGAAAGTTAGGAAGGGCAGGAAACCGAAGGAAAGAAAAATATGAAGTAAAGAAGGACCGAGAAGGAGGGGGGAGGGGAGGGTGGGTGGGGGGTATTCCATAGAAAGATGAGGAAGTTGTGTGTGGAGTTTCTCGATCCCCCACATCGGTTTCTTTTTTTTTCCCTTTCTTCTCTCTCTCTCTCTCTCTCTCTCTCTCTCTCTCTCTCTCTCTCTCTCTCTCTCTCTCTCTCTCTCTCTCTCTCTCTCTCTCTCCCTCTTTCCACTAACTCGCCCCCCTCTCTCTTTCTTCCCCCTTCTCTGCCCCCCATCTTTATCTCTTCACCCCTCTCCTCTTCCTCTCTTTCTTTTCACACGGAAGCATTGAAAATAAATAAAGAAATAAAACAAGACAAAACTAACACCAACATTTGCTTCATCTTGCTGCCTCGTGCAAAGTTGCAAGATCTGCGCCTCGACACAAAATGCATTAGAGAAGTTCTTGCAGAGGGTCGGTTTCTCGATAAGGATTCGGTAAAATTAAATGTACTTTCTTACA
>NC_061838.1:2347011-2350666 GCF_019202785.1 Penaeus chinensis | reverse complement strand
TAATAATAATTATATTAATTATAGTAATGATGATGATAACAACAATAATGATCACAATAATAGTAATAATGAGAAAGATGGTAATGATAATGATAATGGTAATATTGATAGTAATTTTAATAATATCGCTTAAAATGATAATGATAACAATTATCATTTGTATCATCAACGATCTTTCACCCTTTCCTTCGCATCTTCTTCAATGTCCTTCACCCTTTCCTTCGTATCTTCAATATCCTTCACCCTTTCCTTCTTATCTTCAATATCCTTCACCCTTTCCTTCTTATCTTCAATATCCTTCACCCTTTCCTTCGTATCTTCAATATCCTTCACCCTTTCCTTCGTATCTTCAATATCCTTCACCCTTCCCTTTGTTCCTTCTTCAATATCCTTCACCCTTTCCTTCGCATCTTCTTCAATATCCTTCACCCTTTCCTTCTTATCTTCAATATCCTTCACCCTTTCCTTCGTATCTTCAATATCCTTCACCCTTTCCTTCGTATCTTCAATATCCTTCATCCTTCCCTTTGTTCCTTCTTCAATATCCTTCACCCTTTCCTTCGTATCTTCAATATCCTTCACCCTTCCCTTTGTTCCTTCTTCAATATCCTTCACCCTTTCCTTCGTATCTTCTTCGCGAGGACAGCCGCGCGTGCCTCGGGATCCTCTCTTCCTCTTCTTGGAATTCCGGGAGTCTCATGTCAGCTCCTGTCACTGGCTGTCTGTTGCTTTCCTTTGTCAGGCTGTCAGAATATTTTGTTAAAGGCAAATGGGTGAAGAGACGTCTGCGTTCGTGCGTGTGTGCGTAGGCGAAGGGGCCGGGGGGCGCGAGGGGGGGGGGGTGATTAGACTGAATGTATGTACGTTATCCTTATCCAGCTTACTCGTCTCTTTTATCTTTATTAGCACCCTTTGCCTTCTCAACACTTCATATCCTTAATGCTTTGGCCCTTAATCTCGCCCATTCACTCCTCCTATAATTGCATTTTTTCACCCTTGTTCCCTTACGACTCTTACTCCCCTCACGCCCTCGCCCTCACTCCTACCCTTGCCCACATCCCTTCCGCACATCACCCTTACATCCTCACCCTTATTCCCTCATCCTCGCGCCCTTTGCCCCTTACCCAACCACGTATTATACCCTTACTCGCTCACCATCGCCCCCCACACCTTCAATCTCACCTTCACACTCTTTCTCTCACCCCCACACTCTCAGTCCCACCCCCCTCAACCCACCCTATCCTTACCCTCACACCCTCACCCTCATCCCCTCACCCTCACCCCCACACTCTCACGCCCACACCCCAACACAGCTCCAGCCACCCTCACCCCCACCCCCTCACCCCCACACCTTCATCCCCACACCCTCCATACCCCCACCCCTTCACCCACACACCTCCCCCCACACCTCCAACCCCTCACCCCCACACCCTCACCCCCACATCTTCACCCCCATACCCCCCACCTTCCCCCTCACCCCCACACCCTCACCCCCACACCCCCAATCCCCCAACACAGCTCCAGCCACCGTAACCCCCCCCCCCTTGCTCTGTCTGCCGAAGCGACGTCTTGCTGTGATTTTTTTTTTTTTTTTTTTTTTTTTTTTTTTTTTGGGGGGGGGGGATGTGTGTTGGGTGTGGGGTGTGTGTGGGGGGGCGGGGTAAGGGTAAGGGTTAGTGGTGGGTTTTGTTTGTGAGGATTTTTGTTGTTGTGGTTCATGTTTTCGTTTATTTTGTTTTTTATTTATTTGTTTTTTTTTCTTCTTCTTTTTTGTGGTGATGGGAGAATTTGGAATGTGAGCTGTGTTTCGGTGGGGGGGGGGGGGTGGCAGGAATAACAGGAACAGCAACAAAGGAGAGAGGGAAAGAGAGTGAGTGAGTGAGTGAGTGAGTGAGTGAGTGAGTGAGTGAGTGAGTGAGTGAGTGAGTGAAAGAAAGAGAGTAAGTGAGTGAGTGGGTGAAAGAGAGAGAGTGAGTGAGTGAGTGAAAGAGAGTGAGTGAGTGAGTGAAAGAGAGAGAGAAAGGGTAAAAGAGAAAGAGAAAAAGAGAGAAAGAGAGAAAGAGAAAGAGAGCGAAGAGAAAGAGAAAGAGAAAGAGAGAGAGAGAGAGAGAGAGAGAGAGAGAGAGAGAGAGAGAGAGAGAGAGAGAGAGAGAGAGAGAGAAAAAAGAGGAAAGGTAAAGCCACAGATCCACTCACTCCCTTTCTTTTCCTTCCGTCTTCCTCCTCCCTTTCAGGCACTCTCGCCCTTCTCTCTGAGGAGTCATTTATCACCTTCTTTTCCTCTTTATTATCTTCACTTTGTCTGATTCACCTCTTCAATCATTCCATTTTCCTCTCTCTTTTTTATTTTGTTATTATGTTTTTTGTCTCTTTCTCTTTCTCTTCGTTCCTTCCCTACTTTCTCTATTTCTCTTTATTTCTTCTTTTCCCCTTTTCGATAGATTGTATCTGTCTTTTTCCCTCTTATCCTCCCTCAGTCTCTTCCTTCATCTTTCATTGCCTTTACTCCCTACTCCCTCTCCTCTTTCCAACCTTCACTGTCTCTCCTTCATCCCTCGCTTCCTCCCTGCATCTCCTCTTCATCTTTCATTCTTTCTTTCCCTTTCATCCGTCTTTCATCCAACCTTCTCCCTTTCCCTCTCTCTCTCCCTCTCCCTCTCCTTCTTCCTCACATTTTCCTTCTTTCGTTCTCCCTCTCCTTCCTTCCCTCTCCCTCTCTCCTTCCCTCCCTCTCCTTCCCTCTTCTCCCTCTTCTTCTCCCTCTCCCTCTCTCCTTCCCTCCCTCTCCTTCCCTCTTTCTCCTTCCCTCTTCTTCTCCCTCTCCCTCTCTCCTTCCCTCCCTCTCCTTCCCTCCCTCTCCTTCCCTCCTCCTCCTCCTCCCCTCCCTCTTTACGCATTCGAGATAAACCGCACGAAGAACAAAGAGAATAACAAATGAAGAACAATAACAATCCGACCAAAACGTGAACAAACAAAGACAAACCACGTGTGTTGTTGTTGTTGAAGTGTATGCAAGTATTAATCGTGTGTACGTACATGAAGTTTAAGTCGTGTATAAGCGTAGGTCGAATATGTGTGATTGTAAGTCTTACATATATGATTGTAAGTCGTGTATAAGTGTAAGTCGAATATATGTCATTGTAAGTCGAATATGTGTAATTGTAAGTCCTCTATAAGTGTAAGTCGAATGTAAGTATATGACATAAGTAAGTATATTGTAAAAGCAATTGATAAGATTATTGTAAAAGTCGAATAGATAAGTTTATATATACGTATAATAGCTTTAAGATGGGTTATTTAGAGTGAAGTATTAAAAGAAAATACGGATTTCAAGAAAAAAGAGGAAATAAACCAGAACCACAGAAAATAAAATAAAAGATGAATAAAAGAGAGAGAGAGAGAGAGAGAGAGAGAGAGAGAGAGAGAGAGAGAGAGAGAGAGAGAGAGAGAGAGAGAGAGAGAGAGAGAGAGAAAGAGAGAGAGAGAGAGAGAAGCAATGAAAAGCAAAAGAAAAGAAACAAGAAACAGGGAAAAGTAAAAAAAAAAAAAAAAAATGGTCATACGCATATTGAACAAGGAAACTGTAGAGAGAAAGGGAGAGGGGAAAGAGGCGTCCGGGAATAGGAAAAGGGAAGGCGAAGGGGAGAAAGGAGCA
>NC_061838.1:2319511-2327011 GCF_019202785.1 Penaeus chinensis | reverse complement strand
CTTCTTATTCTTATTCTTATTCTTCCTCCCTCCTTTCTACTTCCCTTTCCTTATTTTTATGCCTTCCTTCATCATTCACTTCTGTGATATCTTCCGACTTTGGACCAGTGGCGGACACATGGGGGGGCGCGGGTGTGTGGGGGGGGGGGGGCGAGCAATAATTTTTAAAAGAGTGAAAGTTTGTTCTACATTTCTCTCATCCATATATTTTTTGTTCTGAAGAAGCCGTTTATGCTGGGGCGAAATACCGGCACTAATCTATTTTTGTTGTTTTGATGTCTTCTCGTTGCGTTACGGTGTTCCTGTTTATTATTATTATTATTATTATTATTATTATTATTATTATTATTATCTTTGAAAGTTGTCACAAGTAGCCATTCGAGGATCTGGTGAATACCCCCCCCCCAAAAAAAAAAAAAAAAAAAAAAAGTATTCGCCACTGCGTTGGACGAAGAAGGAGTGAGAGGAAAATATAACATTGTTTGGATCTAAAACCTTGGTGGATTTGGGTCTTCCCTTTCTTTGCTCTTTTGTTTTTTTATTAATTTATTTATTGTTCTGTCTTTCTATTTCTTTATCTCATTTTCTCTTGTGTCCCATCTTCTCTCTCCTTCGTAGACTTTTCATATTCATTCTTCTCTTTCTCGTTTCTCTTACTCTCTCTTGTTCACTAACTCGTCCCGTTTATCTTTCTCCTTCTTATTCCCTTTTCTCTCTCTGGTTTACCCCTTAACCCGAAAGGTATGACGTCACAGCATAGACTAAGCACAAGGCCGTTCTCTCTTGCCCTCGCCAACCCATTTAAACTTTCCTCTGTTTTACATTTCTTATTCTTATCACTTGCGCACTTGACCTCTCTTTTGTTTGTTTGTTGTTTTTGCTTGAGTTTTCTCCTTTTTTTTCCATATGCGAAGTGTTTTCGTTTTTTTAAGCTGTGTTAAAGTTTGAAGTTTTTTTTTTTTTTTTTTTCTTATTTTCTCTTTCTTTCATTCATTGTCTCGTCTCTTTCCAGTTCTCTGGGTTTTTTTTCTCGGTTTCGATCTATCCATCTCTCTCTCCCTGTCCGTCTCCCTCTGTCCTTTGTCTCCCTCTCCTTCGCCCTGTCCGTCTCCCTCTGTCCTTTGTCTCCCTCTCCTTCGCCCTGTCCGTCTCCCTCTGTCCTTTGTCTCCCTCTCCTTCGCCCTGTCCGTCTCCCTCTGTCCTTTGTCTCCCTCTCCCTCGCCCTGTCCGTCTCCCTCTGTCCTTTGTCTCCCTCTCCTTCGCCCTGTCCGTCTCCCTCTGTCCTTTGTCTCCCTCTCCCAGGCCTCCAGTATAGCACCGCATCGCCTCCGGAGTGAGTTTTATGCTTGGCCGACCACATTGCACAATCCACCTTGACTCCCATCCAATCCCCGCGAGGGATTGTTCTTCTGGCTCCTCCTCTTTCTCCTCCTCCTCTTCCTCCTACTCCTCCTCTTTCTCCTCCTCCTCTTCCTCCTACTCCTCCCCCTCTTTTCTTCCTCCTGTTCCTCCTATTCCTCCTCCTCCTCCTACTCCTCCTCCTCCTCCTCCTACTCCTCTCCCTCTTTTCTTCCTCCAGCTCCACCTATTCCTCCTCCTCCTCCTCCTCCCAGCTCACTCCCCCCCCCCCTTCCCTCCTACCCCTACCCACTTTTCTTTTCCTTTCTATCTCTTCTGGTTCTTCCTTCTCTTTTCTTTTTTTTAAATCCATTCTTCCCTTTCTCTCCAACTTTCTTCCCCCTTTTCGCTTTCGCTCTCGCTTTCTTTCTCTATATCTTCCTTCCCCTTTTGCTCTCTCTTTATCCTTCTTCCTTCCCCTTTCTTTCTCTCTTCTTCTCCTTCTCCCTTGCCCTTTATTTCTCTCTTCTTCTCCTTCTCCCTTGCCCTTTATTTCTCTCTTCTTCTCCTTCTCCCTTGCCCTTTTTTTCTTTCTTCTTCTCCTTCCTTCCCCTTTCTTTCTCTCTTCTTCTCCTTCTCTTATTTACTCGTTTTTCTTGGGTTGGTGATTTGCTTTATTTTTTATTGTCTCTTTTATTGGTTATTAATGAAAACATTGATAAAGTGGGTAGAGAGATCGATGATATAAGAAACTAAGGAGCTAACGAACGACCCGAATAAACAGATATAGAAGAGACATAGAAATTAATTAATAAAATTTAGCCTTCGGTGTTGAGACGAGACGAGAGAATTTAGAATTCAAATCCCTTTCAGAACTTATCGTAACTTATCGTCCTCCATATCCTCGAACTTGAGGGTTTGGGGCCTAGAGGAACATGTGTTATTAATTTGTGCATTTGTTTTTTGTTTTGTTTTCTGGTGTTTTTTTCGGTTAGTGTTCAGTTTTGATTGTGTTCTCTCTCTCTCTCTTCTTTCTTTCTCTCTCTCTCTCTCTCTCTCTCTCTCTCTCTCTCTCTCTCTCTCTCTCTCTCTCTCTCTCTCTCTCTCTCTCTCTCTCTCTCTCTCTCTTCTCTCTCTCTCTCTCTCTCTCTCTCTCTCTCTCTCTCTCTCTCTCTCTCTCTCTCTCTCTCTCTCTCTCTCTCTCTCTCTCTCTCTCTCTCTCTCTCTCTCTCTCTCTCTCCCTCTCTCCCTCTCTCCCTCTCTCCCTCTCCCTCTCCCTCTCCTTCTCCCTCTCTCGCAAAGGAAAAATCAAAGAAAGAAATAAAACCGAAAGAACAGAGAGGAAGAAGATAAAGCGAGGGAGAAGAGAAGGGAAGAGAGAAGAGAAGAGAAGACAAACAAAAAAAAGTTAGAAGAAAGAGAACGAGGATAAAGCGAAGGAGAAGAGAAGGGAAGAAGAGAAAGGAAGAGAGAGAAAAAGAGAAAGAAGGCGAGAAGGCAAAGAATAAAAAAGAACACCAGAAGAAGAGAGAGAACGAGGATAAAGCGAGGGAGAAGAGAAGGCGAGGAGAACAGGGCCCCTCCGGCCGTGCTGCCATCAGGAGCGCCATCCATTTTGCAAGCGTCGGCGCCGCTTCCTTGGGGGCAATCCTGGTCTTATGCTCTCCTCTTTAAGATAAAGATAAGGCGACTTTTTCACCCATCTTGTATCTTTTTTTCTTTTTTTTTTTTTTTTTTTTCTTTATCTTGATGTCCGAGGGCGAATTTTATCTTGCTGTCTTTTGTTTGTGGGGTTGATGATGATGTGTACGTGTGTATGTGTGTGTGTGTAAGTTTGTGTGTGTGTGTGTGTGTGTTTGTGTGTGTGTGTGTGTGTTTGTGTGTGTGAGTGTGTATTTGTGTGTGTATAGATATATTGGTAGATAAATAGATAGGTAGATAGATGTACATTCTTGCATAAATTCATGTACATTTATATCCGTGTATGTAAATGTACTCTGGATATAAGTACACCGTATTCCCTCCTTTTTATTCCTCCATGAGAAAGAGAATAATAACCTGGGCCACGTGTAATTGCTAAGAACCCTTGGAATAAGGCGAAAAATGGACGTGTGAGATCAAAGCTTTGAGTCCGGCGAGAAAGATTTTTTTTTTTTTTTTTTTTTTTTTTTTTTTTTTTTTTCGTTGGCGTTTTGCTGTCTGTCTGTTGGTTTGTGTGGTTTGGGCTGTCTGATTTTCATTTGGTTCTGTTTGTTTGTGTGTTGGTTGGTTTGATTCTTTATCTTTCTTTATGTCTTTATTTCTTTATTTCTTTCTCTCTTTCTCTTCTATCTCTTCTATCTATCTCTCCTATCTATCTCTCCTATATCTCTCTTTCTCTCTCTCTCTCTCTCTCTCTCTCTCTCTCTCTCTCTCTCTCTCTCTCTCTCTCTCTCTCTCTCTCTCTCTCTCTCTCTCTCTCTCTCTAAAACCATTGTGGAGAAGAAGAATTCAATTCCAGTTGAATTGAAAATATCCTTATTAATATTGTATATATTGGTTCAGAAGATAGACTTTTTTCAAGACTTTTTTTCGAATGTGGATATTTACATATATATATATATATATATATATATATATATATATATATATGTGTGTGTGTGTGTGTGTGTGTGTGTGCGCGCGCGTGCGTTTGAATATGTTCGTGTCTCGTTGATGTACAGAAATCAAACATTTTCACACGCCGATGATTTTTCTTTTTTTCACATTTCATAAGACACGCGCGCACACATACCCCCCCCCCCCATTCTCCCCCCAAGCCCCTCCCCCCACGCCCACCAAGACACAATTCTCTGTTCTTGCTCTCCAAGTGCCTCTTATCCGCGCGTGCCATAATGATCCTGTGTGTTATGTAAGCCTTACGTAAGAGAAGAAGGTCAGAGACGGAGTGATAGTCCGTGTTCTTCTGTTCTTCTGTTCTTCCTTGCTTCTCTCTTCGTTGTTTATTCCCTTGTTCGTTTATGTTTGGTGTCTCTTTTCTCCTTTTTTTTATCGTTCATTCTGTTTTCCTTTTTTTTATCCTAGTTTTTGTTTTTTCTCTCTTTCGTCATTTTCCTTTCCTTCTTGTCTGTGTACTCCTATTTTTCTCGCTTCTTTTTTCCCTTTTCCTTTCTCTCTTTACTCCTTGTTTTTTTTCTTTCTTTCCTTCCCTGATTCAGCCAATCTCTAGTCCTAATCCTAATCCCTAGTATCCCTAATCCTCTCGTTCATCTTATTTTTCCTTCTCCCTCTTTCCTTCCTCATTTCTTTTTCTTTTCTCTATCCTTCTGTCTCCTTTGCACTTCTCCTAGTCTTTCGCTTCCCCTTTTTCCTCCTCTTCTTCTTCCTCCTCCTTCTCCTCCTCCTTCTCCTCCTCATCTTCTTCCTCCTCCTCCTCCTCTTCCTCCTCCTCCTCTTCCTCCTCCTCCTCCTCTTCCTCCTCCTCCTCCTCTTCCTCCTCCTCCTCCTCCTCCTCCTCCTCCTCCTCCTCCTCCTCCTCCTCCTCCTCCTCTTCCCAACCCCCTTTCCCCAATCTCCTTCCTCCCTATCTCCCCTTCCTCCCTCTTCCAAAGGACGAAGAGGAAAAACAGAAGGAGGAGAAGGAATGATAGGAGATTTAGAAGACAGAAACTAAAGGTCATCCGCGTACCTTTTACCCTTGCATTTTGGCACTATCGACTCAAGGTTCGGGTAAAGCCTTTGTCCTTGTAGTTTTAATTGTCTGTCAGTCGAGATGGTGACTTGCCTGTCTGTCTGAAGAAATGATTGTAAGTATACAATGGGAGAGGGAGAGAGAGAGAGGAGAGGGGGGGGGGGGGGGGGATGGAAGGGAGAGAGGGAAATAGAAATAATGATGATGAGGAGAGAGAGAGGGAGATAGGGAGATGGAGAGAGGAAGAGAGAGAAGAAGAAAACGAGGGAGAGGGACCAAGAGAAAGAGAGAGGGAGAAAGAGGGAGAGGAAGGTGGAGATGAAGAAAGAGGGAGAGAGGAAGGAAGAAAGAAAGTAAAAGGGAAACTGAGAGATTATTAGTCAAAAAAAAAATATATATATATGTATCAGAATATATATGTATATATGTATATATATATATATGTATATATATATATATATATATATATATGAATATATATATAAAAGAATACAGGAATAGAAAGAAAAAATAGATAAATAGATAGAATAGACGGATGAACTGAACACGATAACACATAGTAGTCACGGAGACCAGAGGGGAGAGCGAGGAGGCGAAGGCGTGAATGACAACGTCCAAGACAAAGGGAGAGACGAGAAAAAAATGATAATAACAAGTACGTAAGGAAGGGAAGTGAAAGGCGAGAGGGAAAGAGCAAATAAATGGGAAGGAAGGAGAGAGGACAAAAGAGGGAACGAGAGGATGGGACGTGATAGATATTTTTTTTTCTTTTCTTATTCGTAAAAAAAGAAGGATGGGAGAGAGATGATAGAAGATTAACATATAATGAGAGAAAAGATGAAGAGAAGAGATAGAAGAAAAGAGGGAAAGAAAGAAGGTAAATAGATAGGAAGAGACAAGACGTAGTAGATATTTTTTTTATTTCTTATTCCTTGAAATGAAGGAAGGATAGAAGGTTGAAGAAAGCAATAGCTTTTGAAAGAATAAACACTCGAGAAAAAGAGAAAAGGAGGAAATGAAAAAAATAAGATAAAATGAAACAGGAAGACATATATTTTAATATTTTTTTCGAACACCTGAGAAAAGAGAAAACGAGAGATAGAGTAGACGACAAAAAAAGACAAGATAGATAGACAGACAAAAGAGAAAGGTAGATAAAGAGAAAGGGGAAGGGAGAGGGGTAGGCAAAGAGGAAAAGGGAATGGGAGGAAACACACATATAAAAGATAGACTGTTGAATGAATGAGTAACTGATAGACAACGGCAGAGAGACCAAACTAACAAAGCAAAGCACAAAACAATAGTAATAATGATGATAATAGTAATAATAATAATAATAATAATAATAATAATGATGATGATAACATAAATGATAATAATAATAATAATAATAATAATAATAATAATAATATAATAATAATGATAATAATAATAATAATAATGATAACAGTAATAATAATAATAGTAATAGTAATAATAATAATAGTAATAATGATAGTAATGATAACAAGAAAAAAAAAAATCAATAAAAAGCGCCCTCACCCCCCCCCCTATCCCCGCTTGATACCCCTCCCCCCCCCCCCCACCACCACCTCCCGAATCCCCGTGTTCCGCTTCGATTTCTCCGACATCTTCCTTCCCGAAGCTTCGAGATCGCGCGAGGAAAAGTGCCGAATCACCCCTCTCAGGAAGAAAGGAAAGGAAAGGGAAGGAGAAGAAAAGAAAGGGAAGGAAAAGGGGTGTAGAGTGCGCGAAGGAAGTGGAAAGAAAGGGAGAAGAGGAAGAGAAGAGGAGAAAGAGAGAGAATGGAAAACCTTTGCTTCGTTGGGTTAGTGCTAGGGTTGGCGATCGGGCCACGGGGGGGGGGGGGGGGGTTAGGGAGGAGGAAGGGAGGTGTTTTCAAAGTCGTAGGAAGGGGGGGGGAGGGGAAGGGGGCAAAGGGAGGAGCCTTTTTGGGCTGTCAGAAAGGGGCTTTTGTCTGTCCTCTCCTTTCCATTTAGTATTTTTGTTGCTTTCTCTTGCCTCTTGCTTGTCATCTTAATGTTCTTCTGTTTCCTCTGGTTTGTCTTTCTTTCGTCTTCTTTGATCTTCTTTTGTTCTTTTTTCCGTTTTATTTATCATTTTCCTCCTTTATCCCTATCCTCTTTCCTCTTCTTTCTCTTTCTTTTTCCTCGTATATTTCTTCTCCCATTTTCTCACTTTTCTTGGATTTTTTTCTCCTTTTTATCTTCTGCTCTTTGTTTTCTTCCTCCTTTTATTCGTCTTTCCTTTCCTCCTTTCATTCGTCACTTGTATATTTTGTTTTCCTTTTCCCTCTGTCCATTTCCCTCTTCCGGACCGGAAGGAAGTTCCTTTGTCGTCTTCTTCCTCTTCTGTTTCTTCTTTTCCTTTAGCTTCCTTGTTTTCTTGCTAAGGAGAAGAGCTGTGTTTCTTCTTCTTTACCTTCTTCCTCTTTCTTCTCTTCTCATCTTTCACTCTCTTTTTCGTTTTTT
>NC_061838.1:2294511-2312011 GCF_019202785.1 Penaeus chinensis | reverse complement strand
CTCCTTCTATTCCCCTTTATCCCCTATCTTCCTCTCCCCTTCACTACCTCCCCTCCCTCTTCACCCCCCCCTTCACCCCCCCCCCCCCTTCATCGGAACGAATCAGAGCAGTTATGAGTCATCCTCGTATTGATGCGAAGGGGGGGGGGGGAGGGGTCAAAGGGAAGGGGTAAGGGAGGAAGAAGGGGGAGGGTAAGGGAGGAAGAAGGGGGAGGGTAAGGGAGGAAGAAGGGGGAGGGTAAGGGAGGAAGAAGGGGGAGGGTAAGGGAGGAAGAAGGGGGAGGGTAAGGGAGGAGGAGGAGAGAGAGGGGGGGGGGAGAGAGTAGAAGGAAGGGCGAGGGAGAAGGAAGAGGAGTAAAGGGGGATATTTTTCTTTTCTTTTTACTTTCTCTTATTCCTGCTGCATATTTCTAATTTTCCTTTTATTTACAACCTCCTTCCGTGTTTCCCTTCTTGTTATGTTTGAGTAAATAAGCTCGTGGCTGTGCGTATCCCGGCCTCCGTCATTTGTGTGTGAAGGAGGGAGAGGAAGAGAGAGAGAGAGAGAGAGAGAGAGAGAGAGAGAGAGAGAGAGAGAGAGAGAGAGAGAGAGAGAGAGAGCGAGAGAGAGGGAGGGAGGGAGACAGGGAGAGAGAGATAGAGAGAGAGGGTGAGGGAGGGAGACAGGGAGAGAGAAAGAGAGTGTGTAAGGAGAAAGACATTTTCTCCCTCACCCCGTCACCCCCACCCCTCCCCATCCTTCCAGTCATATTCCCCACTGCTCCCTATCCTCTATCCCTCATCCTCCCACCTTACCCTCTCCCCCTATCCTCTCTCTCCCTCTCCTCTCTCCCCCACACCCTCTCCCCACTCCTCTCCTCTATCCTCTCCCTTATTCTCTCTCCTATCCTCCCCCCTATCCCCCCCCCCCACCTCTCGGCCGTCTCAGCGCCAGATTTGTGTCTTCCTTTCCTGTTCTCCTTGCTGCTTTATCGCGTCTTTTCTGTTCGTGTTTTTATTCTGTTTTCTTTGTTGTGTGTGTGTGTGTTTTTCTGATTTTTTCGTTTGATTTCATTCATTGTGGGACGTTGTTTTTTCGCCCACTCTGTCCATCTCCATTCCCTTTCCCCCCTCTTCCTTCTCTCTCTTATTTTCCTGCTTCCATTCTCTCTCTTCCTCTCCCTTTTCCTTTCCCTTTCTCTCTTTCGCCTTTCTCTCTCTCTCTCTCTCTCCTTCTTTCTCTCTCTCTCCTTCTTTCTGTCTCTCTCCTTCTTTCTCTCTCTCTCATTCTCTCTCTCTCTCTCATTCTCTCTCTCTCTCTCATTCTCTCTCTCTCTCTCATTCTCTCTCTCTCTCTCTCTCTCTCTCTCTCTCTCTCTCTCTCTCTCTCTCTCTCTCTCTCTCTCTCTCTCTCTCTCTCTCTCTCTCTCTCTCTCTCCCTTTCCCTCTCCCTTTCTCTCTCCCTTTCTCTCTTCTGATCTCTCTCACCTTCCCTCTACGTTCCCCCTCTCTCTCTCCCTCTCCTTCGTCCTGCCAATCTCCCTGTCTCTTGTCTCTCTCAACCTTTTCCAATATATTCGTAAGCACGTAAACCCTCACGCGCCACGCCACGCCCCCCCCCCCCCCCCCCCCAAGTAAAATAACAAAAAAAATATTCGCCATTTTTCAACACCGCACAAAATAAGATTGCAAATGGCTCACGATATTGGGAAGTGGAATTTGCCTGCAAGCTTGCAACGTTTTCCTGTTACGTTTTATTAAGGGGGGTAGGAAACGTGGGGAGGGGGAGGAGGGGAGGGGGAGGAGAGTGAGAGATGGGGGGAAGGGGGTAAAGGGAGGAAGGGTTAAGTGTGTGTGTGTGTGTGTGTGTGTGTGTGTGCGTGTGTGTGTGTGTGTGGTATGTGTGTGTGTCTATTTAATCATTTTCGGATATCATAAAAGGTTTCTGAAAGCGTGCCAATTTTTTTTTTTCTTTCATTTGATCCTTTTACACAAGAATGATAGGTATTTGTTGATGTGAGTTCTTTGATGATATAAAACAACGTTATTTATTTTCGTTTTTTTTACATTTTTTACGTTCATGCGAATTTAAAGAAAAACAAATTAATTTCAGTTTCACATATAAAAAGGTTATTATTTATTTTCTCTCTCTCTCTCTCTCTCTCTCTCTCTCTCTCTCTCTCTCTCTCTCTCTCTCTCTCTCTCTCTCTCTCTCTCTCTCTCTCTCTCTCTGTCTCCCTCTCTCTCTCTATCTATCTATCTATCTATCTTTCTTTCTCTTTCTCTCTTTCTCCCTCCCTCCCTCCCTCCCTCCCTCTGACCCCTCTCCCCCCGCTCTCCCCCCTCTCCCTCCCCCCCGAAACGAAATTATGATGACACAGACACCACACCGTGTAAGGGGCAGTGTCCCGCCGTGACCCGGATGTGCTGACTTCGATTCCTCTTTTCGACGCGTCTCGTAACATGCGAGGTTTCGATCCGGAGAGGGGAAGGGGGGGAAGGGGGGGGGATGGGGGAGAAGAGGGGGGGGGGAGAAGGTTGGGAGGAGAGGGGAAAGGGAGGAGAAGGGGGGCGGGGAAAGGGTGGAGAGGAGAAGGGAGGGGTGGAGATGGGGAAGGGAGGAGAAGGGGGGGAAGGGTGAGGGGTAAGGAGGAGAGGGGGGGGAGAGGGGAAAGGGAGGAGAGGGGAGGGCGAGGGGAGAGGAGTGAGGAAGGAAACAGCTTAGTTCCGGGCCAACTACATTTCCGGGTCTTTTCCTGATATTATTATTGTTATTATTATTATTATTATTTAGTTCTTTATTACAGCATTATTGTTTTTATTTCCCCACGTAATTGATTATGCAAATAGGAAGAAGCGAATGGGAAGAAAGCCTTTGTGTGTTATTTTCTTTCCCCTTTTGTCCAACTTCTTTCTTTTTTTCCCTTTTATTCCTTTCTTTCCCTTTCCTTACTTCGCTTCTTTCTTCCTTCCTTATTTATTTCATTTTTTTCTCCTTCTCCTTACTCTCCCTTCTTATTTTCCTATCTTAGTATTCCTTCTCCTCCCCCTTTCCTCTCCTCCCTTTTTTCTCGTTTGCTCCTTTTCTTTCCCTTCGTTTCCTTCCTTTCTCTTCTTGCTCTTTCACCTCGTCCTTTCTCTTCTCCCTCCTTTTTTCCTTTCCATCTTTCTTTCTCTTTTTCCTCCTCCTCTCTTCTTTTCCCTCATATTCCTCCCATTCATTCTTCTCTCTTTTCCATCCTTCCTCCTTCATTCCTTCCTCTCTCTTCTCTCCATTTCCCTCCTCCTCCTTTCCTTTCTCTCCCATGCCTTCCCTTCACTCTCCTCTTCATTTCCCTCCTCCTCCCTTCCTTTCACTCTCCTCTTCATTTCCCTCCTCCTCCCTTCCTTTCACTCTCCTCTTCATTTCCCTCCTCCTCCCTTCCTTTCTCCCCCATTCCCTCCCATCCTCCTCCTCTCTTCCCCCATCCTTCCTCCTCCATTCCCTCTCCCTTCTCTCCTTATCAGCTGATAAAAGCAGGCGAGAAGCCACACGCTCGACTAAATCTGCCTGCTTACTCGGCGTTGCCTCCCTCCCCCTTTCTGCTTGAGCCATCTGTCCCTTTCGAAGCCACTCGACAGCTGGTTCTGTGGCTGACGGAATCGAAAGCTGGTGCTCTCTGGCTGGGCGGTTCCGGGGATGGCGAAGGTGGTCCGACTCGCTTGCTGTTCATGCTAATTACTCTTCTGATGGCGTTGGTTTCTTTTTTTTTCTAGTTTTGTCTGTTAGTATTTATCTGTTTGGTTGTCTGTCTGTCGATCTGTCTCTCTCTCTCTCTCTCTCTGCTTCTCTCTCAAATTCTTCTCTTTTCCTTGCCTTCTCCCTTTCCCTTTCCCTTTCCTTTTCCGTTTCTCTCTCCCTCTCCTCCCCCCTCCCCACCTTCCTTCACATAAAAAGAAATAAAACAGAATTTATGAAAATCATAATTGTCACAATACACGAATACCAACAGCGATAACAATAACAGCATTAACAACAATAATCGCCTTATCAGTGATGTTGTAGTAATATAGTAATATAGAAAATACAAGAAATAGCAACAGTACAATAACAAGGACTCAACATATACACACACACACACACACACACACACACACACACACACACACACACACACACACACAGAACATGAGAGAGAAAGAGAGAGAGAGAGAGAGAAAGAGAGAGAGAAAGAGAGAGAGAGAGAGAGAGAGAGAGAGAGAGAGAGAGAGAGAGAGAGAGAGAGAGAGAGAGAGAGAGAGAGAGAGAGAGAGAGAGAAAGGGGGGGGGGGGAGAACAAGCATCCTCGGCCCAAGGCAAAGCGAAGGGACGTGTCGAAGGCAGGGCAGGCGGGGGGGGGGGGGGAGGGGGGGGGGGGGGGGGAGGGAATCCAGACTTGGAAGTTCTTTTGCGGAAAACTACTCGACAGGTTTGAGAAGTTATGCGAGGTTCGTGTTTTGAAGATGGAGGGAAGAATGGAGAGAGGGGGAGGAGGATGGGTGAAAGGGAGAGGGAGGGAAGGAGGGAGGGAGGGGGAGGAGGATGGGTGAAAGGGAGAAGTAGGGAAGGAGGGAGGGAGGGGGAAGAGGATGGGTGAGAGGGAGAGGAAGGGAAGGAGGGAGGGAGGGGGAGGAGGATGGGTAAAAGAGAAAGGGAGAGGGAGGAAGAGAGAGAGAGAGAAAGAGAAAGAGAGAAAAAGAGAAAGAGAAAATAAAACCGAGAGACAGAGACAGAAACGCAGTGATCGATTGCGAAAGAGACATACAGAGACAAACAGAGAAAAAAAAAAAGCACGAGGCATTGACGAATTGATCGAGAAAGAGAGCGAGACAGAGATGGAATAACCGAGAGGGAGAGCGAGACGGAGACGGAGGGGCGTGGAGGGAGCGACCTGCCACGAGAGGGATGGGAGGGCCGCGTCAGGAGGGATCTTCAGGCTATGCAGATGAGCCCTCCTGATGTATGGCGCTCGCTAATGACGCAGATTGGGGGGAGATTCTCGATTCTCTCACACACACACACACACACGCACACACACACACACACACACACACATATATATATATATATATATATATATATATATATATATATATATATATATATATAAAAGTATATATATATATATACACACGTATATATATACACACGTATATATATATATATATATATATATATATATATATATATATATATATATATATATATTTATATATATATATATATATATATATATATATATATATATATAGGCCTACATATGTATTTATGTATGTATATATATTATTTGTGCGTCTCCTCATTTACATATATACCCGATTACTAGTAATGAAGTGTGACAACTTATCACCCAGCCTTGAGAAACGCTCCGATGCGTCCCGGAATATGGAGAAAAGAATGCACAGTTATGCAGATCAGCTGTCCGGGGAGTGACAGATGGGGCGGCCGACAACAACCCACTGTCACCTTCTGTTCCAAAGCCCATTTCACACCTCCGCCTCCCCTCTTTCTGTGGGGCGTCCGAGGGGATGTCATATATTATGTTTTTTTTTTCAGGGGAAGGGAGGACAGGGGAGGGGAGGGGAGGGGAAGGGAGGAGGGGAGGGAAGGGGAGGGGGAGAGGTGGATGGATTTTTCTGTCCTGTCGCTTTGATTTCGTCGTATTTTTTCGGGTCGTTTCTCGTTTTCTAATCCACCCACAGTGCGATGATAACACGTCCATCCATCCATTTATTTATTTATCTATTTATTTATCTACTAACTGAGTATGCGTGTTTCTCAAAAAGCTTTTGAAATAAATTCGGACCTGCCATGATCTAATGCGCAACCCTTTTGATGTAACAAAACACATACAAAGCGCGTGATTGGCTATTGATCAATCAGACTCCGTTATGATTGGCTGATATTCGCGACAAGACTGCAACCTGTTTAGTACGTCAACATCCGGGTAATTGAAGCGGCCAAGGGCGTGAAACTTTGAAATAAACATGTGATTATATGAGTCACATCCCTAAGTGGGAGATACTGTGAGATAATTAAACAGGAAAGGAGAGAGAAATGTGATAAAAGAAGAAGAAGAGAAAGAGAGAGATTAAGAAGGATTTTATTTATATCCGTTTTTTTTAATCTTTAATTTCTCTTATTTATACCCCCCCCCCCCCTAACGAAGAAGAGTTCAAGGAGAGGAATAAAGGAAAAAGGAAAGGGGAGAGAGAAGGGAAATAGGAGGAGGTAGGAGAGAGAAAAGGGAGATGGAGGAGGAGGAAAGGCTATGAGCGAAAGAGGAAAATGGAGGAATGAAGAGAGAGATGGACGTTGAATAAAAGAGGAGTAGGAGCAAGAAGGCGAGAGAAGGAGGAATAGGAAAGTGAAAGAGGAGGAGGAGGAGGAATAGGAAGGAAGGAAAGGGAAGAATGAAGAAGATGAAAGAGGAAAGTCGAGGAGGAGGAAGGAGCTAGAAAAATTGGAAGGGAGAGGAAGACAGAATGAGAGAGCGGGAAGAAGAGGAAGACGAAAGGAATGAGAGAGGAAAGATATCATAAACGAGGGAGAAGAGAGGAGGTGGAAAGGAGGTCACGGCCAGCGATCATGCGTCGGATCGCCCACAAATCGAGGGAAATTAACCATAAAGTCACCTTTAAAGGACGGGCGAATAGCCTTATCTTGTCCCCGACGAGCCGAAAGGAGGTCGCATAGTGGAGTCGATTCCAGGCCTGTAATGTGACGCGATAAAATGCATCAGAAGACCGGCCGCATGCGATCGAGAATGCCCCGGAAGTTGCACGAGATGCCCGAAGGGAGCTGGATCGGGAGATGGTAATGGAGGGCAGGGGGGGGGGGGGGAAGGGAAGGGGGGGAGGGGGGGCAGAGAAAGCCCGGGTAGTCTTTGGTTTTGTTTTTTCTTTCCTTTTTTTTTTTCTTTTTCTTTTTTGAATTTTTCTTTCGTCTTCATCTTCTCTCTCTTTTTTTTTCTTTCGTCTTCATCTTCTCTTTCTCTTTTTCTTTTCTTTTTTCTTTTTCTTTCCTTCGTCTTATTCTTATTCTTTGTGTGAGGTTACGAATTGTGATATTTTGAGGTATGGGGAAAGAAAAAGATGAATGAATAATAAATGAGAATTACCGGTAGTTGATAATGAGAGGGGGGGGGGGGAGACAGAGAGAGACAAAGAGAGAGAGAGAGAGAGAAAGAAAGAAAGAAAGAAAGAAAGAAAGAAAGAAAGAAAGAAAAAAAGAAAGAAGGAGATATAGAGACAGAGACAGAGAGATAGACAGGAAGAAAGAAAAAAAAGAAAAGAAAGAGACGAATCTAAGAAGACAGAAAGAGAGAAAGAGAAAGAGAGAAAGAAAGAAAGGAAGTAAAAACTGCCACTTTGATTTTATGCCCGCAATGCACGAGCGTCGTGCCGGTATTCGAGGATGCTTCGAGAAGATTCAGCACAGCTTCCAAAAGGCTTAAGATAGACTGGGCCCTCTCACTCACACACTCTGGAAGGGGGGGGTGGGGGGAAGGGGAAGGGGGTTCTCGAATGCGCTTTGCAACACCGCGAGAGTGAAATCAAATCGGAGTGTGACGCTGCAAGGAATGGCGACCGGTGATTTCGATGTTTATTTATTTTTTTTTTTTATTTTTTTTTTTTTTTATATTATGTTTGTTTACTTATTTATGTGTTGATTTATTTTATGTGTGTGTGTGTGTGTGTGTGTGTGTGTGTGTGTGTGTGTGTGTCTGTGTGTGTCTGTGTGTGTCTGTGTGCGTGTACGTATGAAAGAATGGAGTTGGAAATTTTAAAGAATAATAATAAGGTATCGGTTGTTCGCTTAGAGAATATCGGAGGAATGTGGTAGAATATTAAGTAGCGATGGGAGGAGTGAATTATGTATCGTTCTCTTAGTCTCTCTTTCTCTCTCTCTCTCTCTCTCTCTCTCTCTCTCTCTCTCTCTCTCTCTCTCTCTCTCTCTCTCTCTCTCTCTCTCTCTCTCTCTCTCTCTCTTCTCTTTCTCTCCTTCTCTCTTCCTCTTCCACCTTTTCCTCTTTTCTACCCCATCCAACTTCTCTCTCCTTCCCCCACCTCTTCCTCTTTTTCTTATACTTATAACTTCTCTCCCCCTCCTCCTTCTCCCAACTTCTCCTTCTCTCTTCCTCCTCCACCTCTTCCTCCTTTCCTTCTTCCCCATCCAACTTCTCTCTCCCTCCTCCTCTTCCATCACTCCTCTTCCAACTTCTTCTCTCTTCCTCCTTCACCTCTTCCTCCTTTCCTTCTTCCCCATCAAACTTCTTTCTCCCTCCTCCTCCCTCCCTCCTCTTCTAACTTCTTCTCTCTTCCTCCCCCACCTCTTCCTCCTTTCCTTCTTCTCTCTCTCTCTTCCTCCTCCCTCCCTCCTCTTCCAACTCCTTCTCTCTTCCTCCTCCACCTCTTCCTACCTTCGCTATCGCCTCAGCTAATGTCATCATCGCTCACGAAGCGCTGGGCCTCGACAGGAAGATCAAACTCGTAAATATGTCCCCGGCGCTTCCTCCTCGAGCGAAAATGTAGAGGTTGGTATGGAAGGAGGAATGGGGCATGGGGGAGGGGGAGTAAAGGAAGGAGGGAGGGAATGGGGGGGTGAAGGAGGGGGGAGGAAGGAGGGAGGGAATGGGGGGTAAAGGAGAGGGGTGGGAAAGGGGGGGAAGGAAGGAAGGAGGGGGGGAAAGGGGCATGGGGGGGAGTGCAGGAAGAAGGATAGAGGGAATAGAAGGAGGGGGGGGATAAGGCATGGGGGGGAGGAGTGAAGAATTGGGAAGGAATTGAGGGGAGGAGGGAAGTTAGGGGAGAAGGAATAGAGAAGAAGAAAGGGGTATGAGTAAGAGATAAAGAGTAAAAAGAGAGAAACAATAGATAAAGAAAAACAAACCAACATTCTAAAAAAAAAAAAAAAAGAACACGCCAGAACCATTCCCTTTTCTATTCCCCACAGCCATAAAAAAAAAAAACATCCCTCTGCTCTTTCCATCTATAAAAAAAAAAAAATCCTCGAATTATCTTCATCTGAATCGTCCTCTTTTACCCCCCCCCCCCCAACAGCGAAAGGAAGAAGAAAGAAACACAAAACAGACACACAACTCACCTGGTCCTGAAATCCTCGCCTTCAGCATCACTAGATTAGATTTCCTCCCGTTTTCTCCCGGAATTTGCGTGGGGGTCCTTTTCATAGAAAACGAGAGTGAGTGCAAAGTAGATTTCAAATTGTAATGTCGGAGCATTTTTAGATTTATTTTTGGGGGTGAGGAATTGTTGTGTTTTTTTGTGTGTGTGTTGTAGTTGCTTTTTTTAATATTTTTTTGTCTGTGAGATTGATGGGATTTTGAGTACAGTTTGTCGGCGGAATTCTGTTGTTGTTGTGTTGTTTCTCTCTGGGTTTTTCTTTCTAATTGTACTTTCTCTGTTCATTCTTTCTCTCTATTTATCTACTCTTTCTCTGTCCCTTCTCTCTCTCTCTCTCTCTCTCTCTCTCTCTCTCTCTCTCTCTCTCTCTCTCTCTCTCTCTCTCTCTCTCTCTCTCTCTCTCCCTCCTTCCCTCCCTCCCTCCCTCCCTCCCTCCCTCCCTTCCCCCCTCCCCCTCTTCGTACGCGCAACGTCGACAAACAATTTAATTTTATGCTAGGATGAAATACTTAAACCTTGATTCAAAGCATCATCGACAATCAATAAATTCCAGTACAATATAACACACACACACACACACACACACACACACACACACACACACACACACACACACACACACACACACACACACACACACAAACGAAGAAGTTCAAGACACACACACACAGTCGAGACGAATTCCGGATTAACGAAGGTGCCCATTCCGGATGAACGAGAGGCACCACGGATAAACGGAGCGAGGTGACTGTTTGTCATTTCCATTTCCAGTCCAGAAGGTCTCTGACGCGGGCGCGGGAGGGCGTGGTGTGGGGAGGGAGGGGGGAATAAAGGGTGGGGGTTTTGGGGGGGAAGTGAGGGTTTTATGGGCGGTAAGGGAGGGAGATGAGAGGGTGAGGGGGGGGGGGATGGGGTAAAGGGGGGAGGAAGGAGAGAGGAGGGAAAAGGGTGGGGGAAGGGGGGGGGTTGGAGGAGGGGAAAGAAAGGGGGGGGGGGCATTTAGGGGTGAGAAGGAGCTTGAAAACCTAGTAGGCAAAAAATGGCCCATTTATGAAATTTCGGCAGACGTTGAGAGAGAAGAGGTTTGGGGGGTTGGGGTTGGGGCGGGGAGGGGAGGAGGGGGGAGTGAGAGAGGGAGGAGAGAGAGTGAAAGGATAGAGAGGAAGAAGGAGGAGGGAGAGAGGGAGAGAAAGAGTGGAAGAAAGAAGAAAAGAGAGAGAGAGAGAGAGAGAGGATGGAGTAGGAAAGGGGAGAGGGGAGGGTAAACCCCCCCTTTTATTTTTTTTGTTTTTATTATTTTATTTTTCTTTCTTTCATTTTCGCTTTTTACGGGAAACCTGTCCTCGCGGCCGAATGTTTTTTTCTCGTTTCCTTCCTCGTCGGTCCTTGCTCCCCTTTCATCTCTTCCTTCTGTCCCGGTTTCTTGTTCTCTTTGTTTTTTTGTTTTAAATTTTGTCTTTTTTTTAGGTTTTCGTGTGTTTTTTTTTCTCTCTCTTTCTTTCTTTCTCGGGAGTAAAAAAGAGAATAAAAAGGGGAAAGGAAAGAGAAAAAGGAAAAAAGGGAAATGTAGAAAAAAAAGGGGAAAAAAGAAAAGGGGAAGGATCATTTTGGAAATAAGAAAAGGAAGAAAAGGAGAAAAAGAGAGAAGGAAAAGACAGCCATTAGGGGGGGGGGGATCACATGATACAGAAAGCGTCGCCTATGTGCTATGGTTGGTAGACGAAATGAAATGAAATGAAATGGAAATGAGTGAATGTAATGTTACCATTTCTTCCCCTTCCTCCCTCTCTCCCTTTCGTTCCCCGTCTTTCTCTCTTCTCTTTTCTCCCCTTCCTCTTTTTCCTCTCGCTCTCCATCTTGCTCTCCCTAACTTCTCCAATCCCTTCCTTTTCCTCTCTTTTTTTCCATCTTTCTCTCCCTCTGTTCTCACCTTCTTGCCTTTTCCTCTCTTTTTCCATCTTTCTCTCCCTCTTTTCTCCCCTCCCTCCCTCCCTTTTCCTCTCTTTCTCCATCTTGTCTCCTTCCTTTTCTCCTATCATTCTCTCCTTCTCGTCTCCGCTCCCTCCATTTCCCTATCTTTCTCCATATTTCTCTCCTTCTTTTCTCCTATCATTCTCTCCCTCTCGTCTCCGCTCCCTCCCCTATCCTCTCTTTCTCCAGCTTTCTCCATCTTTCTCTCCCCCCTTTTCTCCTATCATTCTCTCCTTTTACTTCTCCCCATCTTCCCCTCAAACATATCCTTCATATTCTTCCCTTCCCATTTCTGCTCTAATATTTTTCTCGAGCGTCTGGATATAGGATTTTCTTATTCATATTCTTCTTCTTCCCTCTCTTCTTCCTCTCCGCCATTGTCGCTATTGTTGTTTTTGTCTGCATATTTTTTTTCCTTTTTCTCTTCTGTTGATTCTGCTTCGTCGTCGTATTCATCTTCTTTATCTTCCTTTTTTCAACTTCTTTCTTCTTCTTTTTTTAACTTCGTTGTCGTCTTCTCTTCTTTCTCCCGCACCCTCTTCTCCTCCCTCCCCCCCTCCTCCTTCTCCCCCTCCTCTCTCTCCCATCCATTCCCTCATCCCCTTTTCCTCTTCCTCCCCCCCTCTCCCTCCCTCACCCCCTTTTCCCCCTTCCTCCTTTTCCTCCTTCCTCCTTCCTCCTTCCTCCTTTTTTCTCCATTTCATCCCCTCCCCCTCCGAGACGATAAGGAAAAAGGGAGAGAGAGAAAAAAAAAAGAGAAATCTCAGTGTCACGAAAGAGAAAGCATTCGTCTGGCTCTGCGAGAGATCCTCAGGACTGGGAGCTGACGGCGCCCCTAAATGGAGATTCATATACTCGTGAGAATAAACGTCCCTACCCCTATTTTTTTATTTTTAAGGGTGGAGGGGTGGGTAGGAGGAAGGGATGGGGGAGGGGGGAGGAGGGGTTGGGGGAAGGAGGAGGGTAAAGGAGAAGGGGGGATGGGTAGGAGAAGGGGATAGGGAGGTGAAGGATGAGGGAGGATGGGTAGGAGAAGGGGATAGGGGAAGGGAATGGGGTAGAGGGTAGAAGAAGGGGATAGGAGAAGGGGAAAGAATAGGAAAAGGATAGGAGGTCACGGTGGGTAGGGCGGGGAGAGGGATAGTTTGGGGAAGAGGGTTCTGGGTCGTGAATAAGGGATAGTCGGGGGCGAGGGTGGGTCATGGGGTGGGCATGGGGTTTAGGGGAATGAGAGCATTTGCATGAAAAAAGAGATGTTGATCGTGCGCTTAGAGAAGATTTAAAGGGTTAAGGGTAAATTAATGAAGGCTTGAGACTTGGATTGCTTGATGAAGCGAAGGTCTCTTTCTCTTTCTTTCTTTCTTTCTTTCTTTCTTTCTTTCTTTATTCTCTCTTTCTTTCTCTTTCTTTCTTTCTTTCTTTATTTATTTATTTATTTATTCTCTCTCACTCTCTCTCTCTCTCTCTCTCTCTCTCTCTCTCTCTCTCTCTCTCTCTCTCTCTCTCTCTCTCTCTCTCTCTCTCTCTCTCTCTCTCTCTCTCTCTCTCTCTCTCTCTCTCTCTCTCTCTCTCTCTCTCTCTCTCTCTCTCTCTCTCTCTCTCTCTCTCTCTCTCTTCCTCACACACATGAATTGTACGAACACAATCGCCATTTATAAAAAAAAACAAAAAAACAAAAAAACAAAAAATAGAAATATCTCGATAAATTTAGATCAAACACATGGTGACGGTAAAACGAGATGTATTTGGAAGGTGAAAGTGAATGTGATACAGTGAATATAGTGACAGATGTACTATTTTAGAAGAATATGATTGATCCTAGAAATATAGATGCAATGCCTTTAATCCACGTCAAAAAGAGAATAATAATACTTTGTAATATCTAGTGATAGAACCTGCACTAGACTAGAGTTGTTAGTTAGAATGCGAGTAGAAAATAGCTCAACGTGTGCAACGTGATCAATGGGAAGCCCATTTATTGCAATGTTGCATGTGTGAGTATGAAGGCAATTTAGAATATTAACGTTGGAATAATATCATTTCATTTAAACCGCTGTGTAGAGGAAGAAGAAATTCTCTATCCGTTTTTTTTCATACCTTGTTTCTTTTAATCATTCAGTGTCTTTTCTTATTCTGTTTCTTTTTATTAGTTTGAATTGTTGCTTTAATTTACTCTCTTGTTATCATTCTAAATTGGTGTAATTCAGATACTTGCGAAATATCCCTTTTTTTTTTTTCTTTTTTTCGTGTTTCAGTATGAGGTCTGATTTGGGTTTTTTTTTCTAATTGTCCCTTCTCTCACTTCCTCCCTTCCTCCTTTCTTTCATTCCCTCTCTGTTTCTGTCTGTATATATATCCCTCCTTTTCTCTCTCTCTCTCTTTCTCTCTCTCTCTCTCTCTCTCTCTCTCTCTCTCTCTCTCTCTCTCTCTCTCTCTCTCTCTCTCTCTCTCTCTCTCTCTTTCTCTCTCTCAATCACCCACCCTGCTTCCTTCCTTCCTTCCCCCCATCTCTCGCTCCTCTCTTTATCGAAGTATCTCCTAAATCTTCCTCTCCAAACACACAGAAAAAAAAAAATACAACCAGAAAAGGCAATAAATAGACCAAGTGCGGCGCCGTTAGTCCTAAGGGCAAGCATTAGACAACGAAAAAGAGGGAATAACAGACGTCAGCCCCCTTTTGTTATGATACATGGCCTATGCGAACGGCGCATCAGTAGGTCGTTGCCGGGGCTTCTAGCGGGGTAGGAATCGAGTGGGAAGTCATGCTAGGTCAGGGTTGGTTGTCTTTTTTGGGGTGGGGGAGAGAGAGAGAGAGAGGGAGGGAAAGAGGGAGAGGAGGGAGAGAGAGAGAGGGAGAGGGAGGGAGAGAGGGGGAGGGAGGGAGGGAGAGAGGGGGAGGGAGGGAGGGATGGAGGGAGGGAGAGGGAGAGAGGGAGAGAGAGATAGAGACAGAGAGACAGAGAGACGGAGACAGAGACAGACAGACGTTAGACGAAGAGAGACAGACAGACACTTGGATGAGGAAAGAGCGAGAGCGAGAGAGAGAGAGAGAGAAAGAGAAAGAGACAGGGGTTAAGTTAGGTCAGAGGTTGAGGAAAGATTTTGGACTCATTAGGCCAAACGTCAGATTGATCTCTCTGATGGTCAAGCTCTCTGCTAGGTCAGAGGTCATGTGGAATTATACTTCCGTGCTTGGCCAGAAGGCAAACCCGGCTTCGAGATGGACCAGCTTATACCTCATGCTAGGTCACAGGTCGAACACGTATCAGGGATCATGCGCAGAACTACGTTATGAACTGTGCTTCGGGTCTTTGAGGATTACGTGCCATGCGAGGTCAGTGGTCGGAATTACACGCTGTGTTAGGTCATATGAAGAGCGGTGCTTTTGAACAGACTGATAAAAGGTCAGAGGTCGAATTGCGATTTAGCTCAGGTGGGGGTCGAAAGTCATACTAGGTCAGAGGTCCGACATTGCTTTCAGACGGCCAGACTTCTAGCTGGTTCGGAGGTCAGGATTTACGTTCGCTAGATGGCACTTTAGAACTCGTTGCGCCAGGGCCAAGTAGCCTTACAGTGCCATGGTTTCCGGAGCAATTTCGTGGTGGGATTAACAGTGTCAGTTTGGCTCTAGCAGTGTCAGAATGTCCCTGACAGTGATACAGTGTCACAAACAGTGCCATGGTCCCTCTAGCACTGTCACGACCACCCTAAAAAGTGCCACGATATGCTTGACTGTGCCACGTTGTCCCTAGCAGTGCCACGGTGCTCCTCGCAGTGCCACAATGTCCCTAGCAGTGCCGCGGAGGAGAAATGGCTCGAGTCGCTGCCTTGACCTCTTGAGCACCACCGCAAATCTCTTTTAAATTCCAGTCGAGGGTTCGGAAACCCCCACAAGTTTAGCGCCGACGTGGCCTTCAACTTGTTCCTTTGGCGATTAACGGCGTCCTCTTCTCTCCTTCTCTTTCTCGCGTACCCTTTCCTCTTAATGGCGTTTCTTCTGCTCTTTTTCTGTATTTGCCATTTCCTGTGTGTTCCTTTTCGCTTCATCACCTTTTATCATCATCTTTTTCCCTCCCTCTATCCACCTTTTCTCTTCATTTTCATTCTCTTATTCTACCTTTTCTCTCAGTTCTTCCTCTCTTTATCCACCCTTTTATTGCCATTTCCCTCTCTTGGCCTTGCCCATCTCCGCGGCCTTCCGTTTCCTCAAATGATCTTTCCTTTTTAAATCCTGCAACCCAGCGGGGAATCTTTTTTTTCTTAAAGATCTTCCATTTGAATCTGTTGCACAAATGATTACATTATCCGAGATATTTGTGGTGCAATTGCGAACTTCAAGCGAACGGTCCCTACACCTTGCCAGGCCTTGCTACATACACGCACGCAAACATGCACACACACACATATATACACATGCATAGGAATGTACAGATATGCATATACATATTTATATATTTATATATATGCACATATAGATGTACATACACATACGCATACACATACACAAACATACACACACACACACACACACACATGCGGGCACAAGCACACACACACACACACACACACACACACACACACACACACACACACACACACACACACACACACACACACACACACACACACACACACACACACACATGAACTGAACAGGCGACAGCAGGCACAGAGAAAGACGTGGCGTGTTGCCGACGTAGACAAGAGAAAAGGAGGAAAACAAACAAACAAACAAACGAGAAACCGAAGCAGGAGAGATGCAAGGGTACAAGACAGCAGGAGGGGACAGAGGGATAAATCTGTATCGTAGAAGATGCCAAAGTAGAGCGATTAAAAAGAAAAAGAAACGAAGACAAAAAAAAAAAAAAAAAAAAAAAAACTAGTCGTTAGAGAAACTGAATAAAGATAAGACGAAGGATAAGTAAGTAATGGATTTTTCGATAATGAGGAAAAGAGAGAGATATATATACGATAATGGCGTGGATAATAGATTAAAGAATTCAACCAGACGCAGATAAAAAGGAAGAGGTTAATGATATGCAAATATGATTTAAAAAATAAAAATTCTCCGCAACCCCCTTTCCTTATACCCCTTCCCTTCCCCTCCCCCCTCCCCCTCTCCCTCCACAACCCTCGCGTCATATGTATATTTTATCATTTAATGCCGTTTCCCCCTTCTTTTCTCTATTCTTTATGTATTTAATTATTTATTCAGTCGTCTTAAACCAGAATCTCTTGTACATAAATCTGATGTAATGTGAACGTTTTTTTTTTCCGTAAGCATAGAAGACGCTTTGTAATATTTTTTTAAAATATTTACTTGTTTATGTATTTATTATCTTTGTTTCTTTTTTATTTATTTTTTATTCGTCGTCGTTGCTTAGTCGGAAGAAATCTTGTTTTGGCGAGGATTAAAGATTAAAATAAAAGAAAAATAAATTTTAAAAATCTAATTTCTAGAATAATGCAACATACGATAATTGCAGAAAAAAGTGAGGAATATAATAATGAAAAAAAAAAAATGGTTTTCACAATCTTATCTCCACTATCCCTTATGGTCGTTTTTCTTTTGTTTCAAAGATCCTTCCGCGGTTTGGGTGTGTTCGTTCGTGACTTTGGCGAATTGCGCGGGAAAACTAGTTCGCTGTTATTTTTCCTTTTATCTCTTCCTTTCTTTTTTATATTTCTCCTTTTATTCATATTTATTTTCTTTCTACGATTTTTGTTACATTTTTTTTTTCCGTTATTCACCTTTTTTTGTTTCTTCTCTTCGTCTTGATCGTTATAATTTTGTTATTTTGTATTCCCTTGTTCCCCGATTTCTTGATTTCTTTTACCTTTTTCATTTCATGTTTCCGTCATTTTTTTTTTTTTTTCCTTTATTCCTATCATCATTTTCCCACTTGTTCTATCCCATTACCAATTACAATTTTCTTTTCTTACAATTACCTCCATAATTCTTTTTCTTTCTTTCTGATTCACGTAATCGCATTTTCCCTTACTTTATTATCGTCTGTGCTCCTCCCAGCCCTCACTTTCAACGTACAGAGCGGAGCAAACGGGTGGGCGGTTCCAGAAGACAACCCGGGAGGGCGGGTGGGCGGGTGGGCGGGGTGGGTGGACGAGTCGATGGTTGGTTGGGTGGGCGGATGGGTGGGAGAGGTGGGCGGGGTGGGCGGACTGCTAGACGGGTGGGCGGGGTGGGTGGATTGGTAGTCGGGCGGGCGGGGTGGGTGAGGTGGGCGGGATGGGCGGGCTGCTAGACTGGTGGGCGGGGTGGGCGGGCTGCTAGACGGGCGGCGGGCGATGGAATCTGTTATATTGATCACTGCGTGTTGTGTTATGTCCGCTGCGCCTCCTCCCTCTCTTCGTGATTTTTTATTCTTGG
>NC_061838.1:2282011-2284511 GCF_019202785.1 Penaeus chinensis | reverse complement strand
TGTGTGTGTGTGTGTGTGTGTGTGTGTTTGTGTGTGTGTTTGTGTGTGTTTGTGTGTGTTTGTGTGTGTGTGTGTGTGTTTGTGTGTGTGTGTGTGTGTGTGTGTGTGTGTGTGTGTGTGTGTGTGTGTGTGTGTGTGTGTGTGTGTGTGTGTGTGCGCGCACGCGTACTATATATCAAAACAAAAAGGCAACCGAAGTAGGCTCATACCATACTAATATTTTTTTCTGCTTTCAGCATAATCTCAGAGCATTTGCAGTGATGGTAATAACATATAATGCTAAAAGCGGGTATTATCATGGCAATGATGAGCACTGAGGCCTGTTAATAACCTAACTCCCTTCACAAAACCTAATTTCACGTAAAACATTTTGCCAAAATTGCGGCCCAAGCCATTTGAACTATTGTGCTCCCGAAAATGGACCGGTCGATCGCCATCTGCATTTAACTCTAATCTCAGTTCAGCTTCATATTTTCTCTCCCTTTTTTGCGCTGCTTTCACAATACACTATTTACTCTTTGTGTTCTTGCGAGTTGTAGTCCGCAAATAGAAGGATATATATTTTTTTTATCTTCTTCCTCAACACAAAGAGGGTATAGAATTCACGAAGGAAATTCGGAAGAAAAGGGATTCTTCATATTTCAGAGTAATTAGTGGATAGACCTCCCCCCCCCCCCATTCCCCCCGACTCATCCACCTACCCCTTTTGCACTGGCTTACGTCCGCTCATGTGTCTCAATACAGACTCTGGAATGACCGCTAACCATAGCAATTTTCCGCTCGAGGCCCCCCATGATACGTACCCCCTACATAGGCAATTTAGGTGCCAGGCTCTCCGAATTTATTTGATAAAACTATCTCCTTGCCTGGGTCTTTGAGGCAGAGGGGGGGGGGGATTTCTCCTGCCAAAATATTCCTATAACAGACATGTAAATGCAATTTTTTGTTAGGGATTTTATAATACGCAAAAAAAAAAAAAAAAAAAAAAAAAAAAAAATACGTGTATGCATTTACGTATAGATTTTTCAAAGTCTGTTTGTCATCGGAACGGTTGTATAAATTCACTATTTTCTTATCTTTCTCCCATATGGATATTGAAGAATATATATATGCGAATTTCCCTTTGATTTGACATGTGTAACTGCTTGTATGTAAGTATGTGTTTACCAGACTGAACGCTAACTTTCTCAAGGAAACTTACTTAACTGTTGACAGGAAATCAGCATAACTTTAGACATGTTTGGGAGTCAGTGAATAATCAAGGCACCTTTTCCCGCGAGAGGTTTGTGCTGCCAAGTCGTTGCCTGGTTTTCGAGCGGCAGGGAAGAAAAATGAATGTTCTTTGGGTGTGTGTGGGGTGATTGCGGCTTTATCTGCGTCGTCATGGGTCATTATCATTATCATTATCATTACCATTATCATTACCATTGCGTCACACATACATACATACATACATACATACATACATACATACATACATACATACATACATACATACATACATACATACATACATACATACATACATACATACATGAATACATACATACAGTGGGTGCACTTCAGACACTTGTTATTATAAGAAAATAAAATAAAAGAAAAGAAAAGACCAAACAAAAATATTTGGCCGGGAACATAAAGGGAAAGCTGACCAGAAAGGATCAGAGAGAGAGAGAGAGAGAGAGAGAGAGAGAGAGAGAGAGAGAGAGAGAGAGAGAGAGAGAGAGAGAGAGAGAGAGAGAGAGAGAGAGAGAGAATAAAAAAGAGAGAGAGAAAATAAAAAAGAGAGAGAGAGAATGAAATAGAGAGAGAGAGAGAGAGCAGGGCGAAAGCGAGAAAGAGAGCGGCAGAGCGAGAGAGAGAGAGGTGCGGGACAAGATAATTAGGTGATGATGGGAGAAAGAACCGCGAATATTGTTTGATGATAAGGCTAATGGGTCCAGACAGGAGGGTCCGGAAAGGAGGGGGAGGGGGAGGGGAGGGGAGAAGAGAGGGAAGGAGAGGGAAGAGACGCGGAGGAGGAGAGAATGGAGGGAAGGGACGCGGAGGAAGGAATAGTTGGAATAAATAAAGAAGAAACAAAGCAGGAAGGGAGGTAATTAAAGTAAATAAAATAATTATCGATAAAACGAAAAAAGACGATGAGATGTGTCGAAGAATGGTGATAAAAAAAACGATATTAAGGACGAGGAAAGGAAGGAGAATAGACGAAGGAGAAATAGAGGGAATGGGAAAAGAAATAAGAGAGGCTCAGTAGTGGTAAGGATTAGCTGACTCGCCCGTAGGCCTACGAAGAACACGGGATAAATCAGATCCGTGTTTTATAATAAGAAGGAATCAAGGAAAATACGAGGAGAAGCAAGAAATAAAGAGGAGAGGAGGAGATTATGGAAGGAGATAATGGAGAAGAAGAAAAGATGAAAACAAGAAGATGAAAAATATAGAGAAGCAAAGAAGAAGAAATTAGGAGGGGGGGGGGGGTAGAGAGAGAGAGAGTGAG
>NC_061838.1:2261878-2266911 GCF_019202785.1 Penaeus chinensis | reverse complement strand
CTCTCTCTCTCTCTCTCTCTCTCTCTCTCTCTCTCTCTCTTCCTCTCGCTCTCTCTCTCTTCCTCTCGCTCTCTCTCTCTCTCTCTCTCTCTCTCTCTCTCTCTCTCTCTCTCTCTCTCTCTCTCTCTCTCTCTCACTCTCACTCTCACTCTCACTCTCACTCTCACATACACACACACACACACACACACACACACACACACACACACACACACACACACACACACACACACACCTATCTATCCATCTCTCATTTATCGTTTTCTCTTGCTTTTTTATTTTGTTTTTTATCATTCTCTCCTTCCATTTTCGTCCCTCTCCTTTCCCCCTTTTCCCCTCGCTCTGAATTCCTGAAGCTCAGTTCGAGACTCGATATTTATTTCTTCCCTTTCTCTCCCTCCCCCTCCCCCCTCCCCCCTCCGATACTTTCTCTTCTCCTTTCTTTTATTTTCATGACTTTTCGTATTTTCGAAATGTCTCGGTTTTATTTCTTTGGTTTGTGGTCTTAATTGTTCTGTTTTTTTCCCTTTCTCTTCATTTTTCTTTTTATCTTTCCTTTTTTTTCATTTTCTTCTGACTTTATTCTGTTTTCGTCTCTCGCTTTCCAGTTGTAGTTTTTCATATATCTTCCTGCATACGTAAACAAAGCACGGTAACTGTATATAACATCAATATGAATGATTAAGTAACTTATTAAATATATAAAAACAACAACATTGCAAACGTCTAATTGATAGTGAAGGCACGTGGCACTCTCTCCTTTAAATTTTTTATATATATTTATACTATTTTCTTCCGCTTTCCATGCGAAAATATGAATGAAAAAATACAAAAACATACTGTAGAAAAATAAAAAAATGTATGCGCACAATTGGCACTGACCGCTCGTCTGTTTTCACTTTTCACCTTTACTATATATTTGCAGTTTTTTTTTTTTCTATCTCTATACGAAAAGGAAGTTTTTAAAAATAAGTCATATTTAATATTCTCTTTCTTACTTTCTCTATACGAAGAACCAATAGACGAACACATTCACTCTTAAATTTTTAAAAATGACAACCCGCTCATCCGCCTTCTTCTGTTTCTTGTTTCCAGCACGCGGCGGGACCCCAACCTGCCCAGTCTGGCGGACGTCGACCCAGCGCCCCCGTGCTCCACTCGGGCACCAAGTTCCGCCACGGCCTCCTCCAGCTGATGATCCACACCATCGACCCGCTGCACGATGGTGAGTCCTCCGCTGACGCCGCCCGCTGCTGTGTCACTATTCACCATCCCGAGAGGTCCGACGTCCGTCATTACCCTGTCTATCCGATCTATCCATCCGTCTATCTGCTTTCGGTCTGTCCACGGGCACATCTGCATCGCCCATGTGGATGTGGATGTGGATGGCGGGCCAGACGACGGGGGGGATGGTGGTGGTGGACTCGGGGCGGGATAGTGAGGGAATGGTGATGCGGTGGTGATGCGGTGGGGGATGGGAGGGAGGGAGGGAGGGGGTAGGGAGAGGGTTGCCGGGAAGAAGGGAGGGTGGGGAGAGGGAGGGAAGGAGGGGAAAGGTAAAAAAAAGGGTGTTGCTTTAAGGGAGAAAAGGAATCTCAAGATCAGGGTGTTGATGTGATGAGGGGGAAGATAGGGAGGGAAGAAGAAGATGATGTTATGTAATACTTTGCCCTAGGAGATTCTTTTTTATTCGGTACACTTAGAAAGCCTTTTTTAAAATCTTAGTTTCGATGTAAATGATTCCTGTCGCTTAGTAAGAGCGATAGAAGTAAGTAGTGAGGTATGCCCTAGACTTTTGCTAAGTAGGCAACATGACAGAAAGTACAGTACATAGAAAATTATTAAAAAGTAGATTACATAGTAGATTACATGACAGTAAGTACATAGATGTAATTAGAGGTTACATGACAAAACAAAAATGTGACAAAGTAGACCTTACTGCAAGTCACACGACACAGTACACAGGTGCAGGTGACAAAAAGCGATCATTGCCCTTAGCTCGCCCAACGCAAGGAAGTGACGAGCAGGTGGGAGGTAGGGGGGGGGGGAGGCGGCGGGGGCGTCAGACCGGCTTTGAATCTCCATCTTCGACCCAGTCAGTCCTCCGCCTCGCCTCCTTCACGAGGGGCAGTTCGAGGGGACCGAGGGAGAGAGGGAGATGGGAGGAAAGAGAAGGAGGAAGGTAAGGGGGGAGGGAAGCAGAAGGGGGAAAGGGAAGGAAGGAGGAAGAGGGAGGGGGGGATAAGGAAGGTAAAGGGAGGGATGGAGCGACGGACGGGAAAGAAGGAAAGGGAAGGGAGGGAATGAGGAAGTTAAGGGGTGGGAGGCAAGAAGGAGGGAATGGAGAGAGGGAGAAGGAAAGGAGGGAGGGACGAAGGCAGGAAAGGAGGGAGAGGAAGAGGAGGGAGGAGGGTCGTTGCTCAGCCTCCTTCATAGGGCCCGCCTCTGGCACTTTTAGCATCGGCACTAAATCAAAGTTGCCCGCAATGTTGGGCGAGGGGGAAGGGCGCCTGCTGAGGATGATCGCCTTTTTCCCCATTATTATTTTTATTTATACATTCTTCTATTTCTCCTTTTCCTTGAGCCTTCAATCCCAGGGCAAAAGCTCTCAGTAGCTGGGAGAAGCCGTCAAAATTGAGGGGGCCACTTTCAATCTCTCAAAGTGTTTTGCAGGCTCCGGCGCTGTTGTGAGGCCGCCTTTAATCTTCGGGGCAAATACCCCTCTCTCTCTCTCCTCTTCATCCGCTTCCTCCTCCTCCTTTTTTCTTCTCGTATTCGTCCTCATCCACCTCTTCTTTTTTTTCTTCTTCTTTTTCTTCTTCTTCTTCTTCTTCTTCTTCTTCTCTTTTTCTTCTTATCGTCCTCCTCATCCACCTCTTCTTCTACCTTCTCTTCCCCCTCCTCCTCCTCTTCATCCTTCTACTCCTACTTCTTTTCCTCTTCCTTCCTCCTCCTCCTCCTCCTCCTTCCCAAAATTCCCTCTTCCTTTATACAGTCCTTAACCCACGGTACAACTCTCACCCCCTCCATTCACCCACGCCTGAACCCCCCAAACCCTATCCCCCCAACGCCTGACCCCCCCTCCCCCTCCCTCCCGGCATCCCTCGCCGCCTCCGACTAGTAGACGTAACGCGAAGAAGACAAACGAGCAGTGATGCAGCGCGCGTCTCCCTGTACACATCGCGTCACGGATGGAAGTTTCACTCACCGGGGCTTTCCCTTGTAATGCGTCTTTTGTCCCTCGGAGCTAGTGAACTGGACGCCCTCTCCCCCCTCCGCCCGCCCCCCTCGAAGGTGACTTGACCTGGACTAAAGCTGATGTGACTTGAGTACAGGCGAGGTGCGGATAGTGACTCGGCACAACTTCGAGTCGATGCGAACACTCGGGGCTTCAGAGCTTCGGAGCTTCGGTAGGGAGTTGATCTGTTGGAATCACTTATGCTGATAAATCGACGTTTTTACTATTACAAGATAAAACAAATAACCAGATAGATGAATTAGTAAATTGATTTTTTTTCCCTTATATTCCTTGCCGATACCGATAGCGATCAGAAGTGTTTCGGTCAAACGGTGATGATAATGACTCGACTCATAATCTCGCAGTGATGTGACGTCCCACATGATCAAGTTGACAGTCAACGAGCGACGAGACAGGCGGAATTAAACGCTGGATCGCTCGGACACGCTTTACCCTGTCTAACTTTAGTATGAGGAAGGGACATGTGTTTCAGCGTAATATTCCGCGATCTGCGCTTAATGGTGATAGATATCTCGTGAAGGGAGGGAGGGGGTCGTCGAAACGGAATAGAAATACCACAATAAAGCGAAATTTCGCTTGGGTATCAGAGCTCTCCAACCTCGGAATAAGCTGGTTCCCTCACGTCCATCATTGATATACGAACATCTGTCACACACACACACACACAGAGAGAGAGAGAGAGAGAGAGAGAGAGAGAGAGAGAGAGAGAGAGAGAGAGAGAGAGAGAGAGAGAGAGAGAGAGAGAGAGGAAACCGTCGGATCCTAACCAGATATGAACAAACCTCATGTCCCTTTCGGAATCATTCTCCCCTAGTATTGCTGATGTCCTTTTGATAACACGGCTTCCTCACTCCCTTCACGCAGCTAATGAATGACCTTATCTGTTGACGCGGCAGATCATTTTAAAATAGTCACTTCGACGTCCGTTCCTCCCCTTCCCCCCTCCCCCCCCCCCTTGCCCCCATCACTGTAACACCCGGAAATGAAGATACACCCAACAGCCCCTTTCTTTTACAGTTGTTTATGGTTCGTGACGCACTTCACATAGGGCTTGGGTGTGTGTCTGTGGGGTGGGGTAGGGGGGGTCCTGGTCCCTTTCCGAAATCCATTTCCTTTTGCTTCCAGAGACCCATGTCCAGGGGGGGAGGGTGTTCTGTTCTGCCCTGGTTCTCTGCGCTGTGCCTCTAGCTGGCCTTTCTCTCTCTCTTTCTCTTTCTCTCTCTCTCTCTCTCTCTCTCTCTCTCTCTCTCTCTGTCTCTCTCTCTCTCTCTCTCTCTCTCTCTCTCTCTCTCTCTCTCTCTCTCTCTCTCTCTCTCTCTCTCTCTCTCTCTCTCTCTCTCTCTCTCTCTCTCTCTCTCTCTCTCTCTCTCTCTCTCTCTCTCTCTCTCTCTCTCTCTCTCTCTCTCTTTTGCTATTGTTGTTTTTGTTGTCGTTATTGTTATTACATTATTATTGTAATATATTTTTATTTTCATTATTATATTATTATTATTATTATTATAAAATTTTCATTATCATTATTATTATCAATATGATTATTATTGCTGTTGTTATTTTGTTACTGATTTTAGAGTTATTATCATTTTCATCGCTATTATCACAGCTATCATTCTCATTACGATCCTTCCATTTCCTCCTGTCTCCTCTTCACAACTTCCGAAGAAAGACGTAAAGATGTTCATCGCAGAAGTTATTTTTTTCGTCTCCTTCTCGGATGAGATAAGCTTCAAGACTGGGATTCTTGGTGCCTTTTCTGTCCTTTTGGTTGACTGGG
>NC_061838.1:2254378-2256878 GCF_019202785.1 Penaeus chinensis | reverse complement strand
TATGAAGCCCATTTCTGTCCTTTCGTCTGTTCCCTTCTCCTCGTATCTCCTCCTTCTCCATCTCCTCCTTTCTTCCTCGCCCCCCTCCTGTTTCTTTTTTTTTTCTTCCTTCTTCATTCCTTCTCACCCTCCTCAATTTCCTCCCTCCTTATCACCTCCTCCCCTCCCTTTCCTCCTGTTTCCTCTTCGTAGTTCTCCTTTCTTTATTCCCCCCCCCCCTCCTCTCTCTATCCTTCTTCCCTCTTCATTCTCACTCACCAACATCCCCCTCCTCTCCCACCTCCACCCTTCACCCTCCTTTACCCTCCTTCTCCCTCCTCCTTCCTCCTCCTCCATCCTCCTCCATCCTCCTCCCTCCTCGTCCCTCCTCCCTCCTCCTTCCTCCCTCTTTACCCCTATTCACGCTTCGCTTTCTCTTTCACACTTTCTCTTGCCCTCTCTCTGCTCCGTCCTTCCACCCCTTCCTCCCTTTCCTCTTCTCTCCCCCCTCTTCCACCTTCTTCCCTTCCTTTCCCCTTCCTTCCACCTTCTTTTCTCCGCTTTCTCCTCCCCCCTACCCCCCTTTCTTCTTTCCTATCCTACCTCCTCTTTCGTCCCCCCTTCCTCCCTTTCCTCCCCTACCTCTCCCCTCCTCTCACTTCCTCCCTCTTCCTCCCTCTTCCTCCCTCTTCCTCCTTCCTTCCCCCTTCCTTCCATACACACATTCATCATTTATGTCTTCGTCAATCTCTTTACCTGAGGATCATTAGCTTGCCTTGTGTCACCCCTTCCTGTCTTGTCACAAATGCCAATGGCGTGACGTCATCAGGGAGATCCATTGTTGTCAGTCGGTGTTGCCAGCCGTTGGCACTCTCCTCTCGATGTCATTTCTCTCTCCCTTTTTATTCGTAGTATTCTGTGACATCGCCTTGGTGTCTCTCAGTTGGCATGTCATTTGTCACTGTCATTGTCCTCGTTGCGTCAATAACGTCGTTTCGTCACCAGGTTATTTTTCCTCGTGATGTTACATCTAACGCCAGTCTCACCATTAAGCAGTTGTCACTCGTCATTACTTTTATTCCATTGCTACGACTCGTCACGTGCGTCATTACGTCAGCACGGATCCTCATTAATCTTCCTCCATTACATTGACTTATGTAATTGCGTCATCAGTAATCGTCTTCCATCCTCTCCCATAGCTATGACCTCATCACCTATGTTATTACGTCATCACCAGCCACCATTCTCCCTCTCCCATTGCCATGCCTTCACACATCCCCCATTAATGATTTAGCACAGTTCTAAATGCAACGTTTTTCCTTTCTACTTTATATCCCCATTTTACTGCGTCTCATTCTGGGCATTTCCTCTTTATTAATGAGAAAGGGAGTGGGGTTCCATGTCTGAAACTCCGAAATTCTGTTTTTTTGTTTTCGTCGGGAGAAGGGAAATAAATGGAGGTTTATGTATATTGAATCCGTCTCAGACTCTATTCGATATAGGCTGTTAAAGTAGTTTATGGATACGTGTTTAAAACGATTCGAAAAATAAACTGCTGGCGAAGTTTTTAATGTATATTTTGTTTATATATATATATATATATATATATATATATATGAATATATATATATATGAATATATATATATATGAATATATATATATATGAATATATATATATATAAATATATATATATATATATATATATATATATATATATATATATATATATATACACACATACATACAACAGACGTTCAGGAATATAAACTGCTGAAGTAGTTTTATAGAAGCGTGTTTGGGACACCTTGTGATATGAACGGTCGAAGTTCAGGCGAAAACGTTCAATTGATCGAGAATTGCAAGGATCATTAGACTTTATTCGCTGTCTCTTTCGTTCTCTTGTCTCACCTCTCTCTCTTTTCTTTTCTTTCGTATTCTTTATCTTTCTCTCTTTGTCTCATTTTCTGTTTCATTTTTTTCTTTCTATTACACTTTCTTATTTTTTTCTCGTCATTTTATCGTTCACTTTCTTTTCTCTTTCTCTTTCTCTTTTTCTTTCTCTTTCTTTTTCCCTTCCTCTATTACTCTCCGTCTTCTTCCTCTTCCTCTTCTTCCACTTCCTCTTCTTCCTCTTCTTTTTGCTCCTCTTCTTCCTACCCATCTTCCTCTCCCTCCTTCCTCCTCTTCCCCCTCCCTCCTTCGTCCTTCCTCTTCCTTCTCTTTCCTGTTCCTCTTCCTCCTCCTCCTCCCTCCTTCCTCTTCCCTCCTTTGTCCTCTCTCCTCCTCCTCCCCCCTCTCTCCTCCTCCTCCCTCTTCCTCCACCTCCGCCTCCTCCTCCTCTTCCTCCTCCTCCTCCTCCTCCTCCTCCTCCTCCTCCTCCTCCTCCTCCTCCTCCTCCTCCTCCTCCTGTAATTCGTCGGTTGCGTGACCTCGCCTCACAACGGAGACTCCGGTTCTGGGTCAATTGCCGGTTCTGCTCGACCAGTCCGAACCGCGGTTCTTATTCCATCCGAATCCAA
>NC_061838.1:2234378-2236878 GCF_019202785.1 Penaeus chinensis | reverse complement strand
CTCTCTCTCTCTCTCTCTCTCTCTAAATCCTTCCCTTAGTATCTCTCCCCATTCCGTCTCTCCTTATTTTCTCTCCTCTTCTCCTTAATTATCCTTCTCTTCCTATTTAATTCCCCTCACACTTTCATCTCTTAAACACCAACATAGCATAGCACACAGCCACACCAATATAGTGCATTACACATTTCCCATAAACATAGGGCCTTGCAATTGATATAAAGTTGCAGATAGTTAACCCCTACTATACAAGAATAGAGAAGACGAGATATATATTAGGCTTTACATGTAAAATAAGTTGTAATGCTAATGATGATTAATGATGGTAATAATAGTGACAGTAATAGTTCTAGAAACAGTAATAATAACGATGATGATAGTTTTAGTACTGGTAATGACAATGGTAATAATAGTTATAGTTGTAGTGATAGTAATAGTAATAATGATAATAATAATAGTAATAGTAACAGTGATAATAATGATAATAATAGTAACAGCAATAGTAGTAGTCATAGTAATAGTAATGATAATGATGATAACAGTAAAAGTAAGGATAATAATAATGATAATGATAATAATAATAATAATAATAATAATAATAATAATAATAATAATGATAATAATAGTAATCATAATAACTGTAATAGTTATATTAATATAAATAGTAGTAATAGAAGTTCTTGTTGTAATAATAATAGTTATTATAATAATAACGATATTGATAAATATGATACTATTAATGATAATAATACTGATAATAATAATAATAATAATAATAACAACAATTATTAATAATGATAATGATTAAATTTATAAAAATAGTAATAGTAATATTAGTGATAATAATGATAACGATGTGATAAGAAAAGTAAAAACAATATTGAAGACAATGACCACGATTTACACCCGTGATAAGAGGCGCTTGCATGCCGGTGGAATGGAAGCCTAGAGAAGGCGCGAGTGTCTGACCGAGCCTTGGTGTAGCCCTCAGCAAGGTGTTCCCTCGACCCCCTTATTGTGTGCTTTGACTCAGCCATTAGTCCCCCTTAGATAACCCCTCCCCCCCGGAAACGCAGCCTCCCTGGCTCCCCTGCCCCTCCCGTTCCCCTGTCTATGTTCGTAAAGTAGTGCTTTCGTAGTGGAAGAAGCGACAAAACTAATTGGTTCGCTTTGCAGGCAAGGTGGACGAGAAGGCGACGCAGCTGCACGCCATCGCCTCGCTGAAGGTACTGCTGGACGCCACCAAGCCCCAGAACGGCCGCGTGGAGACGTACCGCTCGGACGGCCTGGCCCCCGACCCTCGCCCTGACAATCAGTCGCACGTAAGTGGCCGCTCGTCGCAGGGCACCGAGGTGACGCACGTCGACTCGCTGGGCTCTTCGGACGCGGCCTCGCAGAGCGGCCCGCACACCAACGGCGACCTGCAGTCCGAGAGCAACTCCGTGGCGAACAATGTGAGTTATGGCACCAACTCTGTGCGCAAGATTCCCAATAAGGCCCCCCAGAACGGCGACAACAACGGCGTGACCCCGGCGCTGCACGCCGCGGCCCCCGAGGCGACGGACCCGGAGGCCGTCGTCACCACCCCGGCGGTAAGACTCGCTAGCCTCGCCGACCCCTGAGACACGCCCCAGGGGTCGCCAGCATGACCTCGACCTGGCAACGCCTGCAGCCGGCACTCGGCCCTTGGTGGGCCTCTCTGGCACTCCTTACTCGCTCTTAATGCTCTTAATGATGACCCTTTTATGACAGTGCCTTCCATTTCCGTCTTTCCCAAGTGTCATTTTCTTTATTCCTTTTCTTTTCTTACTCTCCCTATCTCCCGTCCTACGTTTTTTTTTTATCTTTATCACATCTCGTCCCTCCCTCTCCCTCTCTCCCTTGGAATGACACCCACCTCTTTCCTAGAACGTGCACCCAATCAATTTCGTAAGTGGCAGCCCCTCGTGTTAATTCTTCCCACCTTATTGTTTCATTCACCTTTCCATTACCAGTCATTCTCGGTGATCATAAAACCCAACTAATTCTGACAGTGCTATCTGTTCACCAATCATCAGCCACTGAACACAGTCTCTTCCCTTTATGCTTGACCATGTTATTAATTCTCCCCTTCCATTCTGTTCATACATTACGACTCGGAACATTTCTCCTGTTTTTGTTCAGCTGTATTCTTAATTTCTCTTATTTTCTCCCTACTTCCTATCTCACTATCCAACTTTTTTTTAATGAAACTGGAATATAATTTCCCGTTACAAAAGGAGATCGTTTAAAGTGCTCCGGGTCCCTTTAAAATAATTTTGCTGTGTAGAGTAAGAATGCCCACGCTGTCAAGAATTTGTTTCATTCCCGCGCCGCCAAAGTAACTGTCAAAGTCACCCTTGATAAAGAATATTATTTTCGAAAAAAAAAGGAAAGAATATTTTAAAAATCCCTGTCGGTCTGTTCTCGCTAAAGAATAAACTTCCTTTCCTCGTCTCCCTTTGCGCTTTACCACTAACCTCCC
>NC_061838.1:2226878-2229378 GCF_019202785.1 Penaeus chinensis | reverse complement strand
CCGTGATTGCATTTCTGTAAAAGTTTAAAACAGACCTAAACTCTCCCTGTATTATTCGCTTATTTTCTTGTATTTCTTCAATAACTTCTCGTTTCTTGATGAATGCAAAGAAAGGGTGAGATACTTGTAGATATATTTGTAAGCCTACTATTTCGCGATCAAATGTTTGTTTTTTACAATTTCGCGTTCAAATATACTCATTTTTTTACAATTTCGCGATCAGATAGGTTTATTGTTTTACAACTTTGCGATCAAATGTTTATTTTTTACAATTTCGCGTTCAAATATACTTATTTTTTACAATTTCGCGATCAAATATGTTTTTTTTTTTATAATATCGTTATGTATGTTTTCCTCCTTTTCATTTTTCATATCGGTTATCCGTCATTCATAAAAATAATAACAACTTGATCGAAAACATGAAGAACTGCTATCAATGTTGTTATTTTTTGTTGTGATTTAATTGCCTTATTGTTTTCGCTCCGCTTTATTTTCCTTAGCGGTTATCCGTCGTTCATGAAAATAATAAATCACTGATCGAAAACTAAGAGTCATGATAAATGTCACCTCTTTTTTTTATAGTTAGAAGCTTGATTACACTTGCACTTTGATCAACCCTTTTTATTTTCTGTTGACTCTCGCGTCGTTTGAATTTTCGAGTTCAAGTTCATTACCCGAATGTCAATATCCCGGTGGACTTGACCTCATGCCTGAAATCTTATTAATTTCTTCCCGATATTTATACTAGGTCAAGTCAGGCCCTGAAATTAAGACCGTGTGTTGTGAATTTCCCCCGACGCCGCTCGCCAACAGGGACATTTAATCGGGTCTAACAGTTATTCAACGGTCGCTCTCGAGGTCGGTTTGGGGAGGCGGAGGGTCGAGTGTGGTTCGAGGTCGCTTCTGTGTCAAGAAAGGTGGTGCAAAGTAGGATCTTTATCTGTAGTCAAATGTGTATGTATATATATGTATATGATTAGTACATTATATACATATCATATACACAACTGTTTGCGTATATGATTAGTACATATATATATATATATATATATATATATATATCTTTATATACGTATATATATATATATGGAAAACAGATAGGGAAATAAATATATACATACCATATATTCGTAGCAACTGAGCTACACCGGATAAGCGAGTAATTAAGATTTCCGCCTCTGATAATTAAAGGATTTCGCGAAAGCAGAGTATTGGTCGCTCCGCATAGATCGGCTGCAGTGCGGTTGAACGAGACTATTCTCTGCAATAATTAAAACGCTGCCCTTTTTTTTGGAGGGTAATTTTAAATAAGCAATACCCGTGGATGATGACTTTCCTTCGTGGATGAGATATGATAAATAGTATGGATGAATATTGCGGCGAGAGAGAATGAATTGGATAGGCCTATTCTAAATAAGGGTTTTTGACTGCGTGTGACTATTTACTTGTGATTTTGTTTTTATTAGTGAAAGAACGTAGATACTCAGATCATTCAGGATTTGTGTTAACAGCAGCAAAATAGAATTTATATCAGACTAGAAAAAAAAAAAATTGGCTGTTAATCCTGTTATCAAATATTAAAGTAGGCTGGCTTTGTTATTGAAAAAAAAGTTGACAGTTTGTTATCCGGTGTAATTTGTCACCAGTGATAATGATAATGAGGTCCTTTCTTTCACTGCTGATAACAAAGCGGCGATAATTGCGCTGAAATTGAATATATAATTACTCTAATTACTTTCCGTAATTAAACATTCAACAGTCAGATTAAAGCTGGTGATTAAATAGACGATTTCATTTCTGCAACTGATTAAAAAGACTATAACCAACGTTAATCATAATTTATCGATTACCACATTCTTTATTAGACAGAAAATGCGATATAAGAAACCGTTTTTTTGATAATTTAACAGCTCATTATCTCCATAGATGGTTATTACTGTATTTCGCAAGTCAACGGTAAAATTGCGTGTTAAATCATTACTCTTGATTGCGTAAATAAAATTCCTTATGTATTGGAAGCACACACACAGTAAATACATGTACGTTTTACGTAAGAAAAATAAATGTTTTCAAAGAGGTGTACACTGACGCACACACATCCATGTAAGCATATTTCCATGCATTTTTTTTTTTTTTTTTTTAACACAAAAACACGCAAGCACTAACATAAAATCTGTCATGCGTGACTCCATACATGAGATTTTTGTTAAATAATCCTGTTGTGTTGGGTAGTTCTAAGGCAATAATAATTATGACAATGATAAGAATCGTAATAATAATGATAATAGTAATAATAATTATACGGATAAATAATGTTAGTAATAGTAAAAGGCTTTATGAGCACCTTCGTGTTGTGTGAACAATTTTATTCTTCGCTCCATTGTGCCACGTTCCGTCCGCAAATTTCTCTTTCTTTCAATGGCCATCTGATGCCATGTACATTAAAATCGCAATACCTGTGAGACGTTCCATAATCGATTTCGAAAAAGATGGAATGCGC
>NC_061838.1:2209378-2216878 GCF_019202785.1 Penaeus chinensis | reverse complement strand
CGCTCTCTCTCATTTAAAAAAACAACAACTGTCACCAGCCTCGATCTCTTGATATTTCGTGTTCTCACTCACTCCGTAGTCTCTCTGTCTGGACTACGATCTGTCTGGACTACAATCTCGGCTTTACCTGTGTCTCAGCACTGTCCCGTAGGCCTACCTGCTACTAGGCTAACCACGAGACACGTGCGGAATAACGCAAAGTCATCGAGTGCTTTGGATAATGTGTGAATCAATTTTTTTTTTTTCTTTCTCTCCTCGTGACATTTAATGTGTTGCTGGACTTTCAGATTTTCCTTCGATTGTGTGGAAAGTCTTGGTGTTCTGTGGCCTTTGTTTCCAGTCTTTGTGTATATATATATAACTTCTCTGGCGCTTTATTCGTATTGTCAGTGTTTATAGATATGTATGATCACGTATACAAAGATGTGCGTACATGTGTGTAGGTGCATATATATGTACATATATATATATATATATATATATATATATATATATATATATATATATATATATATATATTATATATATATATATATTATATATGCACGTCCATGTGTGTAGGTATATATGTGTATACAGCGTAGTAGTCTTTTCTGGAGAAAAGCTTCATACAAGAAGCAATAGAAAAATAGTAATTTTTTCTTTAATTCGTGAGTAAACCTATGAGCCATTCTACTAACCAACACGACGTCCTCAACATAGTCTCATACATGTTTAGTTCATGTTTATGTTTGTGACGTCACGTACTACAGCTTACCGTAGTTGTTTTTGTTGTTTTTTTGTTTTTATTTGTTCCGTTGTGTTTTGGCGCCACGTTTTCCCCTGAGCCGCCGTAGGTGCTTGCTCTGTGTTGCTTTCTCACCTGCCCAACACTGCACCTGCAGAGAGCTCTTGAGTGTAGGGGCGACGGGCGTAAGGTAAGAGGATTTACGGGTCTTGTTAAACACCGATTCTATTACCCATTATGTTGTCTGTAATCTGAATTATTTCCATTTCTCTTAACCATACCATACCCCCTACCCCTACCCCCCCTGTTTATGAATCTGTTCATTTGTAGGATCCTTTTCCATTGGTTGGATTTTCCATTTCAATAGATTTGTTTGAGTTAATGATGATTTGGATTCAGTTTTGTACGCCTTCATTAAAACATATTTCCAATTTAAGAAATAATAATGATTTTTTAATAAGGAATGAAAAATGAAGCCCCAGAATACCTGCATACATATAAGTATATATGTGTGTGTGTGTATATATATATATATATATATATATATATATATATATATATATGTATATACATGTATGTATGTATATATGTATGTATGTATATATGTATATGTATACATGTGTATGTATGTATATATGTGTGTGTATATATATATAAATATATATATATATATATATATGTATATATATGCATATCTAAACTTATACATTAAGTAGCTTAGGAAAGTGTCCCCCAACCCCCTTGATAACACCGTGTCTGATATTTATCTTTATTGAAAACCTCCTGTATTTTTAGCCTACATCTGCGTGGCCAAGAGGAGTGTCGTGCGCTAAGCCTTGGTCGCTGAGCATGTTAGACTGTACTTGGGTTTAGTGATGAGATAATAGCCTGGCACTAACAACGTAGGAATTTACAGATTACGAGATTTTTATGCTGGGAAAATTGGATACAGTTTTTTTTTTTTTTTTTCTCTCAATTAAGATAAGGTTTAGATAATGGATACATACATACATACATACATACATACATACATACATACATACATACATACATACATACATACATACATACATACATACATACATACATGCATACATACATACTTACATACTTACATACATACATACATACATACATACATACATACATACATACATACATACATACATACATACATACATACATAACTGCATATATACTTACATAGACTATATAAATGTATATGTAAAGCACACACACACACACACACACACACACACACACACACACACACACACACACACACACACACACACACACACACACACACACACACACAAATAGACAGAGATAGCACAACCAACAAACCGACAGCTATAGCCATATAGTATATAGAAATTCGTGGCTTTAGTTGTGAGAAGCGAAAGACCAGCAAAATCCATTATACTCTTTTGTAATGTTATCTCCAGGCTTTAAAAAGAGAGAAAGGACTGTTGCAACGTTGAGAGAAAATACGATATCCCTTCTGCAATTTTCACTCGTTCTATGAAATTATAAACCGTTAAGTGCTGAGTTCGGAAAACAGTTTTTGCCTGTGTGTGTGTGTGGGGGGGGGTAGGGGGTAGGGGCGGTGAGGGGCAGGTTGGTATTGTTTACAAAAAGAAAAAAATACCCGAGAAAATATTAGGCGAGAGAGGGAGGGAGGGAGGGAGGGAGAGGAAGAGAGGGAGATGGAGAAGGAGGGGGATGGGGAGATGGAGATAGAGATAGAGAGATAGGTGAGGGGGAGATAGAGATAGAGATAGAGAGATAGGTGAGGGGGAGATAGAGATAGAGATAGAGAGATAGGGGAGGAGGAGAAGGAGAGAGGGGGTAAGGAGAGAAGGTGGAGAGGGAGAAGGAGAGGGAGAGGAGAGAGAGAAAAGGGTAGATTGATCATCTAATGTAGGGAAACTGATCATTTAAAGTCCCTAGGGGGCCGAATATCAGGTGAAGCACACCACTGAAAATGGATAAGTTAGACATTTCTAATGGATCTGCTAGAAAAAATATCAAAATATATCTATATAAGTGACAAATGCTTGATTTAGAAGGTTAGAATTAAAAAGAAGGCAAGTGTATACTGTATTTAAAGATATTAAGCGAAATCACAGCCATGGTAGTAAAAGAGATTGAAATTTTTGGTGTCTGGCTGTTTGAGATTACTGTAGTTATGTTTAATGGTATGGAAATGAGGAGGGATACTGAATGTAAAACTGAATATACAAGAGGGGAGGTAGTGATAGAAGAGGCATAGGGATTTTGCATGAAAACACATTCGATAGCTTGAAAATATTTACATTTACTACCCAAAAAAAAGTAAGATCTATTTTATATTTATTTTAGGAAGGGGAAATAGTATTACAAGATATTCAACGATGTTTTTTTTTTTTTTTTTTTTTTTTTTTTTTTTTTTTTTTTTTTTTTTAAGAAATCATAGTTTATATTAGATCGTCTCTCGGTCTAGACAAGTTTTTTTTTTTTTTTAACAGAGAGAGAAAAGAAAAGGAAATTAATCTTCATGACACCATCAAGGGTCATAAAATTCCCATTAGTTTTTTTTTTTTTCATTTGCTTTCTTTTCTTTTCTTTTTCTTTCGAGTAAACAAAACAGGTAAAATGAACGAGGTTATTAATGTAAAACAAGAACCTCTTTAATATGAATATCCAAGAGGAAAGGGTAATGGAAGAATGAAAAGGGATAATGAAGATAAGGAGAGAGAAAGAGGAAGAGGGAAATGAAGAAGAATGAGAAGAGAGTAAGAGAGATAGGGAAGAAAAGAAAGGTGGGAAATGGTAAAGAGAGGAAGAGAGTTAGGGGAGAGGAGAAAAGGGGGAAATGAAATATGAAATGAGAAAGGGAAGATGAAAAGCTGGAATAATGAGAGGTCGGGAAAATAGAATGACGATAGGAATGGGAATGGAGAAGAGAAGAAAGCTGGGAAAGGGAGAATGAGGATAGGAAGGGAGATAGAGGAAAATGTGAAAGGTAGGAGATGGAAAAGGGAGAATTAGGAGAGAAAGAGACAAAGGGAAGAGAAAAAAGGGTGTGTTGGGAAATTGAAAATGGAGAATTAGGAGATGGAAGAAATGGAAAGCGAAAGGAAAGGGAACGAAGAGGTCGAAAAAATACAATGACGATAGGGAGATAGAAAGGGAAGATGAGAAAGGTAGGAAAGATAAGAAAAATAAGGTAGAAGAAGATAAAAAAAGAAATGGGAGAATAAGAAAAAAGAAAAGAAAAGGGAAGATGAGAAAGAGAGGAAATGACAATGACTGTTCGGAAAAGGAGAAACAAGATAGGAAAAAGATGAAGAGAAGAGAAGGTGAAACAAGAATGTAGGATATTAGTGGCAGGATCAGGGGAAAAAGAAAAAAAAAAAGAGTGGTTGCTAATGGTTCCCGGAAGAGAGAGAGGAAAAAAATCGTCAGAAATAAAGTAACATGAGAATGATATCACGGCGGGAAGGAAACAGATGGGAGATAGCGTGGGCGAAGGAGAAAGAGGGGGGAAGTGGTAGAGGGAGAGGGGTTGGAGGGAGAGAGGGAGAGAGAGAGGTAGTGGGAGTTAGAGAGAGAGAGGGAGAGAGAGAGAGAGGGAGAGAGAGGGAGGGAGGGAGGTAGGGAGAGAGAGAGAGACAGACAGACAGACAGACAGACAGACAGACAGACAGACAGACAGACAGACAGACAGACAGACAGACAGACAGACAGGCAGGCAGGCAGACAGACAAGCAGGCAGGCAGGCAGAAAGAGAGAGACAGGGGCAGAAAGATACTGACAGAGACAGAGAGGGAAAGGGAGGGAGTAGGAAACGAGGAAAAAAGAACATCGCGAGACGCGAGGAGCAGGCGAGGGTGTGGCCCGGGCTGCCACCTCGCGCCCACCCACACGCCCACACCGCTGCCAGCATCTCCTTTAAGATAATCGTCGAACACCCGCCAGCCCGCCAGCATTCATCCAATCACGAGCTTTTAATTTAAAAAATGCTGTCTTCCCCTCCCCAGCCGTTAGGAGAAGAGTAATTTATTTCGTCCTAATGATTTTTTTTTTTTTTTTCGAATGGGTGGCCGTTACGATGAAGTTGTACGTCTATAGAGGTCATGGCGCCTCCTGTATTTTACACACAGGCTCCCTCTGGCGGCCCTTGACACCTGCCGGATGTACGATAATTCCTAATTATTCGTTTCGTATACCTGTATTCACCTCAATCGCGTTTCTTATCATCTTCCCATCTCTAAACTTGACATCTATTGCTCTCTCCAATTCCCTCTTCTTTCCCCCCCTCCAAACAATAGAGAAGATTGCGAACTCCTTGTAAAAAAAAAAAAAAAAAAAAGTGCTCTGAACCGAATCGTCATACATCGGACAATCGGCGAAACACAGGACCCGATTTTTGCTCTTGGGTTTCCCGGCGAACATCATCATCATCACCATCCAACCTTCTTTTCTATAAACTTGATCGTTTGCCCTTCTTGTAAATCGTTTTTCCGATGACGAACGGCGAAGAAAATACAAGCCATGTGCTTTACTTTGATATCGATTAATGTTTTTATATATTGTTTGTTTGTTTTTTGAATTTTTTTTTTTTTTTTTTTTTTTTTTTTTTCAAGTGATCGATCCAGCTTTAACCTTCCCATCCCTTCAGTACTTGCCTCGCCGGGGATTCTTTCGCTTCATCCTCCCTTTGACGTTTATTTACACTTGACCCGCTTTATCGTATCAGCGGATTTTTATACTAAAAGCTCGAACTTGGAATGGCATGATAAGGCGTGCATACTATCTTTATTGTACCATTTTCTCGTTCATACTTTCTTACGCGCGGGCGATAGAATGTTCCCGAAGAGAAAACGGGTTTCTGGTTAAGGTTTTTTTTTTTTCTTTCTTTCTTTCTTTTTCTTATTCGTTTTTCTACTATATATTATATAATGCATAATATATATATTATATACGTTATATGTATATATATATGTATATTATATATATATTTAATATATAGATAGGTAGATAGATAGATATAAATATATATATATATATATATATGTATATGTATATATATGTATATGTATATATATGTATATATATGTATATATGTATATATGTATATGTGTATGTATATATATATATATATATATATATATATATATATATATATATATATATATATAGTTATAGCGCGATGTCGTCGGCGAATCCCTCGCCGCAAGGGCGTTGGAAACCCCACAAACCGGAAACCCCACGAACCCACCGCCAAATAAACCCGTCCCGGCAGCCGCAGCGGTGGGGGCGTAATACATGTGTGGCTAATCAATATTCACGGGGGAGGCAGTGTGGCCCGGACAAGCAACGTCCCACTTTTCCCCTGTAGAAGATATATGTGTGTGTGTGTGTGTGTGTGTGTGTGTGTGTGTGTGTGTGTGTGTGTACATATATATTTATGTTTTATCTATTTATCTATCTATTTATTTATTTATTCATCTATCTATCTGTTTGTGTGTTTGTGTAGTTCTTTATTCATTTTTTGTACTTATTACTTTTTTATTATTGTGATGCATCTGTTGCGTAGGTAGGCTGGGGTTGCGTACAAAATTTTAGGAGTTGTACTATACAGTGGTACGTTTTGGGTTTTGCTTTCTTATTATGAATGAATGCCGTTTGTCATTTATGGGGAAGAACGTTTAGGTATAGAGTAGTTGAAAGCTGATGTAGTTGAGTAGCTGATAGAGACGACAGTGAAACAGCTGATGAAATGAGTGTTCTAATTTACTTTTCCTCAAAACTGGGTATTTTTTAGATAAATATATATATATATAGGGTCTAGTGATAAGAGTAAGTGTGCAGTTGGTGGTTATAAATCACGCATGACAAGTATATTTCAAGACAAGGGGATACGTAGTGGCAGATTCTGATACACCCAATTACAGAATGATTAAGCCACAGTCATTAGGGTTAAGGGGTAAGCAGGGCGAGAAGGGGGGGGTGGGGGGTAAGAAAGACGAGATTAGGGGGGGGAGTACTCCGGTTCCTCGCTCTCAACTACAGAAAGGGAAAGCCTAGAAGGACACGATGCCTGCTACCCAATCGGTATTAGGTATTTAGTTAGTAAAATGGGTATTTGGTAAATATATGTGACATTTGGTTAGTACTGTGGGTATTCACGTTAATTATTGGAAAATATGTTAATAGGTTGGTATTTTCGAGGCTTTTTTTAGGATGTCAGGGATAAGAGTTAGTGGTTAGATGTATTTATTTATGGATGTACGCAGGTATATATATGTATTTTTTTTTTTTTTGTATATCTTTAGCTTACACTCTGCAAACCAAACTCCGTGGAAAAGGAAATATGAACTGAAGAAGAAGAATAAGGAGAAGTATGAAGCCTTACAAACTAAAAAAAAAAAAATATGTCGTGGTGAAAAAAGGAAGAAGTATAAGAACCAGACGAAGATACAAATGATAAAATTAGAATTATGATTGATAAATACAACACATCACAATTTTTCCGAACAAAATTCTGCGGTGTTGCAACCCTGATTTCACTACACGGTCGTCCTTGTCAAGTTAATTTTTTTTCATTTCCATTTTATTTTCTCTTTTCTTTTCTTTTTTTTTACACACGATTGGTACTTTTAAGAAGAGAAAGCTACGTACGTCACACGCATATAGTATAAATACGCGTGAAATATACACATTAATATATGTACATATTTGTAAAAATGTGTACACTCCTACTACAGGGAACTTAGTTTGCAAAC
>NC_061838.1:2189378-2191878 GCF_019202785.1 Penaeus chinensis | reverse complement strand
CATCATTTGGTATCTGAGACAGTTCTTCGTCATTGACTTCAAATAAAAGAAATAAATGAAATGGCAAAACAGATAGTAATGATTTATGTTTCTAGTGAGTAAGCCTGAAAATGACATACTATTAGCCTGAAAATGACATATTATTAATATGGTCATGCGTGCCGTGTGAGGTGGGTTGTGTCCTATACATATATAATCCAGTATCTTTAATATTTGATACAGGACCTGATTTTTGCATTTGTTTCTCAAGAAAAGAGTTACTAGTAAGTCATGCACTAAAAAAAAGGATAAAAAAAAAATAGAAAATGCAAAAAAAGTACTTTGAGTATTAATATATATTTTGATGTTTTATTTATAAAGTATATACTTGCTTTATCTGTGCATTGACTCCTATTCTTTATGTGTATGCAAACCCATTATGGGACAGATTTGTAATATATAATATGAAATTAACCAATTATTGTTGTGTTTTTGTATGTAGAGATAGTGTTATTCATTCTGAAAATAAGGATCTGAAATAAGGCACAGGGATGCATATGTTTTGAAAATGATTCTCAAGGCTTCAGGAAGTATATTTTAAAAATATAAAGAATCATAATACAGCAGTGATTAATTATCAGTACCTAAGAATACTTTTTTTTCTTTACTCAGCCATAATCTAATGATAAGGACATTGGCATTTTCTAATTTTCTTTATAAAAATTATTGTGAAATATTCCATGATACATATATATATACTTATAAACATATATACATATATATACATATATACACATATACATGTACATATATACATAAACACATACATATGTACATGTACAGATAAATATACATACATATATCTGTCTATCTATATATATAAATATATAGATATATACATATACATATATAAATGTTCATATGTACTTATTCATATATACATATATATATATATATATATATATATATATATATATGTATGTATGTATGTATGTATATATGTATGTATGTATGTATGTATGTATGTATGTATGTATGTATGTATGTATGTATGTATGTATGTATGTATGTATGTATGTATATATGTATATATGTATATATGCATACACATACATACATTTTTTTTCCCCTGAAAGAGTTACCTCCCAGACAGTGTATAAAAAGGATAAATTTTGTGAAAAAAATCCCTAGAACAGTACTTCCTGGAACCTTGGAAAAACTTGAGCTAAGGTTCTGATATTCACAGGAAGCAGAGACAGACAGTATAGAAAACATTTTTAGGCAAAGTGGTTTTTACTTCAGTCCTTTTTTAAGCAAATAATTTGTATAGCTAAAGCATAAAAATGGGAGAGTTATTATAGGACCACTATATAGCCACTGTACGGCAGTATGTAAATTGTGGATTTTTTTCCTTCCTCATTTTTAGTAAGAAAAAGTAAAAGAAATAAGACCTGTTTCAGTTACATGAGTACAGCAAAGAATGGCAGTAGTGTAAGGTTGTGCTGTGAATTTGCATTTCATTTCTACACCAATTTCTTATTTTTTTAGGTGATTATTGCAAAACTGTTGGATTGAGAATGCATTCTTCTGAAACCTCAATTAAGAATCAACATTTAAATTCTTAATTCTTCAAGATTTCATCTGGATTTCTATCAGCTTTGGTTTATTTAAAAAGATCTTTCTGATCTGACTGGCATATTAAAGTAGGAGTGATCATATACACATTCACGTCTAAGTGATAGAGATTATCCATTTGTCATGACGTCTTCAAGTATATTCTGTATGGCATTATTCTTTCATTTTTACCCTTTATTTCCTCTCTGAAAAACTGCATTTTAGCTTTCTACATTTTCCTTACTAATACAGCAACATTTGCCATTAGTTTTGAAAAATCCCCATATTTCTCCCAGTCAGCACACATAAATCATAATCGTTAACACACATAACACCCAACCCATTATAGCACAAGTACAGCATTTTTTATAATGCTCATCACCGCTTATTAAGAAAAAAAAGCCACCTTTTTGACAGTGATATCCTCCCTAAACAAACCTAGTTCTCTGCAAACTAATAATATTATTTCATTATCATCCCCTGATGTAAGATTACAGGAAAATTAGATACTTATAATGATTTCTATGAATTTAATTACACTTCCTTACCCGAGAGATTATCTGTCGTATGAGTACGAACCTTTTTTTGTATTTATAATAGGCTCATAAATATTGTAGTGATTTTCTTTTGTCATGTAACAGTGCTATTTTATTAACACATTTTTAATGTTTTATAATGCCATTATGACTATCTTCTTCTTTAGCCTAAACACCAGTAGATAACCATCATAATTAATTTCCTTCTGTCACATTTTACTTTATTATAAATGTTAGTAACACATTTATAGAAAAAATAATGATAGTGCCACACTAAATTGTTACTGTTAATGTTATTTGAACTGACCCCATCATTCAGCCTAGAAGTCGGCTGTCTAGGGTTCATTATCACCGATTGTCCACAAAACTTT
>NC_061838.1:2164378-2176878 GCF_019202785.1 Penaeus chinensis | reverse complement strand
TATAGTGCGACATCCCTTGTAAGTAACATTAGATAGCAAACATCTCAATCAGATCATCATAAATCTTGATCATATGTCTTATGAAGACAATGAAAAGATTATAGACTCGATCGTAAATTTTCTGAGACAGATTTTAGCGATCTAAATCAAGTAACTAAGTCACATGGTCTAAGGGATACATTTTAGAGGTACCTCATCTCTGAACCAAAACCGCAAAGAGCTTTCCTCAATCTCCTCGACATCCTGAGCCTCTTCTCTAATACCAAGTGCCCCCTCGCCCCACCCCCACCCTGCAAGGAAGATTTGCACCCGTCACGTAACATAATACACCTTAAATCTCAGTCTCAATAATGTTGAAGCGTAGGGAGGTGAAAGTTAACGTTTGGTTTATGGGGGGGGGGGGGGGGGGAGGTGAGGTTAGCTAAACTTGGGTGTTTTTAGCATACGTTCTTAAGCGTACATGTATAAGTTGGTAAAATGTGTCTGTTTTGTTTGTGTGTATTATGTGTCGTGGGAGCCTGTTCCAATCACGTATGGTGCGTGGAAAGTGTGTGTTTGTAATATGTATTTGCGTGGTATGTTACGTATTTCTGGCCGTGAGCATTGTATGTATTGGTTGTGTTTGCGTGGTGTAGGCAATCTTGTTTATCTATGCCAATTTGATTGTGATTTTAAACATGGTTGTTAAGCTATGTGCTCGTCTGCGTATTGTGAAGGTGTCCATGTGTACTTGTTTGATACGTGCTGTGATGCCTGGAGTTTCAATGTAATTTTTCGTAATGGGCTTGGCTGTTGAGGTGCCAATTTTTTCTAATTTAATAATATTTGTCTGCGTGTGTAGGTCCCACACTGTTGCAAAATACTCAATCGTTGGGCGGACAAGTGTGTTGTAAGCTATGTGTTTAATGTCTTGTGTACAGCCGTGAAGGTTCCTCCTCAGGAAATCCAGTGTTCTGTTAGCTTTATGTTGTATGTTGCCTCTGTGTGCATTAAACTTCGTGTTGGTGTTTAGTGTGATTCCTAGGTATTTGTGTGATGGTGTGATGAGTAACTGTTGTGAGTGAACTGAATATGGAAATTTTACAGGCGTTTAGGAACGGGTGAAATCTATTATTTTACATTTATCTGGACGAAAATGCATTTGCCAAGTGGCTTCCCATTGCTCGAGGAAGTCTAGGTCAGTCTGGAGGAGGTTAGAGTCATCAGTGGTCTTAATTGGTTGATAGATGAGGCTCTCGTCAGCTGTATAATTAGGGGTGGATAGTAGGGATTCATTTACTTAGAGTAGGAAAAGGAGAGGGCCTCGGACGGTGCCTTGGGGGACACCAGAAGAGACAGGAACAGAACTAGCTATACATCAGTTTATCTGTTAACAGCTCATTTCACTAGACATGAAACAAATTCTGTGAATGTTAATACTCTCCACAGACCTCTTGTAAAACTATGCGCATACTTTCACGTTCCTGAAAGAATGGAAACGCACACACTCGCTAGAATAAAGTATACACAATTGTAACTGCTGAAGGTATATGCTGCGAGGGACAGCAAATGATGCGCGTCCTACTTATCTCGAACACTAGAATCTAGCTTGGTCGGATGGTTGAAAGGTGTGATTTCCAGATAAGATATTAATTAAGTATACGGTTCTTCACGAACGGAGGCGAGACAAGTACTTTCGCTCATCTTGCCCGTATAGTGCCATAGTATGTCGGCGAAAACATTAGCTGGTGACGAGTCGAGGCATTCCCTGACGTCTCTCTATAGTCTTCCATCGTCTGTGTATTTCCCAGTACATCAGCATGTAATCAAATAAAACCCTTTTCGTTTAGGAAGCTATGCGCCATTATATATCAGTTTATCTATCAACAGCCCATTTTTTCACAAGAAATAATAGACTATATGAATATTAATACTCTCCATTGACATTGTAAGGTGATGTGCATACTATCATGTTCCTGAAAGAATGGAAACGCACACACACTAAAATAAAATATGCACAGTTGTAACTTCTCTGAAATCCATCCCTCATCCTCCGATGTAAGAGGGTAAAAAAAACTATCTATTAACTATGCACTATTTCACATTAATTAACGAGAGAGAAAGAGGGGGAGGGAGTACAGGAAGAGGGAAAAAGAGAAAAAAGGAGCAAGAGTAAAAGAAAAAAAGAAAAAAAAAAGAAAACAATGATGAGGAGGAGGGAAGCAACAGTATACTATTATACTATTTAGCTATATAACCGAAAGCCTATTATAACATATTCCTTTATGACCCAATGTTTACAAAAAGCTTCAACCTCCACAATTAGTAGGGCATCTGGGTACTGATAAAGTAATCTTATCTCTCTGTATGGTAATCGGGCGTTTTAAAATTTATCTCTTCGTCATATACTTTTTCTGAAGATAAAAGGGATTCTCTGAGGATATTTAGGGAAATCAATTTTGCTTTGGTAATACGTCTCTGAGCAAGGTGGGGTAAGTATTCGCCTGCACGAGTGCTTTGCAGTGCAGTCTTAACCAATAGTTCGTGCCGTCCAGTGCAATTTCGGTGGTCGACTCCCAACAATATTTATTCTTATTATCATAATAATTATCATCATCAGTGTGATTATAATCCTCATTGCAATTACCATTCTCATTAATGTTACCATTATCACTTTGCTTATAAATGTTGCCTTGATCTGTCATAACTGAAGTGTAAGAATCTAATAACAAGTATTGTAATGGGGGAATCTGTAACAAGATTTCTTGTTCGATGATGGTCGCATGCTCTCTGGTTCTCTAGTTTTACAAATATTATATTACTCTTATCATTATGGCCATTATTGTTGGGTAGTAAACAATATAGGAACTCTGATTGTTAAAAAAAAAAGCATAAAAATGCAAAGAACAACAATAAAGATATAAACACTCGCTCGACTGCTTGAGGAGGACTGCCCGTCAACCAGCCGAGACCATACCCTGCCTGGGGATTGGCTTAACAGTACGTGTGGTGTAAGACAAATATGTCGTCCCTAGTTATTACATCGGTCCCATGGATAGCTGGAAGTAGTCTGCGTGTCATTACAACTGTTATCATCATTATCATTGTAATTATTATTATTGTTAGTAATATTATTATCAAAATCATAATCATTATCTATTACTCTTTTCATCATTGTTTTATTATCATTATCATAATGATCATCATTATTATATCATAATCATTATTATTATTATCCCCGGTATTGTATTATCATTGACACGCTATTATCATAATTATCATTACTATCACCATCATCACCATTCTCAAATTATTACAAATTATTTATAAAAAAAAAAAAAAACACTATTATAATCACTAAGATGAAGTCTCCGGCAATCCCCACTAGCTCGGATTCGAAAGAAGAAATCCTGTGAGGTTATCCGTATAAGAATATGCTTTCATGGTGTGCTTGATCTCGTTTACCAGGCTATGTTGGTTTCGGTACGTCGGTATGTGCACATGGCGCGTCTCTCAGTGGTATAAGTCCTGGGTCATCGGTTTGCTTCTTTGCTCTATGCTGAAACTTGGATTTTCTTTAGTTTTTATAATATTACTAATAAAAATGATGATATCTGTTTATTTATACATTTCGTTTTAGTTTATTATTTATTGACATCATCACCATCTATTTACCATTATTATTGTTATAGCTTACATGTTTTATCATTAATATTATTGATATAATTACTATTACTACCAGTAAAAAGTAAGGTTATAGGTATAGTTGTAATTTTTATTATCACCATCATTATAATTATCGCTGTTTTTTAAGATCGTATAATTACCAATATGGAACTCAACACCTTGTTTGAAAAAACAAAAAAAAAAAAACTGTCGAGTATAGCGGTTAGAAACCCATTTAATCCTAAACGGAAATCGCAATAAAACATCAGATTGATATTTTTCTAATCTCTTATATCAACAATTTCTTCCCTTTTCACGTCTACGGCTCCACCTTTCATTAAATTCGCATGAAGCACCTTCTTAGCGAAATAAAACTGACTGAAAGGTGATCATTTCTCCTCGGTCAGTAGGGATCAAGTACCCGTATCTGTTTATAGAGGGATCAGCCTTGCTGGTCGACGTCATTCGGAGAAATGCCAAGTACCCTGGCATTGGAGAAGAGGGGGGGGGGCATAGACCGGGGGGAGGGGTATCATCAAAGAAGGTGTTTGTTCGTTAGGCTCTGAAAGCGACTGGTGCCACATTTCGACGAATGTTTTTTTTTTTTTTTTTTCAATGTATTGGTGATTTTCATAAACAACACAAACATATAAAAATAAACATTTTTTAGTTTGTTTAATATGTGTATTACTTTACTTTTTTTTCAAAACCATCGCACATTTTCACTTCAAATATTGTGACTCTCGCATTTTATTTTCTATGGTCTCATTTCATTTCCTGAATTCAACTTTTAATTAATGATTCGGTGAACAAAAAAAAAAAAAAAAAAAAAAAAAAAAGGCAGAATCGAGTATCTGTGTTATTTCTAGGCATGAGGTACAGAGAGAACAGCTAAGTTGTTAATCGCAGTGTAAAAGTACTTGTTGCCAATCAAGTCCTGGGATCGGCTGGTTCTCATGGCAAAATATACGTTTGATTTGACCATGCATTCAGAAGATAGATAGAAAGGAAGATAGATGGATAGACTGATAGACAGATATATAAATAGATCGAGTGGCATAACAATGATGAATCAATATATAGTGTAGGAACGTTTTCGCATGTTGTCACGCACAAACAATTTCCTCGAAAAAAGAAGGAATATGACGTCACAGCGAATCGTAACGAATTCCCATTAAATGAAAACGGAAGTTAGGAACCCAACGTAAAACACTACATTCATCCCCTTCCCGCTTAAACAGGAAACCTCGATTTCCCTGTGAAAACGTTTATGCAGTGACATTATGAGACAGGATATACCCATACAAGCAAAACGTTCGTAGTCGATGGGGAATGTCCATTTATGGATATTACGAGAAGGTAATAGGTCCAGTTTGTATTTTTCTGTTTGAGGGTGTAAGTAAAAAGACGTATACTTTCTTAATTAATACTAAAGGATTATGTATGGAAGTTTTTGAAGTACTTTGGACGATGCGATAATAATGAAAAATACGCTTTTATTGATATATTTTAAGACATTAAAAATCAATCAGTATATATCTGATTTAAAGACAATTTGCTAATTTCCGTCCTCATTTCGACAGGACCTGTTGATTGTTTTTTTCTTTTCTTCCTTATGATTTTTTACGTAGAAGAAATATATATATATATATAAGATATTTACTTAACAATTAAACATACAAGCGGACAAATATTTACATTTATACAAATACGCATATAAAAAAAAACAAGAAACGACGAAGGAGGAAGGAAAGAAAGTACTCTCATGATCTCCGGAAACACACATACTCGTGCCTCGGACTTCCTGTCATGACGTACCAAATTTTAACCAGTTTTGGAGAAGAATGACGAGGATTTAGGGCGAAGAAGGGAACAGCTCAAGGGTTCTTCCGCATATTTGGGTCACGGTCAGGGGAATCCACGGCGCAAGTAGGTGATCGGTTTGCCAGCGAGGGAGAGGATGGTTAACCTGATAGGAGAAAGCTAGTGATGATCCTTTATTTAGGATTTTTTCTTTTTATCTTTTCTTGGTTTTTGTCTGGCTTCCTGTCTCTCTCTCTCTCTCTCTCTCTCTCTCTCTCTCTCTCTCTCTCTCTCTCTCTCTCTCTCTCTCTCTCTCTCTCTCTTTCTGTGTGTGTGTGTGGTGTTTCCCTCTCTTTTTCATATATTTATCGGTCTCTCTCTCTCTCTCTCTCTCTCTCTCTCTCTCTCTCTCTCTCTCTCTCTCTCTCTCTCTCTCTCTTTCTCTTCCGGGTTGTACGTCAATATAAAAAAAAGTTAATTCACCGATCCTTGGAGCGATTTGGAATGTTGCCAAAGACTGCGCAGTGCCACCAGACATAATAAGGAAAACAGGAAGTCGAATGAAGGAGTGTATCATCAAATGGAAGATGACTTGCATAAATAACACATGAACTGATGTAGATGATAGACTGGAGGATACGATGTTGAATGGGGTCATTCTACAAATAGCTAGATCGATTTATGATAATTATTTTACTCTGAAAGAGCAGGCTTATGATTAGAGAGAGAGAGAGAGAGAGAGAGAGAGAGAGAGAGAGAGAGAGAGAGAGAGAGAGAGAGAGAGAGAGAGAGAGAGAGAGAGAGAGAGCAAGTCAAAACAGAGAGAGAGAGCGAGAGCGAGAGAGAGAGAGAGAGAGAGAGAGAGAGAGAGAGAGAGAGAGAGAGAGAGAGAGAGAGAGAGAGAGAGAGAGAGAGACATACAGACAGTCAGAGAGAGCAAGAGTCACCAAACACACACACACACACACACACACATACACATAGAGAAAAGGAGAGAGAGAGAGAGAAAGAGGGAAAGGGGAGAGTAGACGGCCAAAATAAATGTGGCAGATTAGAATGTAGGAACGCGCGAGAATGGCATGCTGTTCGTACTGTACCTATGGTTAAACCTTCATGGAGTACACAGCAGATAAATAGATATCGTAAAAGCAAATCATAGTGAAGAGTGAAAGACACTAATTTCACAAATACAAAATATGAAAATATAACTTTTAATAAGCTATCTAAGAGTTTTGAAAAAAAAAAAAAATGTATGTGTGGGTGAGGCTGATAAAATAAACAAGATTACACTTGTAAATATGGATTTTTCCAGATGAAGGATTATCATAAAAAACAATAACCTTTCTGGAGACGGGAAAAAAAAAAAAAAAAAAAAAAAACGGATATGACATTTCCGTTGTCAAATAACCACAATATTTGATTTGTTTCTTTAAAGACGTAAAAGTGAAAGTACTTGGCCTGAGAATTTACATTTTAGTGGGTAAAATAACCATTAAAGAATATATATATCAGGCCATTCTATCTGATTTCTTTTCTCTCTCGCTCCTTTTCATGTGTGTTAAGCAGTCTTTATAATACACAGAGAACGGTTTTGTTATTGTAAAACAAAGTAAAAAAGTCAGTCCATTTGCATTTTGTTTACAATCTGACTAGTTCTCACAACTGAGGATCCGGTATAAGCAGGAGCACAGACAGGATTTTTAGGAGGAGGGGGAGCGGGGGAGGGGGGGGGTTAAGTATGCATCCAGCAGGACTTTCAGTGAGGTCTGTGATACTTCTCTTGTACTCTGTTTACCTTTGTGTTTTTACCGTTTACTTAAAGGTTACATTGCTGAACTGTTCTGGCAACGCGCTTGTCTTGTATATATTGGTTATCATATGCCTCCTTCAAAAGCAATATTTAATCGTATAGTAGTAAGAATATCATGAATAATATTTTCACAATGAAATGCAGTATTACGAAACGACCTCCGAAACATTATGAATTGAATTATATGCATTTCTTCCGATAACGTATAGACGATAATAGCAGTTCGAATGCCACGTGCGAATAAGAAATTGAACCGTGAACCGAGAACCACCGTATAAAAACATCCGAATTATTAGAATTGATATGTTAAATCACAAACGTTTTGTTATAGAGCGAAACTGATTCATGTTTATAGATTTTTCTATAAACATGAAGTAGTACCTTACTCGTTACTCATAAACATATTCATATCAAACCATAATAACGAAGCTTCAGTAAATCTATTCAACCGCCAACACGTATCAAGTGATATTATCCGCATCGCTATGTCCGGAATGAACCTTCTTGCCGACACACCTCTTTAACCCAGTATGACCTTCATATGTACTCGAGCAATGAAAAACGATATAAAAAGTAGGAAGGGACACAGAAGAGAATGAGTTTCAAGAATGCATTTGACGTCATGGCTGGCAGTGTTACTTGACATCGCTGACATTTGTCTGTGAAGAGTAATTAGTATTAAGAAGATAATAAAAGGAAAGGGATGAATGGACATGTAAGATTTAAAGTGTAGATGCAGGTTGATATGGGTGCAAGGTAGGGAGAGTCTATTGGTAAAAAATGGACAAGACATTGATAAGCAGATATGAAGAGAGAGACAGACAGACAGAGAGAGAGAGAGAGAGAGAGAGAGAGAGAGAGAGAGAGAGAGAGAGAGAGAGAGAGAGAGAGAGAGAGAGAGAGAGAGAGAGAGAGAGAGAGAGAGAGAGAGTTGAATATAAAGATAACAGAGACAAATCAATATCAAAGAAATATCTACTGACCAGTCAGAATTAACATAAAACACCAATCTAAGAGTAAACTACTGATGAAGCATAAAACACTTATATTCATCTACCACTGCCGACCTCCAGCACAGAGAGCCTACGTGCTAATCTCCTCGACTCCTCACTGGTAAAAGAGGAGAGAAAAAAGTAATAACGTCTTGGTATTATTGTCCTTACGCGGTCATTTTCGATGTGAAACGCTATTAGTATATCCCTCAAGGCACTCAGGCAAGTTGTCATCTGGGGATTTTATCACTCTGTTTCTGTGTGTGTGTGTGTGTGTGTGTGTGTGTGTGTGTGTGTGTGTGTGTGTGTGTGTGTGTGTGTGTGTGTGTGTGTGTGTGTGTGTGTGTGACTCTTTGTGACTTTAAATTTTTGTCTCATGCTATCTGTAATCTTGTCATTATTTGATAATCACTTTTGTCTCTACATCTCTCCCTGCGCCCACCATTATTTCATGTTTCGAAATATATTATTGTGTTTCTTCTTTCTTCGTTTCACAATTCTACGTTTTGTTCGTCAGTTTCGTTTATTTCCTATGTACACTTGTTTAGTAGGATTCGGGCTTGAGATAAGTGCCCCTGTTTAGAGACTTACGCTTCCTGTTTTTAATTTGTAGCTGTTGGTGTTTCAATAATTAAATTCTAGATAGAAAAGCGATCATCAGGCAAGACAGATATAGCACAGAATGCCAATTTTCTATATACTGAATGGCATCAAGAAAATAATACAATGTCACTCTGGGCATTTGTAATGAGTTTCTGTAATATACTTATTATTTTCATGGTCATACATACATGTTTCAGTTTTCATCATTAACGTTATTACAGTGAGTCAAAGGATTATTTACGTGGTAAGAGACCAAGTGTCATAAAAAGAAATTTGAATCGAGATCTAATTGCTCTATAAAATCTTAGTTAAAATTCCTATGATGAAATATTTTACCGACTGGCATTTTTTTCCCCATAACGTTTCGTAGCTTTACGGTCAAGTAACGATTAGATAAGATGCATATTATCAGTATTATAACTATGTCATTGATGCAGAATCGAGACAAACATCCCCCTTTTTGTCAGAATGAAATCAAAACCCTATAAGACATAGAGGAAATTGTTAATCTGTGGGATCATCCTCCTCTCCCTCAGACGTGAATAACCGCACGTGGATTTTTCTCTTCCATTGCTCATGAGATGCCATGCTCTCATTGAGGTATTTTGCTGTCTTCTTGTGGAATACGTGCAAGTGTGATATTTATAAAGTCTGAGGCAAATGTAGCTGTAGGATCATGCCTGTACTTCAAAGAAGAGTGAAGGAAGTGTATGTTATTAGATAAGCCGACACGAAATTGTTGCAATAGAGAACCGTATATGTTGCATCATATACGGAGGCAGCGCTCGATAACCAATTTTTACAAACGTTGAGACAAAACGCCGGAAACAGATAGTTCTTATCGAATACTAATGCCAACCTACATTTGCCGATTTTAAAAGCAAAGAAACTTTGATACAAAGTTCGTGCGCCGTAAAATCTCGCATTGGAGAGAGATAAGGAAAGATCTAAATAGTAAATGGAACCTCGCTCCCCCGGGATTGTCATGCGCAGAGTCTTAGTATCGTACCTCCGGTGCAAGGTCACCTTCAGTGTCCTCTCGCTTGTCGCCTAAGGTAGGTCATCGTCCTAATCTCCCTTATCTCCCGTTAGATAGATAGGGCAAGCACCCTAAGCCATAGGAAATAGGACAGGCCCCGAGGAGCCGCGGTGCAAGGGCGTCCGAGCAGCTGATTGGGAGCAGACGACGCGCCCGGACCTCTCGTTGGCCGGACGCTGGCGGCCAAGATTATATATAGATCTCCTGGCCATTTCTGCCGGGTTTGTGAGTGAGGCCTGAGCCTTCGTGAAGAAGGTAAGTCAAGCAGGCACTCCGGGCTCGGATTTTTGTAATATACGAGATTTCTGGGGTGGTCTTGGAGTGAAATAGGCGCGGTGGGGATGCGGTGTTACTGGGCTGGCAAGGTCACGAAAGGTGACTTTGACAAGGTTTTATCCTCAGTTTTAGTAAGTGACATCTACTGAGAGAAACACCTTGGCAATGTGTGCAGCAGCTGAACGTTGACAGATGATGAAATGGGATGATAAGAGTGCGGTTTGAGTCTACGTGACCCGCGACATAGGCCTATGTCAAGGTCGGTGAGCCTCCTTAAATTCGAGATAAGGTCGAGCCTCAGAGGTTACGCGGAAGCTGTCTCTAGGGCGCTCTGCTTTTTGCCATGGTTTTATAAATAATTCGTAGGGATAAAGTCATATTCGCTGTTGCTAAGCACAGTATGTCAACAAAAAGGGACAATAGTATAGTGACAACCTGTAAAAAGATAGTATTGTGGCTCAATTTGTCCATCTATTTCGTCAACTAGCATAAGCAGATGTGAGTGGAATTTCATAAGAAAAAGTGTATTTTTTTTGTTTTTTTTTTCAAGAGCAGTCATGAGGCTTGTGCCCCTTGTGTCCTCTGAGAGGTTATTGATCTTAGTAGAAGGTGACCCCTAGGACTTGAAGGGTGTACGAAGGGGACGTGGGTCAGGGTTACTTGCATGAGGAGAGTTAGTCACTGCTTCACCTTGATGTCATAGGTGCAGCAGCCTCCACCAAGAGGCCTCTTGAGGTTACACAGATTTGTGGAAGTGTAGACTTGTTTGATGTAATAAAGTGGACTGTAGTGAAATAAGGAAAAGTTGTGCTGGAACTCCGCCGAAGTTGTTATGCTTATACTCTCGATTGACATTACCGAAAAACTGTGATTTTCATATGTCAGTGGGAAGGTTCCCTGTCGGTAATTGAAGTTGCTGAGGGTAAAGTAAAAAGGCATCTGCAAGTGCTGCTTGGTCGTGGCTTGGTTTGTAGAAATTGGGTAGAAAAAGAACATTAATGCTTTTTGCTTAATAATTATGCTCAAGTATTTTTTTTTTTTCATATGTTGTTATCTTTCCATTATGTTTTGTGTTATGATAATTTGTAGCTGATATAAGGGTTAACTGGAGATTATTATTGTTTTTAAAATTTAGAGTATACTAAGTTTGTACTTCTCCATCTCAGTCCCATTACAAACAAACAAGTTCAGATTTTCTGAATTGGCTTTTCAATTTTCACATTATTGTTGAATATAACCTACTGGTATATTTGCCACAAAAGCAATTCCATGTGTTTTAATTTTAAGTGGGTATTGGACAGTGTAAGCTTCATTATATAGCCTTTTTGTTTTCGATCATATCAGCTATACTAAAAAATGATGTTCCACAAAAAATTGTTCAGTAAATGTTTAGAAAATGCCCAAATAGCTCATGCTGATTGCACAGTTTTCATGCCGTTTAGTGCTCCAGAAAAAGCTATTACATCTCTACCAGGTGTGTTCTGGCAGACTCCAGCTTGGAGACCTCACTTGCGATTTATCATATGAGTGAGTGCAAACTTGATCTTAGTAGAGTAAATGTGGCACAGGTTTGATGGTTGTGCCAAGTGCAGTATGTGGAAGGTGCAGGAATGGCATTGATATGGCACCACTATCATGTTGGACTTCATTTAGGCTAATTATATAGACTAATTATTACAGGTATGATTATGAGAAAAGCTATTGAAATTCATTTATGGTCCTTTGTCAACATTAGTAACTGTTTGGTTATTCAGTTTTGAGTATTAAGAGAAAATTTATTTTTACAAATTATGCAACAAATGATGTCTGCCTTTAGCAGACATCATTTGTTGCAACATTGCACTTGTATGATTACCTGCTTGAGCAAGCACTCACAGCCACAAACACAACCACAACCTTACCCACCTACACCTACAGGCAATCATATACCCACACATACCCTCTTACACCCACACATACTCAGACCCACACACACACCTACCCACCCATGCATCCACACCTAACCCCACCCTTGCACCAACCCATACCCATATATATCCACACATACCCACCCCACCTATATCCACATCCACACATACCCACATCCACACTTACCCACATCCACATCTACCCACATCCACACCTACCCACATCCACACCTACCCATATCCACACCCACCCACATCCACACCTACCCATATCCACACCTACCCACATCCACACCTACCCACATCCATACCTACCCACATCCACACCTACCCACATCCACACCTACCCCATATCCACACCTACCCCACATCCACATATACCCACATCCACACATACCTATACCCACCAACATCCACACATACCT
>NC_061838.1:2144378-2146878 GCF_019202785.1 Penaeus chinensis | reverse complement strand
AAAACTATTTACCACAGTGGCAAAGTGAGCAGGTTGAGTTCATACATATAGTTGCTCATAGCTTTTACGTGTTGGTTGTTAGCTCATTCTGTGGTGACTTGTATATGCAGTCTTTGTGAATTAGTGCTTTTGTGCTTGTTTGCCAACATGGGGCCAAAGCGTAAAGCTTGTGATGAGGCTGGTAATGTTGCCAAACGGCAGCGGAAAGTAAATGCACTATGGGAGAAAGTTAAAGCTTGTAGCAGGAACAAAGCAATATGGGAAAAAGTTAAAGGGTGTGGCAGATGCCATAAGAATATGCCTGGCACTGCTCATGCACATTCATTTGAGGCAAATGAGCCGGCTGTTCGAACTCCCTTCGATCCTATAACTTCTTCATACATCATCCACTCTAGGCGAAACAGGTCTTCCAACATACGTAAGTATTATTGTATATATATACGTATGTCTGTAATTTTTTTTATAATTCAGTATACAGATGTATTTTCTGCAGTTAACTGTAGTATGTAAGCAAAGATTTCAAGCAGTTATGGGGGATTTTGGAATATAATCGCTACATAAAGCAAAGGTTTATTGTACATGATAGTGATAAATGCTGTAAAACAATAGCAATGTTCACAATGGTGCAGCCAAAGCCTGTCATTGCCAACTGCTTGTGTAAAAGAGAGGGCAGGAAGAGGATGCCTGCATTCACTGCTCTACTGTAATGATTGTTCATATAGTTATTTATATATTACGTATAAGTTTGTTCTGCTGCTTTATATTATTTGCTACTTTTATGTTATTTTCCTATACATTGATTTATAGTTAGACCAAGCTTGCAGATAGTCAGATGTGCAAACATCAAGTTTGTAAATTATGAGGGCCAACTGTATACAAATCTTTGCTCAAATTATATTGCTTAATTATACTCTCATTTCCTAAAAGACATTTCATGTAAATTACTTTAAACTTAGTCATATGGTTTCTTCTGCTTACCCTGTGTAGATTTCAAATATGCAAGAATTTCAGAGAATTGCATATTATTTCCAGTGCAGACACATGCCTGCTAGGGAGTAAGCACAAACTCTGCTGTGGAATAAGTATATGCATGCAAACAAACAGAATTAAAAGCCTAACAAAATATGTACTTATATCCACAGCAGTGCAAGCAAATACACCATATATTGTTTTGACTTACAGTTACTGAAATACACGTACTTTAAAACTGATACTGTACTTCCATTCTCACTTTCGTTTTTCAAATAGACATGTACATTTTCTTATACATTTCCATTACTAAAGATCAGTGCTCAAGAGTTCATCCTTCTTCCAGGGCAAGTGCAAGGAGCCGAGGGGATCGATGTCCGAGGCTTAGAAGAAGGCAAGCTATTTGAGCCGAAGCAAGAACCCTTTGTACCACCACCGATTGAGGTATTGCTGAGCAAACTTGTTTTACTTTTGTTATAGATAAGAATTTTATTTTATTATTATTTTTTTTAAATGTGTATTACATATTTATATCTATTGTAGATGTTTTTCACGTATTTTTTTTTTTTCTGTTTATGTGGTATTTATTTTATTTATGTATTTATTAATCAAAGGGAGGGATGATGTCATATTAGTTGTCCTTCTCCTTAATATATCATTTCTTATTTATTGTTTTATCAACATAAAACAATACACTAAGCCAAAATCCATGATGCAGCCTTTTGCTAATTCCACCTCCTCTCTATGCAGGAAGTGATTCCTCCTCCACCAGAATTTCCTGCAGATCCTTGGCAAGCTTTCCTAGACTACATGGCGGCCACGGAAGGACAGGACGCCCAGGTGAAGATGGGCCTGGAGGGTCATGTAATTGAAAGAGGCATGCACAAGGGCAAGGGTGTCGCCGTCTTCACCAGTGGAGGCGACTCCCAGGTGAGAAAATTTTTCTAGGAACTTTAGAAAAAAAAGTTTGGTTATTCTCTTAAGGATAAAGATTAATATTTGAGATTAGGATTATGGAAAAAGATATTTTTCTTTCTTTCTTTTCAACCATCCCATTCTGTCTCTCCCTTTCATCCAGGGCATGAATGCTGCTGTCCGTGCTGTAGTTCGCATGGGCCTGTATGTTGGTGCTCGGGTATTCTTCATCAAGGAGGGTTACCAGGGTATGGTAGATGGTGGTGAGCACATTGTAGAAGCAACTTGGTCCAGCGTCTCAGGCATCATCCATAAGGTTAGCTGAATATCACGATGGAGGATGCTCCTGATGTGAATGATTTTACGAGATACTTTTCTTTACTGTCATCGTTTGAATTACCTCCTACTTTTTAAAAAAAATTCAGAAGCATCAATTTTTACCCTCTTAGAGCATATCTATTTCACCAATCACCTGTGAATTGGTAATGAATTTCTCAACAGGGTGGCACAGTCATCGGCTCAGCCCGTTGCAAAGACTTCCGTGACCGTGAAGGGCGCATGAAGGCTGCTAAGAACCTGATCAAGCGGGGTATCACAAACCTGGTGGTAATTGGTG
>NC_061838.1:2121878-2139378 GCF_019202785.1 Penaeus chinensis | reverse complement strand
ATCATCATCATCATTGTTATTAGATAAAGCAAGTAAGTTTATGATGCCTTTTCCCAGGTTATTGTCGACCAACTTGGTTTTGACACTCGCATCACCGTGTTGGGTCACGTCCAGCGTGGCGGTTCACCTTCTGCCTTTGATCGTCTCTTGGTAAGCTTTGAGTTGTCACATTTGGTTATATTCACTGATATGTAATAGTTGTCGAGGTAGTGGCTTGCCTTATTTTTTTTATTATTCATGTCTCTTTCAATAACTGTTAAAATGAGTATGTTGAAAGGTTAAGATCCATTCTGCTTTATGAAAGGTGTGTTCATCATACAGGAGACAAGTAACCCAAAGCATAAATGATATGTATATTGGACCAAATATTTACAATTATCAGGGTTGTCGTATGGGTGCTGAAGCTGTTCTGGCCCTCATGGAAGCCACCTCAGATACAGAACCCTGCGTCATCTCCCTGGACGGCAACCAGGCTGTTCGCGTTCCTCTGATGGCTTGTGTGCTGAAGACCCAAGCTGTTGCTCGAGCTATGCAGGTACTAAAGTATTGTTGGTTTTAGTAGGATTTTTTTTTTTTTTTTTTTTTAAAGTGTCATTATCTATTTATCTATTTTTTACTGCTGAAATTTCTGTATTTGTGACTGAAACTGACATAACTGCCTTCTTTTCTCTATAGATTTATAGTTAGTAATGGTATTAAAATGCTACATTTTATAAACCTTCAAGTAGAGGCTCCTTCTAATAGACATCTTTTGCCTAGGACCGCAACTGGGAGCAGGCTGTGCAAATGCGTGGCAGAAGCTTCGCCAGGAACCTGGAGACGTACAAGATGCTGACGAGGCTGAGGCCCCCTAAGCCTCTGGAGGGAAAGGTAAGATGGTTATGAACTGAAAGAAGTCACAAAGCATGAGCTTTTCCTTTTCTTTTTTTTGTCTTTTTCTTTTCTGTAGATGATTGTTTCCTCTATTCCAGGTCTGATTCTCTGTCCTTGAGAATTTTGGAAAAAAAATATTTTGAATAGTTAAATATATATATGATTCTGAAGATAGGATGTTTAAAGAGAAGTTTGGTGCGTAAAAAGTTACAACGTGCATGAGGGTAAACACAATTTTTTTTTTATGGAATTCATAGTTCATGAATCTGTTTAAGAACCATAATTACATAAGGAAAGAATGCAAACTTGTGCCTGGATAGTTTATTACTGACCAGTTATCAGCCAAAGACAGGTAAAGTTCTCTTTGATGAACTGCTCAGTCAAGCATTTTAAAGTAAGTAAGGTTTTATGAGTTGAAAAAAATTTTTTTGGGTATGTTGCAGAAAACTGCTACAAAAGACTAAAAGTTATAAAGAAATGGGTAGTGGAAGGAACTATTTGTCAGAATAGTTTTGATGAAGTAAAATACAGAAGAGTCTTCCTTTTATGAGCAATGTGTTGTTGCTTCACGCGTGTTGCCTTTATGCATGATGCCACGTGTACAGGCATATCCCGCAAACCAAGTGGTTTGTTATGACACTGGTTCATGTGACCCATCTGGATTGGGTTAAAGCTTGTTTTTTTTATCGTTGTATACTACATTATTTGAGTGATTTATATGTTTGTATAAGTCATGGATTTGCTAACAAGCTATAAGGCACCTTGCAAATATTTCTGGCACTAAGATGACAGCTACCCTGAGAATGAAGACTTCATGTTATAGGATTCAGCAGCATATTAAGATATTTGTTTTTGAAGACCTTGAATTGAATTTCTCAAAATGATTTTTATGTAGTTTTAGTCTGAAAATTGCAATTTGCATTTTTAAGTTCAGAAACAGACGTTCCTTTGCAAATGTGTCTTGAAAAAACATTACTAATGAAAGAGCTGTTCTGAGAGCAGTGTACCCAGAGTGATAACTAATGTCAAAGTGGTAAATCACATCTCCTTTTTGATAATGGTGCTGGGATGAAAGGTATGAGGTGGGGGAACTACTATGAAAAGTACATGCATTAACTAACCTTTGTAGTTGAGTGTTAGGGAGAACTATTGATCCTTATCAGCATGCTAAATTAGAGTTGAATTATACAGAAGATATAAAGGAAAAGTGAAAAGGACCTGCTATTGATTAGCACTTTGTTCTTAGAATAATCTTTAAGGAATAAAGGGTTTACTGATGCATGGGGACATGGGCAGATAAACAGTAATCACGTTATTAGTATTTCTCCCATAAAACAGTAAGTAAAATAAACATGTTATGTATTGCACTAAGATGTATCTAACTGAATATTTATCACTAATTTGTATTTTCTTTAACTCTCCCTCTCAACACACAACCAGGCGGGACTTGTACGGGTAAGGTGACTTAGCTGGCTCTAGATGGATTTAATTGAGGTAGATGCTGTCTTTATGAATGGATATAGGAATTAGTCTTGACACATTGTCTGTCTAGTAGTAAAGGTATCACATTGTTTTATAAGATTAAATTATTGAGAATGGAAGCAGCTGATGACAATAATACTGATATATTTGAAAGCTTTATTGTTTTTAAGGATTCATTGTTCATGTATATATCTTCAGAATTTCTAATGGATTAAACATTGTATATAAACATCATTATGAATATTTCTTATTTTTTTTAGAATCACTTCATATAGAACAATTATAAAATTATTAGAATTGCCACATTCATTTAAAAAGCATGAAGATTGCATTAACTGCTTCATTCTCATTTAGCAGAAATGTAATAATTATGATAAGGGTGATTTATTATGAATAAATATTAGGAGACATTAATAAATTTCTTGATTGAAAGCAGTTGCATCATCATGTTGATAATACAATTCATTCATGCATGCTTGTACTTCATATTGCTATTACAGTTATTATATACATTGCTATACAGGAATAATATTTTAAAGAGAGCAGAGTTTAATAAATCATTATTTGGATGGATATACAGTTAATTGTTTCTCCGTAAATGCAATAATGTATAGGTTTGCAAATCTCTGGTTTCATTGCAATATGTATCTTCATGATCATGCAGTTTCAGTCTTGCAAACGATATCAGTATATCTAATATTGGCACAGTTTTCACTAGCGGAGATCTGTTCCTGTTCAGTTTGTTCTGAAAGTATTTTTCATAAACAGAAAATTTCTACAAGAGTTCAAAAATGAATGGTTCCAAGTGAATGGAAATTATATTGGTATCTCCATAATAGACTTAAAGTCTATGAAAAAAATTAGAATATAACTTGATTTGATTGTGAAAAATATTCATATGTGCATACATATACATTATGCTTACCAACAGCTAGATATCCTTCATTGTGTTAATCTCATAGCTCCAGAGTTTGTAGTGTGTAATATTTTGAAATTAAATTTTCATGGATACATTTCACCAATAATTATCTTGTGCATTTCATTTAGAGTGATTCAGAGGAATCTTTAGCAGAGGAGGTACTGATTTGTCATTGTTTAGCGACTGTACTTGTGGGCTTAAGTAGTGCACCATCGACTCATAGACTGTCTCAAGTACCCAAAACAATACAGCAACGTGATATGTGACAACTTGATTATATGACATGATTTTATTTTCTGATATGAAAGGATCTGGGAAATTTTTTAACCAGATGACCTGTGCTGGAAGGTGAAGAGGGCAGCCAATGAGTCGAAAGTAGATATTGTTTGATCCAGCCAAAAAGATCTGAATGGATGACTTTATAGTTAAAACTATACATTAATAGATATTTACATATGTATATATAGTTTTTCTTTATGACTATACATATATGTAAATATAAATTTGTATAGTTTTGGATGGATAAACATGTGCTTTTTAGCTCTTGTCAGTTTTTGTTAATCTTATGTACTTTAAATTTGGTATTACAGCAAATGACGGAATAATGTTTCCCTTGTTTCTCGTCTTTAATGTTACTTTCTATGGCTTAGTGGTCCATGCAAAGTGGTCAGATAAGGATACTCAGAAATTTTCTTTGATTAACATTTATCTTGGCAAAACTATAGAATAACAGGTTGCTGTAAGGAAAAATTGACTTGTAAAAATTTACATATTCTGTAGATATTAAAGATATTCACATTTTAGGATATCTAGAATAGTATAAAGTGAGTATTGGTTTATTACTCTTTTAGAAAGAGAGAAGAACAATTTTCCACATTCACGTAGCTGTATATTTACATAATAAGCACAGCACCCGAGTATTCCTTTGAAGGGTTCATTATTGCATGGTAAACAGGCACTTCTTTTGGTTCCATTGAAGTACAGTCTGTATTCAACCACTACTAGAAAATTAAGGCAGTTAGGTTAGCTTAAATGTAATATCTATTTTGAACTTTTTTTTTTTTTTTTTTTTAAGAAGAGGTTATTTGCAGTTAAGTAATCAGTTTATAATGGAGAGGATTAATTCTGAGCTAGTTATAAAGAAGACAGCAAAGAGAAGAGTAGATAAACACATGAATATGCCAAAGATCTTTTTGCTGTGATAGAGAAGTAACATGGCAGAAAGGCCTTCAGCATATTTGTGTCATCTTGAGCTCTTCCCCTTGTAGTTTTGGGTACAGTTGATGATGAAAGTACATTACTAATGATTTGTTTTATTAAGATCACGTATGCATAGTCTGCTACAACAATGACTAAGAATCCATTCCTCTAATGAGTTTTAACTCCCAGTGAAACATGTGTGAAATAACCAACTGATCCTTCTCACATTATGTATTGAAAAAAAGGAAAAACAGAAAATCTAGTGTGCCTTAATTTTCTTGGTCTCCTTGGTGACATGCCTAACCTTTTTAACTCTTTGGAGGCTCCTATAAAAAGCTTTGATTCAGAGTGGCTCTGTGCTGCTCATGTATCCATCCTGCACGCCAAATGTACCATCACATCAGCAGATTGGTCTTTACCCCATCCACCCTCCTTTTCCCCCCGTCAGCAAAACACTATATGGGACAGAGATGAACTCTTGGTGAGTCTCCGATGATTTTACTTGATGCTGTGTTGTTGGAATGTAGATCTATCTTGTTAATTTTTTTCTTTTTTTCTTTTTTTTAATACTTATATTTAAGAACACTGCTTAACCAGTTGATTAATTGTAAGACTAATATATTATCTTTACTTTCTGTTAATGAGTGTGTTACAGGTGAATATAGGTAAATACTAATGTGTGGGAAAGGGTATAGAATACCAAGCATAGTGACATGTAGAGCATCAGGATGTTTATCGATCTCAAAGAAGTTCAAGTTTCTACCTTTTATTTGCTTCTTTCATCCAAACTGGGATTGAGAAAGACAATGTTTATATTTCATGGATAATATAGATTTTTTAAATGGATATGATGTTAATCATAGTAATGATGTAAATAATAGCATTAGTAATGGTAGATGTTATGATTATGAAGAGAACGACAAAGTGATGTTACAGCTGTAATGTTATTGCTTGTGATGATAGTAATTAGCAAAGCATACTCTATACAGTAATGACAATAATATAGCAGTTATGGTGATACTAATAAAAAGACATTTTAGTATCTTTTATGATATTAATTTTTTTAATGGGAAGTAAATGGTGATTTAAGTGTAATGGTTTCAAACAATGCTGTTTATACCTTTTTCAATATTTTTTTCTGGAAAAGGGTACATCTGATGCTCAGCATGTAAATGGGTAAAGGTGTTATTTGATTATCTGTGCATATTCATATGTACTGACTTTATGCATATTTATTTACAAAGTAAATATATATGTATAAGTAAAGAGATTTTATATGCACACCTGCATCTGTAAGTGTATTTAGTTTGATAAATAATTTGTTTAAATGCGGGAAGTTTTATAGTTAACAGAAAGGTATGATTTATTAAGTTTAATGTTATCAGTTATAAATAGACATTTGATCTATGGACTGAGTTGGATTGAAGAGCATACTCAACAACGTAAATCTACGTGCTTGTGATTTGTTGTTATACATAGATGATAAATTTTTTTCATGCATTGCTAAAGCTACTTTCCACAATTTTAAGATGCTGTAAGTAGATGGATATTCTAGTAGCTCTTTGGAGACAGTAAGTATTTATTCTCGTGACTGAGAGCAAATAAGATAGATCCCAAGAGCTTTTGGGAATTTCGCAAATTCCTAGTCAGCTTCCGCGGTAGCAAAATGCAAGAGGCTGACTTTACATAGATGAAAGAATTTTTGCCAGGAGACTCATCATTATGTCCATGTTTGGAGCATCTATCTTTGTATATGTTGCTTATATATACACACCCAAGCATTCAGTAAGGAGTGAATGAAGAGAGGATAGAGGAGCCATTTGCTTTTTAGACGTTGAATGTTTTTCTTTCGTTTTGTTTTGTTTTGTTTTTTGGGTCTTTTTATTTTCTGTTGGACTGTACTCAATTTTTTTTTATTTTTCTCTAGACAAAGGTATTTTCAGTCATGTTGCTGAATGCAGCAAGTCTAAATAACAAAATTTTGTTTCTAAAGTATTATTTCCAACTGTTGATTATCAAAAAATAATCTTTACTTTACTATTATCAAAAAATAATCTTTTACTACTACTTTACTTTACTATCAGTTACCAAATGATTGTGATCAGCCTGTCAGTTACCAACAAATTATCATCACTAATACATCAGATGTCAAATAATTATGATCACTAACCTCTCAGCTATGCAGTGGTTGACATCATCAATTTGTCAGCCTGCTATTGAAACCACTATCTTTTCAAATGCATCTTTGTCTCGGAAAAAAAGAACTGAGTATGACATATTGTATTCAAGCAATCATGATTATTATTATTTTAATTTCTGTATTTTGTACTCTGTTTTTAAAACCTGTCTGTTGTATTTGTTTATTTAATGATTTTTTTTTTTTTTTTCAAGCATTTAGAAGTAATTTATGGTATATAAGTTAAGGTATCTGAGCTTGTATTTATAGGCTATATGATGATGCTATGAGAGATAAAGAAATCTGTCTTTTGATTCTATTGGAATCTGATTTCCTCTCAGCAAATGCAATAAGTTCCATGTGATTCTATCCTTTTTAAACAACTATTAAGTGACTGATTTTTTTTTCTGTTTTATTTCTGTATTTAGTTTTAAGTATGTAATGTATGCTTATAATCTTGTACAGCACATTTCTCTCTCCCTGATTAGGCTTGTGATTAATTGGTATAAGGTCATGCATGCAATAAAAGTATTCATTACCTTAAGAGCTAAAATTATGGCTGTTGATTATGTGATCTGTGCTATAGTAGCATAGTGTAAAGTAAGTGGGTAGCTCTTATCTAAGAATATCTTTTTGTACAGTGAAGTGTTATGTATATATAAATATGTGGTAGAATTAGAGTTATTTTTTTAAATATTTAGAAATAAGTCATTACTAACATCAACTTTTGATATTTTTTAGGCAAGTTACTGATAGCATAATTATATTCAAATGCAGTTTCATATTGGAATCTTTTCTTATTACCATGGTTACAGATACCCACCTATGCACACACACATATATACATACAGATATATGTATGTATGTATATATTTTTGCATGTATGTATATGCATATGTATGTATGTATGTATATGCATATGTATGTATGTATGTATGTATATATTTATGTATGTATGTTTGCATATATTTGTGTATGTATGTATGTATATATTTATGTATGTATGTAGTTATATACATATGTATGTATACATTTATGTTTTGCATTTATATATTTATGTACATACATATGTACATACATATGTACATATATACATACATACATACATACATACATACATACATACATACATACATACATACATACATACATACATACATACATACATACATACATACATACATACATACATACATACATACATACATACATACATACATACATACATACATACATACATACATACATACATAGATACATACATAGATACATATATAGATACATACATAGATACATACATAGATACATACATATATACATACATATATACATACATATATACATACATAAATACATACATATATACATACATATATACATACATATATACATACATATATACATACATATATACATACATACATACATACATACATACATACAAACAAACAAACAAACAAACAAACAAACATACATACATACATACATACATACATACATACATACATTCATACATATGTACATACTTACATTTATACATACATACATTTATACAAACATATATTCATACATATATAAATACATATATACATACATACATATATAAATATATACATATATACATACATACATACATACATACATACATACATACATACATACATACATACATACATACATACATACATACATATATAAATAGGTACATTTATACATACATACATACATACATACATACATACATACATACATACATACATACATACATACATACATACATACATGCATTTATACAGACATTTATACATACATACATTTATGCATACATACATACATACATACATACATACATACATACATACATACATACATACATACATTCTTATATACATAAACATATATTAATACATACATACAAGCACGCACACGCACATGCACATGCACACACAATTAGCAAATTAGATAACATGGCCATGGATAGAAAAACATACTTTTTAAGAATTCAAAACAATGATAGTGACCCTGATGAGAAAAATGATAATTATAATTATTACATACTGAGATTATAGATTTAACATGAAGTCTTAAGCCTCATATCTAATAGACTCATTGGCATGCAGGGAGGCTTCAACTTGGGCGTCATGCACATTGGTGCCCCCGCCTGTGGCATGAACGCAGCCGTAAGGTCCTTCGTGCGTAACAGCATCTACCGCGGAGACACCGTCTATGGTATCCATGATGGTGTTGATGGCCTCGTCGAGGGTAATGTGAGTATCTTGTCTCTTGGGGATGGTGATGAGTGGTCATTCTGTTTTTACTTCTATTTTTTGTTGATTTGTTATTTATGATTATTCATGTTTTTTTTTTTATATAGAAATTCTTGAAGTCAAGGAGCAAGATGGTACTTTGGTGATTGTGATATCTTATGTATACTGTATGTTGACTGATAGTTTTAAGGAGAATGAAATTGTCTAGCTGAAAAGTTCTCAGTTGTGTCTCTTTACACCCAACAGATCCAGGAAATGACTTGGTCAGAAGTGACTGGCTGGGTTGGCCAGGGAGGCGCTTTCTTGGGTACTAAGCGCACATTGCCTGACAAGTACCTTGACCAGGTGTGTATTTGTTTTTTTTCTGTAGAATATGTTCTGATTATATCTCTTTGTAACATATCTATTTCTTGTACTTATTATATTTTTCATGTATTTATGTTTTTGATGTCATATCTTTAATAGGAATTTTCCCTATACTGAGGTAGAGGTGATTGTATGAATTGCATTTTTGTGATCTGTAAGATTTTTATACAGGCAGTTTGTGAGTTAACTTTTAAGTGGTAAGTATAACTTGACTTTTATCTCCCCTCCTCTATCTCCTCTCCCTAGATTGCTGCACGCTTCAGGGAATATAAGATACACTCTATCCTGATTGTGGGTGGCTTCGAGGCCTACCACGCTCTGCTCCAGATGTATGAGGCTCGTGGAAAGTACCCCGAGTTCTGCATCCCAATGGTTGTCATCCCGGCCACCATCAGCAACAATGTCCCTGGCAGTGACTTCAGCTTGGGATGTGATACCTCCCTCAATGAGATTGTCGAGGCAAGTTTTTCTCTTTTTCTTTATCTCGAAGAACTGTGTGGCAGGATGTGTGTGTTGTAAGAGAGGTGAGTTTAGATGAGGAAGTGATTTTTTCTTTAATCTGGAAAAGATGAAAATTCTGTGTGAAGATACAGCAAAAAAATGTGGAATTGGTGTGTGTGTGTGTGTGTGTGTGTGTGTGTGTGTGTGTGTGTGTGTGTGTGTGTGTGTGTGTGTGTGTGTGTGTGTGTGTGTGTGTGTGATTTTGTGTACTAATAAATATAGATGTAGATAGATAAAGGGACAGATATAGATTGATATGTTTATATATATACACATACAGATAACAAATAAGTATATAGGTGTCAATGTAGGTTTGAGATTGATATTCAAATATTAATTTTATTTTATTAAACCTTATTATCTTTCTCACTCTCTAGATTTGTGACCGTATCAGGCAGTCGGCTCAAGGCACCAAACGTCGTGTGTTTGTTGTAGAAACCATGGGTGGATATTGTGGCTATTTGGCAACACTTGCAGGTTTGGCTGGTGGAGCAGATGCTGCTTACATCTATGAAGAATCATTTGGCATTCAGGTTAGTGACTTATCAAAGTACTTATTTTGATGATTACATCACCTTGAGAACTCTAACATTTTTTGTCTTTGGAATTGCTTTTTAATGTGTTGTATTCGTTACAGGAATTGCAACTGGATGTTTATCACATGGCAGCCAAAATGGCTGAGGGAGTCCAGCGTGGCCTGGTTCTCCGCAATGAAAATGCCAATGAGAATTATACCACAGACTTTATTTTCCGTCTCTATTCTGAGGAAGGAAAGGGCATCTTCAGCTGTAGGAAAAATGTGTTGGGTAAGTGCATTTCATCCTCTTATAGTCAGAAAAGGAATACATTCCTTAATGATATAAAGAGAAATGAAGACAATACATTGGCAGATTTTAACACACATGGAAAAAATCTTATTTACAACTGAAAGACCTCTATTTTACTGTAACTTTTTACCCTCCTAGGTCACATGCAACAGGGTGGCTCTCCATCTGTGTTTGATCGTAATATGGGCACCAAGATGGCTGCCAAGGCTGTTAACTGGATGACTGAGGAGATGCTTAAGTATCGTCGTCAAGATGGATCCGTTTTCTGTGATGAGGCTTCAACGGCAGTATTACTTGGTCTGCAGAAGAGAGCATATCAGTAAGTTCAGTAAACAAAGACATGTTCAATTGGACTGTTGATGCAGGCATGGGTTGAGGTGAACTGTATTTCATATTGAAGCTGAGTATATATTTTTTATTATTGATTATATATGTGTTGGATATTATGTAAGTGAGATCTATTTATAATGTGTTATTTTTGTGAATATATAGTTATTTTCCAATCACAGATATTTCTTAGGATTTATGGTCATTTTAATTTTTTGTTTGTTGATAGGGATTAGCATGCCTACAGATGAGGAATACGAGTCAATTAAATAATTGTTGCATATTCTTTAGTAAAATCTCCAACTGTGTAAGATCATCATGTGACTAGTACCTAATTGGCTTCTTTTGCAGGTTCCAGCCCGTGGCAGAGCTCAAGCGCCAGACAGACTGGGACCGTCGCATTCCCACAAATGAATGGTGGCTGAAGCTGCGTCCTCTCCTCCGAATTTTGGCCAAGCATGATGCCGCCTACCATGAGGAGGGCATCAATGTGAAGGAAGTTGAAGAAGCACTTGATTAAGGTGTCGCAAATAACCTCAGTGTACAGAGACCTATGGTTACATCTTTTGAGTATTTATTAATTTTCTGGTGAATTCTGATGCTGATGGAGATGATGTAAAGTTATTATTGTTGTTTTGTTTAAAGATAAAAATTTTATATTTATTATTTATGCAATCAGTGATAGTAGGGGAAATTATGTATAAAATATATATATATGTATACACACACAAACATTTTAAGTGTCATTGTGTCATTGTGTCATTAATTTAGGAAATTGGTAAGCCTGTTTGGTCACCAGTTTCTTTCATTATTTATTTTACAAGTGAGGAGATTTAAGTTTTTGAGGACAGACAGAGTTACATTAAATATTATCCAAGAGCAGATAGGGTAACTTATTTAAAATGCCCATTAGGAAAGAGAGTAGAGTAACAGTAGACAAAGCACGGTGAAATGTCATTTCTGACGATTTGTGATATGGGGTTCTCTAAAGTTAATTGAACAAGTAGCTTGCTGTCCTCCTGTTTTGAAAATGATGTAAAATGATACTGTATTTTTTATTAGAAACTCAGGCCATACTTCTTAAACACTTTTTTTGTCTGTTTGTTTTGTATTTAAAAAGCATGACAATTTCCTGTACAAAGCTTTTTTTTATTGAAATTGAGTAAAGCAGGCACCTACTTGGAGGAAGTAGACACTAATCCTCAGCAATATTACTGAGTGTGTTTATTTATTGATGTTGTAGCAAAGACAAGGCAGTAATGTACAGTAGTCATCAGTATTGATGCTTGTGCAGGTAAATAAGACCATAAGAGTGACTATTTCTATTGGGCAAGGAGTATTTACTTTATATGTGTGTCTGCAAAGGATCTGTGTGAGATGGTATAGTTTAAAATGTTGAGTAAATACCCATAGAAAGCTTGGAAATATTCACCTGATATTTTCTTGTTTGCCAGTTATTGTAGTTGAGCTCATGCCAGTGCTGGTGCATTCCATGCTTTCAGATAGTCTGTATAAATGTACTTTGAAAATATAGTTTTTTTTTTATCAATTGGCTGTGCTGTGTTCATATATTTTTCTTTGTAATCTATATCAGCAAAATACTGCCACTGTTATGATTTATAAAGAACTGTAAAAGCTAAGTTATTTGCAGGAGTGCGTCTAGTCAAGCTCAGATCACCGGGAAAAGAAAGTTTTGCACCATCTCTTCCTCATATTAACCCATAATCATATTCAAGATACACTCATATCTTATTTGTCATCCTTTATAAACGAAGGGCTTCATGGAACATTCATATAAACTCTCTCCTCTTTAATAACAAAATAATCTCTACTAGACACCATATCTTGTAAATTTTCTCTTAAATGCTTTGTTTTTAGTTGTTATTCATTCAGAAATGTTCCATGTAGCAAAACGACAGGCTTCAAGTGTGTTCAAATTATTAAAGCTAGAAAGTATGCAGTATAGTATTATAAAGATTCCACATGGCTACAAGTGTCTCAAATTTAGCCACAGAAAAGTCTGCGAAGGTCATGGTGGTAATGAAAGACAATGTTTCACAATATGTGTATATTTATTAGTGTTGTCAAAGGAGACATATTATTTACTACCTTGTATTGTGGGCAGGCAGACCCACCATTAACTTGAAAAATTAGATCATTTCCTATTTATGAAGATACCCTTTTGTAATCCTTTGATATATTTTACTCATTTGTGCTGTACTTGTGTTGCCAAATAAAGCTCCATTCCTGTCCTGGGATGATGCTACAGTCAAAATATACCACTTGTGGAACGTAGAAGCTCTTTTGTAACCTTGGTAATAAGAAATAAGGGTGTAACTATGATAAGAATAGTTTTTTCTTCATTATGAGAGAAAAAAACGAAAAAGAAATGTTATTTGGAATTATGATAAATATACTGATGAAAATGCAAATAGTGTTATTAGTAATACAATTTTGTATTAAGTATTAGACCCTAAAATTCATATTACAGGAATAAAACAATGGTTAATATATCATCAGAGGTCGAAATTACTATAATTACACAAGACATTACGAGCAGAATAAAGCAGTAACCATGGGTAAGCAGTAAGTTTTTATTGAATATGACAGTTTCAGCTTGCTGCTTTAATAGGATTTGCATTTTTTTTTATTTTCTTTTATTTTATTATTATTTTTTTTTTTTGAGAGAGATATTTCTTAATAACTTCCATACTCAGGTGTAAGTTATATTTGGGCATTAATCAAGTAAAACAACTTGTTATATAAAACACTTAATTGATCAAATAATTATCATTAATATCAATATTGGAAATATTTGTCATGAATATTATCATGTCATTATTATTAGTAGAAGTGGTAGTAGTATCATTATTATTATTACTATTATTTCTATTATCATTATTATTATTATTGTTACTATCATTATTATTGTTACTATCATTATTATTATTATTATTATTATTACTATTATTACTATTATTATTATTACTATTATTAATACTATCATTACTACTATTATTACTATTATTATTATAATTACTATTACTATTATCATTGTATTATTATTATTATTGTTATAAATAATATTACTATTATCATTATTATTATTATTATTATTATTATTATTATTATTATTATTATTATTATTATTATCATTATTATTATTATCATTATTATTATTATCATTATTTTTATTATTATCATTGTTTTTATTATCTTTATTGTTATTATTACTATTATTATTATCATCATCTTTATCATTAATATCATTGTAATTATTACTATTATTATTATTATCATCCTCATCATCATTATTAATATCGTCGTAATTATTACTTTTATTATTAAGATCAATATTATTACTGTTATCAATGTCATTATTATTATCAATAGTATCACTGTTATTAATATTATTAACATCATAATTGTTACTTTTATCATTATGATCAATGTTTTTAATTTTATCAACATTATTAGTATTAACTTAATTTTACTGTTATCATAATCATATTTATTAATATTATCATTATCATTATTATTATTACTACTACTGTTATTATTATTTTTATTATTATTATATTACTATTATTATCATGACTATTAGTATTATCATTGTAATGATTATTATCATTATCATTGTTATCCTTATCCATCATCTTATTATTTTTTTTTTTTTTATTTTTTTTATTTGTTTAATATCATCATCATTAAAATTATTATCGGCATCATTATCATTATTTAAACTAAAAGAAGCAAAGGTGAGAATATTATTGAAATCATCACTTTATTCAAGAAATGTATAGAAAAAAGAAAAAAAAATCCTTATACCGAGGAAGAATACCTTGACACCTAAGTAATTATCGTACATTGGACATACAAGTGTTACGGTTACATTACTAGACCCCGTTATGAATTCTTGAAAACCATAGACGTAGTTAATACCTTTGGATGATAAGTGACTTGCTTATACAACAGAATCAAAACCCATTTGCTCACATATAACTTGGCCTCACCGTCTCTTAACAATAAACATCCGAGAACATTATAGGCGTTTGTAGAATTCGAATCGTTTCCGATCACGCTCGTAGAATCCGCATCCCTTCAAATCCGTTGTTTCGATCCTGCTTATCCGTAGTGTAAGTACGGATGCCCATAGCCCCCGTACCCGCCGTATCCGCCATACCCGCCGTAACCTCCATAGCCTCCGTATCCGTGCCCGAGTCCATAGCCAAGGCCATGCCCATAACCGAACAGAGGCCGACCGAATCCTCCAAAGCCACGTCCGAATCGCCGACCGAAGCCCCGACCGAAGTGCGGGTCGGATTCAGGGAAAGCCAGCGTTCCGAACACGAGGACCGCGGCCAGCAGGAGAGCGAAGGCGTGACGGACAGCCTGTTGGGGGAAAAGATTTTGCATTATGAAAAAAACAAGTGGTGTAAGAATAATATGGGCAGATGACGGGTTTTCAGTAGATAAGATTTAAAGAAAGATATGAACGGAAATATAATATACTTGCTTTGCTAAGATGTTGGGGGCAAGTTGATGGAAGAAGAGAGACGTTAGTGGTTATTAGCAGCCTAATGTAACGAGCGTAAATTTGTTACTGAAAATGTAATAAAAAAAAAAAAAAAAAAAAAAAAAATACACTCAAAGGGCATTTCTCTCACTAGAGGATGTCAAGTCTGAAGTAAAATGCAGCTGCATCCCTTGGAGCACGGCCCAAAACAGCCTTTTTAGATGAAGTAGAATAACTTTTCTGTTGATTTTGAAAACTTATGTTTATAGAAGATACAGCTTATATGGAAGGATGTCTCGTTGTGATGATATATCTTTGAATCAGAGAAAAAAAAAAATCAAAATGTGGATTTGAGTATAGTTGGTTGCCTGATCACAATATGTTTCAAACCCCGAGTCAGTCTTTGAGGCCATAAACAGTTAAAATTCACAACACCAGGGAAGAAAATTATAATCCCGCAAAAGACGAGAAATGAATAATCTGAGTTTTTTACTTTAAAAAACACTTAAATTATACACGCCTTATATATGTGTGTGTATATATATATATATATATATATATGTGTGTATATAATCTTCACTGTAGGGGCAATATTATTTCTACAAAGCAGCTAGACTCCTCTCTCACAATGACAAAAATAAATATACTAAAAAACAACACCTTTACAATAATAACCTTTCAGTCAACATTTAGCAACAAACGAGGATGAAAAAAGTAAAAACAAATTAATAATAATTAAAAATAACGAATAATTAAACAATGCACATTACCATACTGCAGAGGAATCAACGATGTCGTAGGCCAGACTTCAGCTTCAGACTCTGCAAGCACCTGAAAGCAGCCGTTCTTATACAGCGTTGCTTGGGTGCCTGGCAACTCGGGCAAAGAAGCTCGAATTTCAGACGAGTTGAAAATGCGAATCAGGAATTCCATGCCGGCTTCGACAGCTGGTTCAGAATACAGTGTTTGGCGGCAGGAAACTTTATGCAAGCAGATAATCAAGCAAGTAATGCATGCAATGAACAAGCAGGGAGGAATAAGTTAGCAGGGAGATAAGAAAGGAGCAGTATAGAGCGGGGAGTAAGTAAGCGTGGGGGATAAGCAGTAAGCAAGCAGGGAAGAATAAGTTAGTAGGTAAATAAGAAAGGAGCAAGCAGCAAAAAAAAAAAAAAAAAAGGAAAAAAAAAAAGAAAGGTTATAATAATGATAATGATAATAATGATAAGGTGATTGTAATTGTGATTATATCGTTGTAGCTTTTGGCAGGGGAAATGACGTAGCAGAGAAACGGGAAAGAATGGAAAAAAGAAGGAAGTGATCACAGTGATGATAATAAATGATAATAAAAATGCTGACTGCTGTTATGCTTATAATGATGACTATAATTTGGCTGGAGGAAATAAGCAAACAGAAAAATTGTGATTAATAAAAATAATGGCCATAATCATGATGATATAATGCTTCTAATAATCAAATAATAGGAAGGATAATGATCAAAATGACGATAAAGACGATTTTGGCGAAAGGGGATAAGCAAATAGAAAAAAAAAATAGGGAATTATTATAATGGTAATAATTATAAGAATGGCTGGAATAAGACAGTATATCAAATGTGTAATGAAAATAGTAAGCAACATCATTATTGTTATTGTTAACATTATTATTGTTAATGCTGATTGGAAACATAAAATATAATTCAAACACAGATGCCAATAAATAAAGACAAAGTAATGAAAAAAGACACAATTCAAACTTTACAATATACTGATAATAATAACCGAAAATCGTTACAGAACAAATGCAAACATCGAATATAAACAGAAAATTATGAATGCTAAGATTCTAGAGTGGAATTTTCCATTACACCTTCATAAGGAAAAAAGAGTGGAAAATGTGTGTGTGTGTGTGTGTGTGTGTGTGTGTGTGTGTGTGTGTGTGTGTGTGCGTGCGTGTGTGTGTGTGTGTGTGCGTGCGTGCGTGTGTGCGTGTGTGCGTGCGTGCGTGTGTGCGTGTGTGTGTGTGTGTGTGTCTATATGTAAGTACGTT
>NC_061838.1:2064378-2116878 GCF_019202785.1 Penaeus chinensis | reverse complement strand
TCCAGTATTGTACATTTCTATCAGAATAAATTTCGGATAAGAATTTACGATATAAAACTTTCAAAAATTCAGAAAAGCGTTGTCAAAGCTCTTACCTATCCGTAGTAGGATCCGTAATAGGGATAGTGGGATCCATAGCCGTAGCCTCCGTAGCCTCCGTAGCCTCCCAAGCCAAATCCTCCGAGGCCGTATCCTCCGTATCCTCCGTACAAGCCGTATCCCAAGTGCCGTTTCGTGGGGTCAGGGAGAGCCATTGCTGCGGCCGCTAGGACGACCACCACCAGCACGATCAACACGACGCGAGAAACCTGAAGGAAGCTTCACCTATTATATAAGTCTGTTTACGGAAAGTTTACTGAAATATCGGAATAGGTTAAGTTTAGAAACTTGCTTAATATTGTATAATCATAGTAGTAGAACAATATCAGAATAGGACGAATATAAATCAATATATGGATAAAGAATAAAAGCTATGCTCCAGTATATAATTTAAGTCAGTGAAAAACGATGCGCTACCATGATTGAGATGTTGCAGGAACGAGTGCAAGGGATGACTGTTCCGTGGCTGCGATGGCCTTGCTCTTTATACTCACAAATCACTGCTTGGCAACTCAGGACTTCCCCATCGCAGACTACTTCGGGAATTTGGAGGAAGTTATTTACCGAGGATTTCCGATTATTTCAGTAAGAGGGGTTAATACTTTCGTAACCTACCAATAAGAGCAAGCAATAGAGATTAGTTGCTAGGAATAAGATTTAATTTTGTTATGCTATATTTATTTCTGTTATTATAGTGATGATGGTAGTATCAACAAAAATGATAATATTAATAGTGATAACAATGATTATTACAATAATTATCATTATGATTATTTTTCATCTTCTCAAGGTCTGTTATCGTCCTCATCCATATATATTATGAATGAATTACTTTATTTCCTTCGTTATTTGTGCCATAGAATCTGTTATCTTGTCTTCATATCTTCAGTAACACCTTATAAATCATTACTGCTATAAAACAAATAAATGACACGCTGTCACATATTTGGGGAACAGGATTCTATTACACTCATGGGCTCCCATAAACTGTGAAAAGAGAGATGTATACATTTATATATAGATTGTGAAAAGAGCGATATATGCATAAGTGCATATATGTGTATATAGATATATATACATACATATAAACATACACATGTATGTGTTTATATGTACACATACATTTATTCTGGACTTAAAAAATATATCTATTTTTGTCGTACAAACACATTTAAAATCTAGCAGAATTAACAAAAACGTACACTTCTTGCTCATTGATATAATTCTAATCTGCAATGACTAAAAAGTACATTTCTTCTGTATAAAGATCAAGGTCATTCGTCGGGCTTTCCTGGCAACAAAATGCTTTGTCTCATTCAAAATTCAATATCTAATAAACTTTATTTATTAATTTAGTAAATTTCCGATTTTTTCAATTTCCACCGAATGCCCACGGGGAGTGTGTGTAAAACCTCGCTATCATTACTCATGTATAAGTAGATTGGTAATGTTTATGAAACTAATTAGATCCTAGTTACATATACCTTTTAGTGGGTCACGTGGTATGGTTGGTTTAGTACTGGCCCTCCGGTGTCATAGCCGGAGTGATCTAGGTTCGAAGCCTGCTCAGGGAGGATTATCATATATGTATGTATATATATTTTGTATTTGTATATACATAAAAATATGGATAAAAAGTTATGTATATAGATGTGAATATATATATATATATATATATATATATATATATATATATATGCATATGTACATATATATACACATCAAGTATGTTATATACATATATCGTAAGTAATATATATGTGCATTATATATATACATATACATACTCTACACACACATAAATGTTTATATATATGTGTGTGTGTAGAGTAGGTATATATGTTTATATATATAATGTGCATGTATATATTAATTAATATATATATGTAATATACATATGATATACAATAATAATATTTATATATATATACACACAGAACATATATACAGTATATATATACAGGCACACCTGTATATATATAAGTATAAATACTTATATATATAGATTTATATACACACAGTACATACACATACGCATATGTGTGTAATGTGTATATATCTGCTCTTCTTGGAATAAGTTTGTCGCAGTTTCATTTTTTTTCTTCTTCATGCAACTTTTATCTCAGCTGTTCTTTTGTTACCTCGTCGTTAGCATGTCAACAACTGATACATCTAAGTAGTCTTCTGTCTAAATATATATATATATATATATATATATGCATCAATTTATGTATGCATTCATTTACAGACAGGTACACATGCAGACAGGTGATTAAATGGGTAGCTATATAGATTTCACTGGAATAGGTAAAAGATAACAGTACATAGAGTTAAAGCTTTATTAGAGATAAATACAAGTCTGGACTGGTGTTCACATAACTTCGTCGACTCAGCTGAAAGGCAGGAAACGAAGTCCATATGACACTAATGTTGTTCACTTGGTAATATTGCAATGTTAGGACATATTCTTCAATTAGAAATCTCATGATGATTATAACAACCATAGATACTGATAAGATTAGGATTCTAGTAAATGACACAATACGAAAGGATTAAGATCCTACCTATCCGTAGTAGGATCCGTAATAAGGATAGTGGGATCCATAGCCGTATCCTCCGTAGCCTCCGTAGCCTCCCAAGCCAAATCCTCCGAGGCCGTATCCTCCGTGTCCTCCGTACAAGCCGTATCCCAAGTGCCGTTTCGTGGGGTCAGGGAGAGCCATTGCCGCGGCCGCTAGGGCGACCACCACCAGCACGACCAACACGACGCGAGAAACCTGAAGGAGGGAGAACTTGGCTATAGTTTTTTTTTTTTTTCTTCTAAAGGATTGGGAGACTGAAATACCTTATAGTAAAACTGATGAAGAATTCAATAAATCTTCGATATTTTGTGTATCCTAAAATAGATGATCAGCTGAAAACGATTGAACCAAGAAAAATGTTTATAAACAAGCGGCACATACCAGATGAGCACCAATGGTATGTATTCTATGAAATGTTCTTAAAGGATGCAAAGAGTGTTTGTTACCATATTTGAGATGTTGCAGATGCGAGTGCAAGAGAAGACTCTTACGTCGCCACGATGGCCTTGCCTTATATACTCTCAAATCACTGTTTGGCAACTCAGGGCTTCCCCATATCAGGCAGGCAGTTTCGGAAAGAAACTTTACCGCGGATTTCCGACAATATATATATTTTTTAGCAGATGTGACAAAATTATAGCATGTAAAGCATCTTGAAATAAATATAACCAATATCAATTGTATATCCTAGTGATATTTTTTTTTGGGAGATTGTTAATATTCAATTTCTGTTTTATATTTATTCCTAATGTCAGATTGACAAGTGCCATTAACATTATTGTTAATATCACCCTTCTTATTTTTGTTACTGGTATTATCTTTTTATCGCCATCATTATAGATGTAATAAAGTAATTACAATACAATGACAAAACTACCGATAAAGAAAATCAGAAGAATTACCAGTAATTATCTGTGTTAATGATAAAAGTATATACAAAAAACATGTTTTTAGACAAAATGTAAATATCCCAGACACTGCTCGACATAAGAGGAGAAAAACGTTGACATATAATCGCCATAAGTAAATAAATATTATAGACGAAACTGGGATGTTATGAACTGTAACTGATGTTTTATGTGTTCTAATTATGTGAAATAAGTATCATCTGCGGAACCAACGTTAAACAACCAACTGCTATTTACATACACTTCATATTCGGTGATGTCAACGCGCAGAAAGCAGTGATCCAGTGCTGCCAGATGCAAGGACTCACATTTCCCCAAATCCGAGTGCCAAAATTCCCCATTTTGGACAAAATTTCCCCATTTCAAAAAGTTTGGTTTTAATTGAGTTTTATTTGAGTTATAGCTAAAAGAAATACCAATTTCTTTCTACTTGTAGTATGGACAATAGGATACTGGCATAGTTAACTGAAGATCCAATTATATTTATGCTGAACACACTTTTAATATGAAAACTTAAATACAATAATGAAAAACATAGGTAGTACACTTCTCTCAAAACTTATTATAACTTTAAACTTAAATGTAGCATTGCTTAGTTAACCTTAATCCTGTATCATATACATGATTCACTCTGAATCATACATATCAGAGCTTTCAGAGGTCATGCGTTGGAGAAGGGTGATACTTACAGGGAAACTAAAACAAAAATCCTCTTTCAAGTATCGCCTAGTATGGAGCAATCCAACCAATGTTTTTAGTTAACTGAAAGATCCAATATCCAATATCCACAGTAAGGGAGCTGTCTCGCGGGCGGGGGGGGGGGGGGGGGGGGGGTTTGGTTTGCGAAGTTCTAGCTTCGCCCGGGCCTTCTGGATATGGCCCGGCCTGTGTCAGCTTTTTTACGGCTGTCTCATTGAGTTGTCTGACACTCGGTGCTTACCGTGGCGGCGGGATTGCCAGCAAGCGCTCCTGCCGCCATGGTGTAAGCATTTCGCATAGCCTCTTTACCAGCACGGCGGCTGTTGTGGGCGGTCCATGTCTCAGGAATTGTGTATGGTTACAATTTTCTAGGTAGTGGACTAGTGTGGCGTTCGGCTCGCCGCAGTGCTTGCAGCACCATTCATCGCGTTCAATTGTTGGGATAATCTGCCATGCACAGTGGTAACCTAGGCGCATTCTGTGAAGAATGACTTCGGTACCTCTGTTGCTTACTTCAGAGAGTGCCAGTGGTTCAGAGCCTGTGGCGTCTGAGTACCAGCTGGCCGAGGGGGAGGTTCTCGTTTCCTCTCTGTGAAGCTGCCGTAGGAAGGTACGACCGACCATCGCGGGCGGCGGACGCGAACTGGACGCGTCCACTCCGTTATCACTTGTCTGTTTCCTACTAGTGGCTACCTCTTCATCTTAAAATTATTATATTTCCATAGATACATTCGTTAAAGTTATTATGTATCATATTATTTATAATGATGTGTTGAAGAATTACCAAACTAAGAGAAAATGCTGCTCCACAATGAAAAATCCCCATTTTTTCTAGTAAATCCGAAGTCGCATATGAAAATTCCCCAAAAATGGGCATGAATTCCCCATTTCCCCATCAACATCATGATTTCCCCAAAACTAGGGAAAATTCCCCAAATCTGGCAGCACTGCAGTGATCTGCGCATGAAGGATGGCATAGCATACTCTTCCCTGGGACGATCAGCTGTTCTTGTGCTCTTTTAGTCTCACGAGTGCCGAGTTCGAACTGGTGTTAACCGGCTTTGGTGCAGATATGGTCTTTCCTTTGATATGAATCTACGGAGCCACAGACCCAGTTTAATAAAATTTTAATAAAGTTTTATTTTTGTCTGTAATTAGTTATAAAGTCGACTAAATGTTGATGTCTCGCACCTACATCTGAAGCCGCTCTGCTGTGTTAGAATAATTAATAATAATAATTGATTTTGATTCCATTTGTAACAATGGATATTCTTGGTGTGACATAATGTCTGTTTCATTTAGCTTCTCAATTATTTCCAGTATGCAAGGAATGCCCGGGGTTACCATCCACTGGCGGCGAGGAATTTGATCGCAGGTCAGCAAGATTTCTAGACGAGATCGCTACCGCTGCACAACACGGCACACAATTAACCAGTTTTGGCAATGAGATGGATTTTCCTTAGTTGTAAACTTAGTTCAGTAAAATGAATCTATATCAGTTTTGCTTACTACCTGTACCAGTTCAAAACTAGACAGATCTCTCATTTTGATTGCGCTGATTTACAGAAATCCTTGGCATGAAAGAGAACCTCATAACTAAGTCCTTTGTAACGAAATTATCAGTGGTAATTCCGTCAGTGTATCAGTGCTACTACCTTACACTCTTGTTATGCCATACGTGGACCCCCTAGGGCCTATGGACCCCAGGTTAACGAGTATGTTCTGTCTGCTCTTCTGTGCTTTATTCATATAATTCTATATTTTCTCTATTATAATTATCATTTTGATCATGGTTTTTATACTACTACTACTAATAGTAAAAATAACAACAGTAAAGAAAATGATTATAATAATGATAATGATATTGATAAATAATGATACTAATGAACAATAACAACATTAATCATGATCATAATGATATACATAATATATATTACACACACATATATATATAGACACACTGTGAAAGAGAAATATATGCATACATACCTATGTATGAATATATATACATATGTATACATATAATTTATATGTATATATATAATACAAATATATGTAAAGATTTATATATAATCAATATATATTTATGTGTATATATAACATAAATATATATTCTTATGAATATGTAATATACATATTCACCTGTATACATAGTATATTTGTAAATATATGCATACATACCTATGTATGAATATATATACATATGTATACATATAATTTATATGTATATATATAATACAAATATATGTAAAGATTTATATATAATCAATATATATTTATGTGTATATATAACATAAATATATATTCTTATGAATATGTAATATACATATTCACCTGTATACATAGTATATTTGTAAATATATGCATATATATAAAGGCATCCAATGTATATACATAATATATATTACACACACATATATATATAGACACACTGTGAAAGAGAAATATATGCATACATACCTATGTATGAATATATATACATATGTATACATATAATTTATATGTATATATATAATACAAATATATGTAAAGATTTATATATAATCAATATATATTTATGTGTATATATAACATAAATATATATTCTTATGAATATGTAATATACATATTCACCTGTATACATAGTATATTTGTAAATATATGCATACATACCTATGTATGAATATATATACATATGTATACATATAATTTATATGTATATATATAATACAAATATATGTAAAGATTTATATATAATCAATATATATTTATGTGTATATATAACATAAATATATATTCTTATGAATATGTAATATACATATTCACCTGTATACATAGTATATTTGTAAATATATGCATATATATAAAGGCATCCAATGTATATACATAATATATATTACACACACATATATATATATATATATATATATATATATATATATAAGTATATATATTTATAAGCATATATTCAGTATATATACATGTATATATACATATACATATATTTATATGTACCTGTATGTATAACTATATATATATAGCTTTGTATATACTAACGCATATATATATATTCAGTATATATACTTACATATATATGTATATATGTATGATATACAAATGTACAAGCATATATTTATGTATATATATCTATGTATAAATTCATATATTATAATGAATACAGAAATATTCATGTGTATGATATACATATGTATACATATAATTTATATGTATATATATAATACAAATATATGTAAAGATTTATATATAATCAATATATATTTATGTGTATATATAACATAAATATATATTCTTATGAATATGTAATATACATATTCACCTGTATACATAGTATATTTGTAAATATATGCATATATATAAAGGCATCCAATGTATATACATAATATATATTACACACACATATATATATATATATATATTGTAAGTTTGTATTCATGTCGCAAATTTAGCCATGTTAAAAGAAAAAACACGCAGAATGAGTTCTTTATCAACATCGTGAATATAAAGGCATAAACTGCCCCAACACAAAAATATTCTTATAACTCTCAAATGACTGTCTGGCAACTCAGGACTTCCCCATCCTCGGCTAGTATTTTCGGGAATTTGGGACAAGTTTTTCCGAGGGTTTCCGGACGTGCTATTTCATCAAAAGGGACAGCTAATCACGGTATGTATCAGTCTGTTAAGAAATATATTTATGACTTTCATCTATGGTTTGTCGACTTTTCGTTTCCTTAATATATCGCCAGAATCTCTGATATACAAATGTATAAATATATATATGTGTGTATGTCTATGTATAAATCTATATATAACAATACATGTGCTATATATACATACAGAGTTATATATACTAATCAATATATATCCATGTAAGTATATACAATGTATAGGCTATATATATATTTATATACTTATTCATACGTATATACAATATGTATACAATATGATACTTAACTTAACACCTGATGCACCACCCTCTGCAAAAGGGATATGAAAATGATAAGAAATCATTATTGTACAGTTTAAGAGAAAGTTTGCATAAGGATTCACGATATGTCAATGTTGTCAAAGTCCTCACATATCCGTAGTAGGATCCGTAATAAGGATAGTGGGATCCATAGCCGTATCCTCCGTAGCCTCCCAAGCCAAATCCTCCGAGGCCGTATCCTCCGTATCCTCCTTACAAGCCGTATCCCAAGTGCCGTTTCGTGGGGTCAGGGAGAGCCGCTGCTGCGGCCGCTAGGACGACCACCATAAATAATAATGATAATAAAAAAAAAAAATAATAATACGTGCAGTGTTCCGTCAGACATTTGGAGAACCAAGTCTTGTACCCTTGGGGCCCCATTACGCTGTGAAAAAGAGAGCTGTATATTATATACATAATATATAGACACACTGTGAAAGAGAAATATATGCATACATACCTATGTATGAATATATATCTCAAATGACTGTCTGGCAACTCAGGACTTCCCCATCCTCGGCTAGTATTTTCGGGAATTTGGGACAAGTTTTTCCGAGGGTTTCCGGACGTGCTATTTCATCAAAAGGGACAGCTAATCACGGTATGTATCAGTCTGTTAAGAAATATATTTATGACTTTCATCTATGGTTTGTCGACTTTTCGTTTCCTTAATATATCGCCAGAATCTCTGATATACAAATGTATAAATATATATATGTGTGTATGTCTATGTATAAATCTATATATAACAATACATGTGCTATATATACATACAGAGTTATATATACTAATCAATATATATCCATGTAAGTATATACAATGTATAGGCTATATATATATTTATATACTTATTCATACGTATATACAATATGTATACAATATGATACTTAACTTAACACCTGATGCACCACCCTCTGCAAAAGGGATATGAAAATGATAAGAAATCATTATTGTACAGTTTAAGAGAAAGTTTGCATAAGGATTCACGATATGTCAATGTTGTCAAAGTCCTCACATATCCGTAGTAGGATCCGTAATAAGGATAGTGGGATCCATAGCCGTATCCTCCGTAGCCTCCCAAGCCAAATCCTCCGAGGCCGTATCCTCCGTATCCTCCTTACAAGCCGTATCCCAAGTGCCGTTTCGTGGGGTCAGGGAGAGCCGCTGCTGCGGCCGCTAGGACGACCACCATAAATAATAATGATAATAAAAAAAAAAAATAATAATACGTGCAGTGTTCCGTCAGACATTTGGAGAACCAAGTCTTGTACCCTTGGGGCCCCATTACGCTGTGAAAAAGAGAGCTGTATATTATATACATATATATATAGACACACTGTGAAAGAGAAATATATGCATACATACCTATGTATGAATATATATACATATGTATAAACATATGTATGTATGTACAAATACTATTATATTCTGAACTTAGAAAATATATTTATCTTTGTCGTACAAGCATTTAAAATCTAGGTGAACTAAAAAAATCTGACACTTCTTGCTTACTGACATAATCCTAATCTATATGACTAAACAGTACATTTCTGTATAAAGATAAGGGTATATAAATATATGTTTGCAAATGTGTATATAGACATATGGATGCGTATGTACAGATGTGAATATATAAATGTATATATACACCCAGGTATATGCGTGTATATATTTACCCAGTATATTGTGTACATAATTATATAAGTAATATATATGTACATTATATATAAATAGATTTATGTAAATATATATACTCTGCACACATATATATACACATATATGCGTGTATGTGTAATGTATATAATATACATGTATATATTACTTATGATATATGTATATATACATACGATATAGTGGATGTATATTTGTATATACATACACACGCACATATACACAGTACATATATGTATACATTATGTTTATATATACATATATACATACAGTACATATACACATATACAGTGCACACATATGTATATATGTACATATGTGTGTATATCTATACGCACAGAATATATATAAGTGTAAATTGTATATATGTGTATAAACATATATGTGTGTTTATGTGTGTCTGGGCCATTTCGTAATGCTTTTTTTTACAGCCATGTGTACATATATGTAGCCAGGTAATTAGATGGCTAGCTATATAGACTTCACTAAAATAGGTAAGAGATAACAGCATATAGAGTTAAAACTTTATTATATGGTATTTAAGAATATAAATACAAGGCTGAACAGGCAGGAAACGAAGTCGATGTTTACTTGATCCTTCGTTATCTGGAAAAGTAATGTGATGTTAAGAAATATTATTTTATAATGAGAAACCTCATGATTATAACAACAATAGATACTGATACGATTAGGATTCTAGTAAATGACACAATACCAAGGATTAAGATCCTACCTATCCATAGTAGGATCCGTAATAAGGATAGTGGGATCCATAACCGTATCCTCCGTATCCTCCGTAGCCTCCCAAGCCAAATCCTCCGAGGCCGTATCCTCCGTATCCTCCTTACAAGCCGTATCCCAAGTGCCGTTTCGTGGGGTCAGGGAGAGCCGCTGCTGCGGCCGCTAGGACGACCACCATAAATAATAATGATAATAAAAAAAAAAAATAATAATACGTGCAGTGTTCCGTCAGACATTTGGAGAACCAAGTCTTGTACCCTTGGGGCCCCATTACGCTGTGAAAAAGAGAGCTGTATATTATATACATATATATATAGACACACTGTGAAAGAGAAATATATGCATACATACCTATGTATGAATATATATACATATGTATAAACATATGTATGTATGTACAAATACTATTATATTCTGAACTTAGAAAATATATTTATCTTTGTCGTACAAGCATTTAAAATCTAGGTGAACTAAAAAAATCTGACACTTCTTGCTTACTGACATAATCCTAATCTATATGACTAAACAGTACATTTCTGTATAAAGATAAGGGTATATAAATATATGTTTGCAAATGTGTATATAGACATATGGATGCGTATGTACAGATGTGAATATATAAATGTATATATACACCCAGGTATATGCGTGTATATATTTACCCAGTATATTGTGTACATAATTATATAAGTAATATATATGTACATTATATATAAATAGATTTATGTAAATATATATACTCTGCACACATATATATACACATATATGCGTGTATGTGTAATGTATATAATATACATGTATATATTACTTATGATATATGTATATATACATACGATATAGTGGATGTATATTTGTATATACATACACACGCACATATACACAGTACATATATGTATACATTATGTTTATATATACATATATACATACAGTACATATACACATATACAGTGCACACATATGTATATATGTACATATGTGTGTATATCTATACGCACAGAATATATATAAGTGTAAATTGTATATATGTGTATAAACATATATGTGTGTTTATGTGTGTCTGGGCCATTTCGTAATGCTTTTTTTACAGCCATGTGTACATATATGTAGCCAGGTAATTAGATGGCTAGCTATATAGACTTCACTAAAATAGGTAAGAGATAACAGCATATAGAGTTAAAACTTTATTATATGGTATTTAAGAATATAAATACAAGGCTGAACAGGCAGGAAACGAAGTCGATGTTTACTTGATCCTTCGTTATCTGGAAAAGTAATGTGATGTTAAGAAATATTATTTTATAATGAGAAACCTCATGATTATAACAACAATAGATACTGATACGATTAGGATTCTAGTAAATGACACAATACCAAGGATTAAGATCCTACCTATCCATAGTAGGATCCGTAATAAGGATAGTGGGATCCATAACCGTATCCTCCGTATCCTCCGTAGCCTCCCAAGCCAAATCCTCCGAGGCCGTATCCTCCGTACAAGCCGTATCCCAAGTGCCGTTTCGTGGGGTCAGGGAGAGCCACTACTGCGGCCGCTAGGACGACCACCACCAGCACGGCAAAGACGACGCGAGAAACCTGAAGAAAGATTCATATGTTACATCTCTTTAAGAAAAGTTTACTAAAATATAGAATTAGAATATTGAAAAAGTAACTTAGTAGTATATAGTCAATGAAAGATAAATTAATGCATAAATAAAGGATAAAAGCTTTGGACTAATGTATAATCATAGTCAAAGAAAAATGTTTATTACCATGACTAAGATGTTGCTGGAATGAGTGCAAGAGATGACTGTGCCGCAGCTGCGATGGCCATGCCTTATATACTTTCAAATCACTGCTTGGCAACTCAGGACTTCCCCATCGCAGACTACTTCGGGAATTTGGAGGTAGTTATTTACCGAGGATTTCCGATTATTTCAGTAGGATGGATTAATATTTTCGTAATCTACCAGTAAAAACAAGCTATAGAGATTGGTTGCTTGTAATGAGATTTAATTTTGTTCTGCTGTATTCATTTCTGTTATTATTACTATCATTATAGTGCTAATGATATCAACAAAAAGGATAATAATATTAATTTTGATAGTAATAATTATCCTTATCATGGTTATTATTAATCTTCTCAAGGTCTATTAGCGTCCTCATCAGTATATATTATGAATGAATTACTTTATTATCGTATTTGTGCCATAAAATAATTACCTTATTTTCTTATCTCCACTGACACCTTCAGTAATGGTATAAATCATTACTGAAAAAAAATATATATATAACAATAAAAAAATAAATAAAAAGTCAGATATTTTGAGAAACAGAAGTCTTGTACCCTTGAGGGCCTCTTTAAACTGTGAAAAGAGAGATGTTTTATACGTACATATATATAGATACACTGTGAAAAGAGCGATATATGCATACATACATATATATGTATATATATATATATATGCATTTATATATAAACTACATAAATACATGTATATTCTTTACTTAGAAAATTTATTTATCTTTGCAATACAAACATTTAAAATCTCTCAGAATTAACAAAAACACACACAAAAAAAAGTACCCTTCTTGCTCATATAATCCTAATTTACAATGATTAAACAGTAAATTTCTGTAGGGTCATTTTGTCGGGTTTTCTTGACAACAAAATGCTTTGTCTTATTATGCAAAATTTTCCATACAATTTGCTATATCATTTTAATAAATTTTCGATTTTCCTATCTTGGTAATCGTCGTACGAGACCCCTCAGCACGATGATGATCGTCTTAATATGAGCTTTAAACCAAACCAGTTTATATATATGTATTTATTTTATATTTGTATATATATGTATACAAATGTGTATATATATGGATGCGTATGTACAGATGTATACAAATGTGTATATATGGATGCATATGTATAGATGTGAATATATATATATATGTATATAAACACCCAGGTGTATATATACATATACATATATATACACCCATTATATTATGTACATATCTAAATAAGTAATATATTTATATATATGCATATTATATGTATGCATATATTTATATAAATGTATATATACTCTACACACACACATATATACAGATATATGTGTGTAGAGTATGTATATATGTACATATATATATAATGTACATATATATTACTTATGATATATAAATGCATACATAATATACTGGGTAGATCTTTCTATATACATTCATGCACATGCACACACACACACACACACACATATACATGCGGTACATATATCTATACATTATGTACATATATACATATATATACATACAGTGCATATATAAGCACACTCACACATTATATACATTACACACACATATATACGTATGTATGTGTATATATATACGCACAGCATATATATGTATATACATATATATGTATGTATGTATTTATGAGTGTAGGCCATTTCCTCCTAATAAGTTCGTAATCTATTTAATAACAGCCATGTGTACATATATGCAGCCAGGTAATTATATGGGTAGCTATATAGGATTCCCTAAAATAGGGAAGTGATAACAGCATATAGAGTTAAAGCTTTATTAGATGGTATTTAAGAATAAAAATACAGGGATGGATAGGAGGTGTTCATCAACTTCGTCGACCCAGCTGAAAGGCAGGAAACGAAGTCCATGTGACACTAAAGATGTTTACTCTGGAAAAGTAATGTTGCGATGTTAAGAAATATTAATTTATAATCAGAAACCTCATGATGATTATAACAATTGATAAAATTAGGATTCTAGTAAATGACACAATACTAAGGATTAAGATCCTACCTATCCATAGTAGGATCCGTAATAGGGATAGTGGGATCCATAGCCGTATCCTCCGTAGCCTCCGTAGCCTCCCAAGCCAAATCCTCCGAGGCCGTATCCTCCGTATCCTCCGTACAAGCCGTATCCCAAGTGCCGTTTCGTGGGGTCAGGGAGAGCCACTGCTGCGGCCGCTAGGACGACCACCACCAGCACAACCAACACGACGCGAGAAACCTGAAGGAAGATTCACCTGTTATGTCTGTTTGCGGCAAGTTAAGTAAATATCGGAATGTGATATATATTTAGAAAAAGATAGCTTAATATTCTTCAATAGTAAATGAAAATTATCGGCATGACTAAAGATAGATTAATAGATGAATGAAAAAAAAAAAAATCTGGTCTAGTGTTTAATAAAATTCAGTAACTGAACACCGATCATATTGCATTACCATGATTGAGATGTTGCAGGAACGAATGCAAGAGATGACTGTGGCGTGGCTGCGATGGCCTCGCCTTTTATACTCTCAAAAGACTGTTTGGCAACTCTGGACTTCCCCAATCAAAGCTAGTAATTTCGGGAATTTGAAACAAGTTACACTTTACCAAGGATATCCGGACGTGCTATTTCATCAAACGGGACATAAAATCATGATATTTGGCAATCATAAAAGAAATATATGCATTCTTTTAGTTATTCGTGCTAACTTTTCATTTCCCTAAAATTTGGTTAAACTCCCTCAATCTGGCAAATGTTGCTTCCTTGACTCCCATCCGACTCAAAGACTTAATGACTCAAAGGGATAGGGGAGAGGGATAGGGATAGGGGATTGGGATGGAGGATATGGGGGTGCTGGATGCTATAAAATCACGTAAGATAATTAGAAAGGCTGCGGGCGATCTGGGGGGGGGGGGGGGGGAAATGGTGGGTAGAATCAGATACATTCTCAATATTGATAAGCATCATTATAATGTTAATGAAAATAATGATAGTTACAACAAATATGATTATAATAACAACAAGAGTGCGAATATACTGACAAAAATTATGGTGATATTGATAATTATAGTAATGATAGTGATTATGATAATTTAATAATAGTGATAATGATTATTATAATGATAATAGTAATGACAAAGATGATAATAAAACGGTAATAGTTATTACAATAATTATAATAAAAGTAGTAATAATAATACTGATGATGATAACAATATTGATAATAACAATAACAAAAATGATGGCAATGGTAATAATGATAATGATATTGACAATAATAATGAACATACACACAGCAAAAGCACGAAGCCACGAGCCAGTGGGTAGGGGAGAGAGGGTGGGTGGGTGGGGGGGGGGTTATCTCCATCACTGGGGATTTTAAACATTCCAGAGGCATTTCACAGCCATTATGGAAATTGCAGGATATCGTTAGTAAACTGTAGGTTTCAATAAGGAAAAACAAAAACAAAACAAAAAAAAAACGTACATATAAACATAAAGTTTACCGGAAATTATATGCATATATTTAGCTATTTATATGTATATATACATTTATAAACATTTACATATATCTGTGTGTATAGGTATAGGTATTCAATATGTACTTACATATGTGTGTGTCGTAAATTTAGCCATGTTAACACCATGAATATAAAGGCAAAAACCTCAAGCAATTGCCACATTTGTATTATACTCTCAATTGACTGTCAGGCAACTCAGGAATTTCCCATCCTCGGCTAGTATTTTCGGGAATCTGGGACAAGTCAGAGTTTTCCGAAGATTTCCGGGTGTGTTATTTCATCAAACGGGGCAAATATTCACGATATGTGGCAGTCTATTAAAATATATATATATTTATGGTTTTTGGTTATATTTGCCGACTTTTCTTTTCCTTTAAATTTCGTCAGAAGCTCTGAAGCTGATATGCAAATGTATAAGTATATATGTCTATGCATAAATCTGTACATGTGATGTATATAAAATGCATGTATACATACATATATATACTATTATATTTATACTATATATATTCATGTATGTATATACAATGTATATATATAATTATATACTTATATTCATGTGTATATACAATATATATATCTTGATATATGTATATATATCCATGTGTACATGTGTATTACATTTAATATATTACACAGACACATCTAAATATATATTTATACATATTTGTATTCATATCGCAACATTTAGCCATGTTAATAGAAAGAAAAAATATAGAAGAAATTCTTTATTATCATCATGGATACAGATGCAAAAAACCTGAGGAATTGCCACCACTCCGCCAAGAACATTTATACTGAAGACGAAGATACAGAGATAACTTAACACGTGATGCACCATCCTCTGCAAAAGGAATATGAAAACGATAAAAAAAATCTTCAGTACTATATATTTCAAGAGAAAATTTGCATAAGGTTTCACGATATAACACTTTAAAATAAATAGAAAAGTGGTGTCAAATTCCTTACCTATCCGTAGTAGGATCCGTAATAGGGATAGTGGGATCCATAGCCGTAGCCTCCGTAGCCTCCGTAGCCTCCCAAGCCAAATCCTCCGAGGCCGTATCCTCCGTATCCTCCGTACAAGCCGTATCCCAAGTGCCGTTTCGTGGGGTCAGGGAGAGCCACTGCTGCGGCCGCTAGGACGACCACCGCCAGCACGACCAACACGACGCGAGAAACCTGAAGGAAGATTCACCTGTTACATCTGTTTACGGTAAGTTTAGTATATATCGGAATGTTATAGGTATAGAAAAATAGCTTATTATTATTTAATTGTAAATTAAAATTTTCGTTATGATTTAAGACAGATTATTAATTAGGTAAATTATAAAAAATGTTGGTCCAGTGTTTGATCAAAGTCAATAAACTAAAAACAATCAAACTGTACTACCATGGTTGTGATGTTGCAGGAACGAGTGCAAGAGATGACTGTGCCGTAGCTGCGATGGCCTCGCACTATATACTCTCAAAAGACTGTTTGGCAACTCTGGACTTCCCCAACCTAAGCTAGTATTTTCGGGAACAAGTTGGACTTTTCCGAGGATATCCGGACATGCTATTTCACCAAATGGGATATATAATCATATTTGACAATCATAAAAGAAATATGTTTCAGTTATTTGTGTTATTTTTTCATTCCCTTAAAATTTTCTGCCTGAATCTGTCAAATGTCGCTTTCTTGACCCACATGATGATATAAGACTAAATGACTCAAAGGGGTAGGGGATGGGAATGGGGGAGATGGGGGCGCTGGATACGTAATAAAATCAGGTAGAATAATTAAAGGTTCTGCGGGAGATCTTTGTAAACATATATATAGTGTATATATGTATACATAAATTTGCTTTGTAAATATACACACAAAGACCCCCCACAATCCATTTAACTATTCTACTTGATTTTATAATATATCCAGCATTCCCCATTTCCCCCATCCCCATCCCGCACCCCAACTAAATCCAACATGCCGACTTCATTCATTCATAAATGAGGAGCATATCCCTTTACGCACAGTCGTCGACTCAGCTGACTTCTAGCCACGAAAGGGATCGTCGTCCCAGAGAACGCTCGTGAACCGCCAAACACAAGTACGTGCAATGTAAAACTGCTATACAGAAGTACACTGGTCACATAAGAGACAATGTAAGAGACAATGTAAAATGTTTTTTATTTATTATCAGAAACGCGATGAATAGTATAGTTCATTGCTATCAATTACACTACTATTATCTCTTCAATCATTATCATTCTTAGTATGAACTGACTAACAGCACTGCGGTACCGCAAACCGACAAATATATATACATTCATACATATGTAAGTATATGTATGAATATAGATGTAGGAATATATGTGTATATAAAAATGGACATAGGAACATGGACACGAAGAAAATAAACAATAAAAACTGAAACTAAACGTGTATATACATATAAACATATACATGTATGTATATATACATGATTTAGACAACCACAGCAGCTTATCCGATCAACGACCTTCCCTACCCTCCTTCCTTCGTATATTAATTTGAGTGCACAAACAAAAGAGTTAAGCAACAATACAGTTGTACCAAACTTTGCAACAAAAATGTATTCAATTTCATGCATACCATGAGAGCCTGGACCTCCAGCTTACTACTTACTACATATTCACTGAATTAATCAACATAAAAGTGTCACAGTTAACATCATTATCAGTATCATTATTATCGTGGATTCTGTATCTGAGTCTTCCCATCATTCCCATCATATTTCGTCCCCCTCAGTACATCACTGTACATCTTATTACACATTCAGCTCTGAAAACTTCTAGGTCTGCCACTGCATACAGTATGGAACAACGCTGTGTTAAAGTGTGTTAGGACATGCATTATGGACACTGGCAACTTTGATGACACATTCCGAACGTATATATAAATCTATAACTTATTGGTTCTCTTTTATTGCGAGTTTGCTAAACTTACTTGTTAATTAATTCAGACGGAAAGATAAATTTTTGTAATTATTTTTGAAAGATATTTGACAAATTCGGAATATTTAACGAAATTTGAAAGAAAGGGAAAGTCGGCAGACATAATTAAAAGTCATAGATTTCTTAAAGATTGCTAAATAACGTAATGGAATAGCATGCCCAGAAATCTTCGGTAAATTCTCAGTTGTTCCAAATTCCCGAAAATACTAGCCGAGAATGGGGAAGTCCAGAGTTGCAAGACAGTGATTAGAGAGTATATAAGGCAAAGCCAAGGGAGCAAAAGAAAACACCATGCAAGGGGTATCGCCCCCCTACTTTGATCTCATTCTTCCTTCACTTTCAGGTAGCTAGCTACCCTTAGCTTTCCTCCCCATCCTTAAACTAAGGTTTCCTCCCCCTCCCCCCCCCTTTAGTTCAGCATTGGCATCTACATCTCAACAATGTTAGTAGCATATGATGAATTTATCTTACTATATGCGAGTTATGACTATATATAGTTTACAGTTTATTATTTGTTCATAATTTTTATTTCCCCAACATTAGGATAAACAAATACAAGGTGTGAATCTTCCTATACCCATATTATACATAACTTAACAGATAACTCTTCCTTCAGGTTTCTCGCATCGTCTTTGTCGTGTTGGTGGTGGTCGTCCTAGCGGCCGCAGCAGTGGCTCTCCCTGACCCCACGAAACGGTAATTGGGATACGGCTTGTACGGAGGCTATGGAGGATACGGCTATGGATCCCACTATTCCTATTACGGATCCTACTACGGATAGGTAGGATCTCAATCCTTATGTTGTGTCATTTACTGGAATCTTAATTTTATCTGTATCTACTTCTGTTGTTATAATCATTAACATGAGGTTTCTAATTATTATTATAAAATATTTCTTAACATCACAATATTATTTTTTCAGATAACGAAGGACCAAGTAAACATGGTCGACGAAGTCCATAGGTTGTCAGTGAACACCAGTCCAGACTTGTATTTATTACTTTAAACACAATCTTATAAAGATGGTGTTTAAGATGGTCCCTATTTTAGTGAATACTATATAGCTACCCATCTAATTTCCTATCTATATACTTGTACACATAGCTGTAAACAAATGCATACATAAATATAGGTATATAAATTTATAAATAGCTATTTAGATGCTTCAGCTGCTAACATGCTAACAGCGAGGAGGCAGAAGATATATATTCCCCTTGCCAAGGTTTAAGTGTTTTTACGAACTTATTAGGAGAAAATGACCCTCACACACATACATATCATAATTGTATATATACACAGTGTGTACTTATGTACTGTGTATGTATACATTAATACATATATATGTATATTTTTACAAATATTTGTGAGCGTGTGTGTATATATAGGTGTTGTGTATACATATAATGTATATATATGTATACTGTATATATGTCTGTACTGTTAATATGTATGTATATATACATATATATAACCAGTATATGATGTATAAATATCATAAGTTGTATGTGTGTACATTATATATATGGATATACATAATCCACACACACACACATAAGTATATATATGGATATGTGTATATTCACATATATACATATGCATCCATATATATACATACTTGTATACACATATATATACAGATTTGTATATACATTTATACAATTTATATAGACAATAAAGGTGTGATTTGATTTAAAGCTCATATTAAAACGATAATCATCATGCCAAAATACGAAGACAAACGGAAATATACTAAATTGATTATAATTTTGAATGAGATAAAGCATTCTGTTCCTGAGAAGGCCCGACAGATGACTCTGATCTTTATAAAGATATTTTTTTTTTGTCCTTGCAGATAAGAATTATACTAAGATTTTTTTTTTCTGCTAGATTTCAAAAGTTTGTACGGCAAAAATATATTTTCTAAGTTCAGAATATATGCGTTTGTACATATATATACATACATATGTCTGTTTATATATATGCATATACATGTATACACATATCTATAAATTTATGCATGCCATTTAGCTTTTGTAGCAGTAATGATCTATAACATTAATGAAAGTGTTATTGGAGATGAGAATACAATATAACAGTCAGGATTCTATGCCACACATAACGAAGGAAGTAATGCATTCATAATATATCTTGATGAGCACGATAACAGAGCTTGAGAAGGTTAAAATGATAATGATAATGATAATTATTATCATTATCATAATTATTAACATTATCTCTATCATTATTATTGATATCATTATCATTTTCATTATAGTAATAATACTAGCAAATAAGATAGCATAACAAAAGTAAATCTTATTATAAGCAACTAATCTCTATAGTTTGCTTTTATTGGTTGATTACGAAAGTATTAATCCCTCTTACTGAAATAATCGGAAATCCTCGGTAAATAACTTCCTCCAAATTCCCGAAGTAGTCTGCGATGGGGAAGTCCTGAGTTGCCAGGCAGTGATTTGAGAGTATATAAGGCAAGGCCATTTCAACCACGGCACAGTCATCTCTTGCACTCGTTCTTGCAATCATGGTAGTGAACATTTTTCTTTGACTGTGATTATACACTAGACCAAGTCTTTTATGATTTATTCATTTATTAATTTACCTTTACTAGCCACATTCCGATAACTTTTATTTATTATTATATACTGTCAGGTTACCTATTATATATTCATAATTCGACATTTCAATAAACGCCATAAACAGACATAACAGGTGAATCTTCCTTCAGGTTTCTCGCGTCGTGTTGGTCGTGCTGGTGGTGGTCGTCCTAGCGGCCGCAGCAGTGGCTCTCCCTGACCCCACGAAACGGCACTTGGGATACGGCTTGTACGGAGGATACGGAGGATACGGCCTCGGAGGATTTGGCTTGGGAGGCTATGGAGGCTATGGAGGCTACGGCTATGGATCCCACTATCCCTACTACGGATCCTACTACGGATAGGTGAGGTGAGGTCCTATTCACCTGTTGCTTAATATGTTTGTTTTAAGATTTTATGCTTCCATCCTTTGACCATTTTTTAAAACAGAATAATTGAAATAATGAATTCCATTTTTTTCCCAGGCTGTGATGAAACCTGTAAACACTGGTGCATCTCTCACCTCCGACTCCGAAGCTAATTCCGACTTCAAACTCTTAAAAAATCGTCGTCGGAGATTTGAGTGGATACAATAGTTCGATATTTATGTAATATACTTTATACTATCTCGCTTACACTGCGAGATATGATGTCATTCTTTATAATAAACTTTAATAATAAATATGGTTCTGTCTTACTTGCATATCATTTGACGTTGGTGTGCACTTACATATATATGTGTTTGTGCAAAATTACCATGACACTGAAAATATATTTATAGGGAAGTCTGTGAGATGTGCATCAGACTGCCAACGTTTATAAATTCGAAGAGGTTATATTTTGATGAAATGTGATGCATTGTTCTTGTATCATTTCTCAAACCGGCAGATATCTTGGAAATCATTAAAAAAAAATCTCAAATCGGAAATGGGAATCAAATATAGAGCACAAAGAAAAATACAAAAAGGAATATTTAGTATCAGTATTATTGTAATTAGTAGTATAACAGCCATGATAATAATAAAAAATATATATTGATATGAATAAAGCGGTAAGCCAAAGCACAGGAGAGCAAACAGAACACAGAGGTTCTGAACCTAGGGTCCATGAAACAATAGGGGGTCTACGGGTCGGTTGCATGGGGTCCGTGAGGATCAGATAAAAAATAACACCTGTATTTTTAGATTGTTTCTTTGTTTACCTTATACATGTATGGCAATCAAATCTAATTAAAGTACATTATACACTACTTGAAAAGTGAATATTTTTGGGAAGGGGGTCCATAGTTTCCTAAAGGGTTAAAAACCATTGCTTTATCCCAAGGCGAAAATTACTGCAGATAATCGATGAAGGTGCAAAAACATGGCCATTCACATCAGTATAGAAGACTAAATGTTTAACTTGTAGAATCTAAGACACATTCAATAAAATCAGGTTCATATTTCAATCTTTTGCTATATAAACCCATATATTTTCGTTTTAATTTCATTTCTATTTTTATACGGTAAAATAGTGTGTTCTTTTCCTAAAGTATTCTGTAAACAACAATTATTTCATCCTATACTGTATTTAACGTATGTCTTTACTTGCCCTTATAAGATAGCAAAAGAGTGTAAAGTAGTGTCACTGATAACAGTTACGACCGTACCACTGATAATTTCGTTACAAAACCTTTAGTTATGAGGTTCTCTTTCATTTCACGGATTTCTGTAAAGGTTAATATTAAAAGTGAAATCCTTTAACGAAAATTCAATTCAGTCAGAATGAAATATGTAAACTCAGTCTAGTTTTGAACTGAAGTATACTTAATATATTTAACCGAGAGCTAAGTTTATAGCTCAGGAAAATCCATTTCTTTGACAAAGTCGGTTCACGGCTGTTCTAACACTGCAGAGCGGCTTCAAATGTGAGTGCGAAATATGGACATTAAAATTCAATCGACTTTATACTGAAAAAAAAAAAAAAATGTATACAGTAAAATTAAATACATCTTACTGAACTGTGTCTGCAGCTTCGTGGATTGCAAAACCGTGATTTATATCAAAGGAAACCAAAGCCGTTTCAGGCCATGTCGAACACGGCAGAGCGGCATTAAAGTCTGAATTCGCGAGACCGGAAGAGCACAAGAACAGCTGATCGTCCCAGGAAAGAGTATGCTATGCCACCCTTCGTGCGCAGATCACTTCTTTCTGTGCATTGACATCAACGAATATGAAGTGTACGTAAATAGTAGTTGGAGGCTTAGCATTAGTTCCGCAGATGATACTTATTTCACAAAATTATAATACATAAAACATCAGTTACAGTTCATAGCATCCCGGTTTCGTCTGCAATTTAGTTATGGCGATTATGTATCAACGTTTTTATTCCTTTGTGTCGATCAGTGTTTTGGTTATTTATATTCTGTCTAGGAAAATTGTCTTTTGCAGATATCACTATCTCTGATTTGGATATGGATATTAACAACTACAATTTTCCCCCAAAACAGATGGCAATACAATACACAATATCACTGATCATAGTCATATTTATCAAAAGATGCTTTACATGCTATAATTTTGTCACATCTGCTAAAAATATTGTCGGAAATTCTCGGTAAAGTTTCCTTCCGAAACTGCCTGCCTGGTATGGGGAAGCCCTGTGTTGCCAAATAGTAATTTGAGAGTATATAAGGCAAGGCCATCGTGGCGGCGACAGAGTCTTCTCTTGCACTCGCATATGCAGCAACTCGAATATGGTAACAGGCCACTCTCTGCACCCTTTAAAACATTTTGAATATATACCATTCGTGCACACCTTGTATATATAATTTTGTTTTATATATAAACAAAAAAATCTCGATTCCGTTGATCAATAATAACGTTTTCAGTTGATCATCTACTTCAGGATACAAATTTATCGAATATTCATTAAATTCTTAATCAATTTTATTGTATACGGTTTCTCAATCTCCCATTCCTTTTTTATTTTTTTTTTTTTTAACTATAGGCAAGTTCTCCCTCTTTCAGGTTTCTCGCATCGTGTTGGTCATGCTGGTGGTGGTCGTCCTAGCGGCCTGTCATATATAATATATATATATATATATTATATATATATTATATATATCATACATTATATATGTATGTATATATATAAGAATATATATACATATATTGTATATGCATATGAATATATAAGAATAAATATACATATATTGTATATACATATGAATATATATACTATATAAACATATATGAATGTATATATACATTCATTAGTATGAATAAGTCTGCATATATGCACTATACGTATTGTTATATATAGCTTTATACATAGATATATACACATACTGTACATATACACTTATACATTTGTATATCATACATATATGTGCATATATAGTATACACAAATACTTTATATATATATATATATATATATAGCATATATATACAGAATATATGAAGATGTCTATTCAGTAGTATATATAAAGCTATATACACATATATGTATATACAGAGAGATTGCCATCTTTTCCGGTGGGTATTAGGGTGTCGCGCGACATCTCGTGATCGAAGACGAGACACGTCACTAAGCTCCGCCCATTGTTGTGACGTAATGGGAATTGCCGCGGTTGATGGCTAGCTTTTTTTTACGGTTTTGGTAATTTATTTTCCCGATAGGTATACGGTATATTGGAATACAAAATCATAATAATTATATATACATTGTTTTGTTTATAAATACCCAAAATGAGTAAGAATATGAATCAGAATCACCGGGGTTGGAAAAATGCATATAGCAACCTGATAAATGTTTTACCGCCTACTCAATTCTTGTCTCGAAGGCCGTATCTGTCGGAAAAGAAACCGGTTAAATACATCTCGTGTATTGTGAAGATATGAATTCTAATATGTATATATAATGTATTTATACTTCTATATATGGATTTATATATACGCACAAGCACACAGCCGGATCCAAAGGGTGACCCCCCCTCCCATAGCAAGGTGATTTGTACGCATACAAAGGTAATACAGGATAAGGAAATTACATGCATATCTTTTCCACTAGGTATATGTATATGTATACGTTTTACCTTACTGAAACAATGAGAGCCTGGACCTCCAACGGACTACAGGTGTCATGTCCACAGCATTAATCAGAATAAAAGCATTACAGTTTAGTCCGCAATGCGTAGGATATGGCTCTGGAATGCTAACCTCGATGACTGGAGTGAAAATATTCATTATTGGTATTTTTTATTGTATTAGTTATGTCATTATCTTTATCATCATCATTATCATTATTAGTATCGCTATCATTATAAATATTGATGATACTGTTATTTTCTTATCATAATAATTATTATTATTGCCATTACTATTATCGTTATTATTATTATAATTGTTACTAACACTATTATTTTTTATAATCATTAGTATTACTACTATCATTATCATTATCATCGTATTTATTATCACTTATTATCATTATCATTAATATTACTGAGGATGTGTCAGATACTGGCTACCATTCCTCTCATTTCCCTCACCCAACACAGAGCAACACGCCCCCCCCCCCTCTCGCCCCTCTAAATATCTTTCTAGATCTTATAGCACATCCAGCACCCCCATATCCCCCCCCCCCCAACCCCTTTTGAGTTATTTTGGGCCCGTCACAGCATGTGATTTTATACAGCGTTTAAACTACATACGTTATATATTTTTGCGACGGAATTGCTCAAGTTACTTATTGATTGAGACGAAAAGAATAAGTTCTGTGATAGTTTTTGATCATGATGCGAATGAAGAAAACGAGATTTGACCGATTCACAGATCCTGACGAAATTTTAATGCCGCTCTGTCGTGTTCGAACAGGCGTGAACCGGCTTTGGTTTAAAGATGGCCTTTGCTTTGTTATAAATCGCGGCGTTGCATTCTACGGAGCTGCAGACTCTTTAAAGTAAAATGTATTTGATTTTACTGTAGGCATCAGTCTTATATGTATATTCATTATTAGATCTAAACTCGACGGGTTTTAGATGTCTGAGTCCATTGGTCTTTTGTTAAAGGAACTCACTTTTAATATCAACCTTTTCAGACACGCTTGGAATGAAAAGCCTTTGTAAACAAATTATCGTGATACTCTTTCTCAATATTTTGTTATCCTGTACAGGCGAGTAAAAATACACGTTAAAGCTCTAAAATATAAGATGAAATGATTCGATGTTTACATATGTGTAAATAATACTTTAGGGAACCAATACAGTATTTTACTTTATAAAATAAATAAATAATATATGGTTTACATCTTGATTTTACTGAACGAGTCTTACATTGCATCTAAAGTTTTCTATGCTCTACAGAATTTAAAAACTCGCAGGGAATCATACATAGTTTATGATAAATTGCAATGAATATTAATCTGCATTATTAATTCTTAACGGTTCCCTTGGCTAGCAAATTTTTGATGCCCTGAGACAGAGGGCGTGTATGTTTCCTTTTCTGTGTTCTGTCTGCTCTTCTGTGCTTTAGTTTACTTCGTTATTCATATCTTTATAATTATTATTATCATTGTTATTATTATTATTAATATCAATATTATCGCCATTATCACTATTACTAATATCATCATTATTGTTAATATGATATAATTTTTTCATTATGTATATCATTTGATTTTTTAAATTTTGAATTATTCTAAAGCACCAACTTGATTTAGGGTATTTGTCGCTTTGACGAATATTGATATAAGAACAATGTACCAAAATAAAAGCTTCTCTTAACCGTCAGGATATTTTTTCCCTGCTCACACATATGTGTGTGTGTGTGTATTCATCAATATACACAACTATGTGTACTCATGAAAATTATGAATACATAAGAACCATATATAATAAGGCCGTATCCTCCGTTTTCTCCGTACAAGCCGTATCCCAAGTGCCGTTTCGTGGGGTCAGGGAGAGCCACTGCTGCGGCCGCTAGGACGACCACCACCAGCACGACCAACACGACGCGAGAAACCTGAAGGAAGATTCCCCTGCCTTAGATTTAGTACGGTCATCTATATATATATAAATATATATATATATATACACACAGATATAGATGTGTATATTTATGTATTGCGTAATATTGCATATATATATTCATAGGTTTATGGGTGTGCGTGTCTATATATGTATATATATACATATATGCACATATATATGTATATATATAAATATACACATAAATATATATACATATATATATACATATATATGTACATATATACATATATGTACGTGTATGCATTTATGTATATATATGTATGTATGTGTACGTATATACATATGTACATAAATGTATATGTATATATAGAAACACATACAATTGAATAAACATACATATACAAGTAAATATATACATATATATACATACATACACATATGCATATAGATATATGTATAACTATATATATTCGCACACATACATATATATGTATATTTATGTTTATGTATGTATAAATATACATATATGTATATATACATACACATTTATCGATATATATGTATATATAAACAAATACACACATATACACATAAATATATATACGTATATACACATATGTACATGTATATATAGACACATATACATAGACACACACAAATACATATATACATAGACACACAAACATACATATATACATAGACACACACATATAAATATATATATATATATATATATATATATATATATACACACACATATATATGTATAAATATGCGTATATACACACACGCATATATATGTATAAATATATATACACATATATACGCATTTATATATATGTATATATACACATATATATGTATATATACACATATATATGAATATATACATATATATATATATATATTTATGAGATATGTATGTATATATCTATATATATACGAGAACACACACACACATATGTGCATGTCTGTGTGTGTGGTGCATGTGTGTGTATGTGAATAGACTTAGATATGCATACATATAAAAAAAGTATATATTATTATTACATTTCTTTTACTTGAACACTCGTGTCAGTCATGAAACTTGTAAAGCATCTTTTTGCTCAGTAAACTCTCTATTAGGTCCGCTATCTCTGAAAGTTGTGAGAAAATGTATTCTGTAATAATGGATCCTGTGGGGCAATTTGCATTACTTTATAAAATATCTATTAATATGTATGTATATATATGTATATGTATATATGAATATGTGTGCATGCGTGTGTATATAATCGCACACAAACACTAGTTATGGAGAATTAAAGAGAGGTATACGAAAAGCCAAACATTTATTAGATCCACATTTTTTTTTTTTTTTTTTTTTTTTTTAAGAATCGTATTTCCTTTGTAATGTTTTTGGACGAAGTTAGGTAGCACTGAGTTGACGATTTCGAGCTTTAAATGGAGGTTAAGTACATGCGGCACCCTTTGCTATGGTTGATTGGTTGATCTGTGAAGGGGGAAAAAAATATCATTTTGCATGTGTCTTTACTTTTGGATATCTGCTAGTTTGTATCTATCTCTTTATTTTACTCTAGTGCTTTTACTTTCTCTAATCTCATTTTCTCTGGGCTTACACTTTCTGAGTCTATCTTACCCCCTCTCTATTTCTACACAAAAAAAAAACAAAAAAACAACAACACACTAAGCTATGTACAACTGACAAAACAGAAAAAAAACAAACAAACAAGCAAAGCAATTCTCAAGATTGAGACATCCATACATATTAGACCTTGGACATGACTCCTCATCTTACCTAGCCGTAGTAGTAACTGTATGGGAAGTGTCCATAGCCTCCATAGCCTCCATAGCCTCCGTAGCCCAATCCTCCAAGGCCATATCCTCCGTAACCTCCGTACAGGCCGAACAAGTGTCGACGACTTGCCTCAGGAAGGGCCAGTGTCGAAGCCGACAGGACTACGACCACCAACACGACCAGCAGGACACGATTAATCTGCAGGAGGATTTGCAGGATCTATTATGACGGATAATCTTAGGTTACCTTTTTTATATCAGGTCTTAATCGCATTGTGGAAATGCGAGGATGTACTTATTGAAACGTTAGTAATATATGGTTCTTTCGCTCTCTCGTTCTCTTCTCTCTCACTCTCTTCCTTATTTGCCTGTCTCTTCCACCAGTTACTAAGTGAGATGAACGAGAGAAAATACAGCCTACTGAAATACCATGATTCAAGAGTAAAATTTCGAGGCAAATTTCCAAATTCTATCGTCGTTACTGATTTCAGTTAAACTTGAAATGAAAAATGTACTTTCCATATATGTACACCACACAGTGATAAATCGTGTCTTATTAAGATCTGATATATATCTTTATTCGAGATTTCATACCTCGAAAAAAGATAAGTTAGAAAATAAATGGATATTCAGTGCTAAGACAAAATTCATTATCTTACCATTGTGGGTGAGAGATGCTGAATGACTGCCGTTGCTGACTATGCTGCCATGCGCCCGAACCCCTTTTTATAATGTCATTTGACTAGTTGGCAACTGGGGTATTTTCTTCTAGTCTGTCATTACGTATCGTATTAGAAAAAAGCGACATTTTACCGGGAAATTTCGTGCTGTAATCTCATTGTGTATTGGATACATAAATGTCATGTGTTCTTGATGGAAGGGATTACGGTAAAAATTCAACACGGATTAATTATATATATATATATATATATATATATATATATATATATATATATATACGTTTTTGCTGCAGTGATTATCATTACATTGTTGGCTCAGTACCGATATATGCAAATGAATAAATTTATGTGTATTTGTATGTATATGTATTGAAATACACATACAGATGTGTCAAATACACACATGCATATATATACATATGTATACACGCGTATCTATATCTGTATATATGTATATATATACCGTATATGTGTATCAGTGTGTGTGCAATGTGTATCCTATAAAGAGTTACATGATGCAAGCATGACTACCCCGTGACCTTGATTCACAAATCGTATGCAATGACAGGTTTTGCAAGGCTTCCCTTCCCTGGCCCGCTAGTTTCGGAGGAATGGAAAAGTTTTACGCAGGTTGTCATTTTTTTATGTTCTTGTCATTTGTATTGAACGTAGATGTTAGTTTGGCAGTGTATTTTTGTTAATAGTATTCTACCTTTGCTGATATACCCATGGACAATGTTTCAATATATATATATATATATACATTTTTTTGCAGATTTCAATATAGTAGTCTTTACATTCATGTTGCACGTATTAAATCTTGTGAATATCTCAGGGTATTATTATCACTATCAGTATTATTTTTTTGTAAATGCATTCGTATTGTTTCATATTCAGCGAACACGATGCTTTCATTTCCATTGAGCAAAGAACGATGCTTCAAGACGGGTGCTGTCTTATTAAAATCTTATGAGTGAATATTAGAAAAGTTGCTGGTCAAACGAGGTAATTACAATGCGGATGAAAAGACAATAAAGAGAAAGCATGGTAAAGAGTGAAAATGAATTTACAAATAGTTTATGCAAGCAAACTCAAAATAAATGCGAATTACCAAAAATCGCAATACAATGGTTTGCACGTTGTTTAATAACTTGCCTGTCTCTTTTTACTCGCACAATCGAACACACGCACAAATGCACACACGTAGATATACACACATATAAGTGAATGAATGAATATATATATATATAACACTGTGTGTGTGACATAGAGATGTCTTCCCATGACAAGAAATATATGATTTAATTCTTCAGTGATGGTTGTTTGACATTATCAAACAACACCATAAGGTGTGAAAATAAGTATGCGTTATACAAAACCAAATCTTTTCAGTGACTCAAAACATGGAGTCATAATATTTACATTCAGTGTCTCTAAAAAAAAAAAAAAAAAAAAAAAAAAAAATCGTAACACAATTTCATGTCTACATTATATGTGTGCGTGTACATATGTGTGTGTACGCATGTGTGTATATATGTAAATGTGCATGTATCCAAACACAAGTAACTCAAGCAACCCAATAGCTTGAAATGTTTTGGAGACCCATTATTCAGAGGGCGGCAGTGCCATTCATCCAGATTATAAACTCACCACTAACAACCATTTCTTATATGATGCAAAAGCCTCCACTGATGACAAAAATCGAAAATCTGAACTGCAGACAAGGTCAAGAAAAGTACTTAGGTGGGCTGATTAATATTTGATGATTCTTTGCCCATTTTACATGCACTTTGTACACGAACCACACATAAGGTATTCGTAATTATTTATATATTTCTCTGTATTTACTGAAAAATCGAACTTTATTGGGGGATAAGAATGAAATACATTGTTACAGGAAACATACAGCCGTAATTGTAAAAAAGACAGACGCCAATTAGACAAACAGGAAGATGATTTAAGCGAGAAAGAGCTGGTTCCTTGACCCTCGTTTCATTATTTTGCTAATTTTTTTTTCCTATCGTGTTACTGGAGACAGAATCCATGGACGGCTTCTAACTGGAACTGGAAGTAAGACCAGATTAAAATTAGGAAATTTTAAATACTTTTCTTGTCCTTTTTCTCCTCTTTCTGTGTTTGGATGCGAAGAAAAAAAGTATGAAAAAATACCAAAATATTTTATATATATTATACAGCTTGGGAAAATAATGAAGTTGGTATTTTTTATTAAGGAGTAATCTGGGAGAATGATCTTGTTTTTTGACAATTTAGTATTCATAATACAATACAGGTTTAAATAAAAAAGATCAAATCACTAAAATAAACCTTTAGATAAAAGTGAAATAAATTCACAAAAAATGAGATCAATATTCCATAACATCTTACCTCTCACCAGTACGCCGGCCTGTGTCCGTATCCGTTGCCATAACCGCCATGGGTTAAAGGCACAGGGTGGCCCCCATACCCATGTCCGTATCCGTGCCCTACGTGTCCGTATCCTCCGCTTGGCTCAGGAAAGGCCAAGGCGCAGGCAGCCAGCAGAATTACGACCAAGCAGGCGAACACGACACGAGAAACCTGCATCGCAATATGGATTTTTGTTTTTTGTTTTATGTCATTTATTTAACTGAAGTCGATTTATAATTTTAGAAGATAGATAGTTCACATACGGATGTATATATGCATACAGATGTCTAAATATATATTTTCTGCATGGTACTTTTGGTGAAAGAAATTATAACCATCACGTTTATATGAATGAGGTAGTACTCGCAACAGTCGTAGCTAATAAAGAATATCATATAGTTAGATTTGTACTAAAGTTATTATATGTTGTATACCGTGGTGGTACTGACCGTTATGATTTTTTACTAGATTTTTTAGTCATCACTATAATTATAACTATTTTCTATCATTATCATCATTGATAGTATTATAACTAATTTATCATCACCGGCTGCAGCCTTTAATAATACCTTCTCTGGTCGGAAGTCTAAGCGAGGAAGAGAAAACGGGTCACGGCCTTCACTGTCTCCAAAATTTTCCTATCTCTTTCTCGCTGTCTCACACACATATACATACATATATAGATATTTATAGGTAGAGATAAATATATAGATGGATAAAAAGATAAAAATATAAATGAATAGATGGACTGATAAAAGATACATAGATATAAATATAATCATTCATACCAGTACCAAAGGGACTCAAAGACAACGCTATTAAGCAATGAGGTTACCATTCTGGAGAGAGATTGTAGACTGCAGCGAGAACAGAAGTCGACTGAGGTGGCATTCTTGGATTTGTTTATTTATAGGCGTCTTGGTGCCAAACGAGGACGATACGAAGGATTTCTTTGTTTTTTTCTTCCTTTTCGATGTTAGGTAACGGATAAGTGGGGAAAAAAGGGTTTGCTGGTATTAATATATTTAGTTGTATCTATATCTGTGTATGTATCAATTTGGCTACTTAAATATATTTCTATACAGTCTTTGATCTCACCGTAGTAGATAGCTAATTATTGTTATAAAAATGAATACAATGTTAGTATTCAAAGGCAACAAAAAGAACCATAAAATATTAACAATGACCAACACGCTACATAACAGAAACATAAACAGATATTCGTGTGTCATTTGTAAACAGTGTCAGCTGTTGTAGCTAGAAAATTCTTCAGTATATAACAGCTGGAAATCCATGATCACCATTCCCGTATTGTGCGAATGATTCGACTGGTGGAATACTACAGTGTGTCCAGTCTCGGAAAAAAAACAATAACTGGCAACACACGTTGGATTCTATAGCACTCCGATTTGCCAAGTTTATTTTTCATTCTATTATTTTCACTTTCATTCCATGTCAAGTTTTTTGTTGTTCCAATCAGTTGACACTTAATACTTATGTATAAATAGGTTTTATATTTCTAAAATTGTTATATGGGTATTCTTTTTTTTTTTTTTCTTTTTTAACTAAAATTCACTATCTTTACGAACTAACTAAATTGAAGTTATAATCACAACCATACACTTTTCTGCTTTCTACCAGTACATGAGGATAACTTTGCTGAGCGAGTTCGTTGTTTTAGGAATAAAAATGTAGATATATGTACTGGTACATTAATAACTGGTACCTGGTTTAATCACTTATGTTTAAGCTACATGTTTGTATATGTAAATATATTTTTTATTTTTTGCCCTTTTCTTTACCCATACTATAAAAAAGCATATCATGTAACCTCCTGAAATCTTTATCATTCTATAGTAATTTGTGTTTATATAAACTGCAAAGATGGTAACCATGAAAGCCTTAACTTATACCTGTCCAGATAGTAGAATGGTTCGCCAGACTTTTGCTCCCTTAAACGAAGAAATGCCTAAAATTATTACTGATATCGTTTGTTAAAGCGGCATCGTCAATCCTATCATTTGACTGATAAGCAACAGTATAGAATTCCTCATCGGGAAAAGCTCCAGCTGTCCATCTTCGTTTAGAAGGTCGTTGGTATATATATCACTCCCGGATGGACAAATGTAGGTGAGTTGGATTGATGATTTGAGGAGTGCGGGACAAATTTAGTTTTTTTCTATCGAAACGTTAGTGATGTTTCTTTCGTTCTCGCTCTCCCTCGTTCTCTTCTCTCTTATTTTTCCGTCTCGGTCTCTTCCACCTGTTACTAAAGATTTTTTTTTTTTGTAACATTTCCGAAACCTCTAACACTTTGATACACTCTGATACATGTTTGCTCTTTACGCGTACATTACTGGAACCTGTTGAAACATACAGTTTGATACACTTCTATACGCCAATCAGAGCACGATATTTTTCTGATATATTGCATGTAGTCTTATAGGATTTATTTTATTAATTACGAATCGCATCGTATTTTTTTTATTTTTTTATATAAACCTCTTAATTGTAAAAGTGCATAAAACATTTATGTGCCTTTTTAGTATTACATCAAATACACGTTCTATGCGGGTAAAATGCGAAGTCAATCATGCCGATTGCTGGAACGACATGGTAAGGATTTCCAACTTGTCCGCGTTATATGATGTGGTGTTAACTTGGGTGGGACAAATGTCTTTAAAATCATTCTAGACGTCAATAATATAACCTTACAGGTTAATAATATAAAAGAAAATGCATCTTAATTTGTTCATATGGTTCAGACAAAATCAAGTAAATGTCCCTGATCATTGGAATTACAATATAGGTTGCAGAGTAGTCAGGTAATTTTCCATTTTATTTGAAACTTCCACAATGTTTTACTTGTTATTTAAAATCATACTAGCATATTAAGTACTTTAGTGGTTTTCTATTATGAAAAAGTTACCTCTTTTTCTCAAATCTCCTTATGTCAGTACAAACTTCGATGATATCGTGTTTTGTTGTGACCATGATACAACTTGAAACAATGTAACGAGTGTTAGGGGTTTTGGGACGACACAAAAAAGGCCTTATGTGTGCTGAACGAGAGAAAATATAGCTTACTGAAATACTGCAAATTCACTCAATAATATATACTTATACAAGACAAATTCCCATATTCTATCGTCATTACTGGTTTGCTTCAGTTAAGCTTGAAATAAATAATATACTTTCCGTATGTCATGTACACTGCACAGTGATAAATCTTGTTTTATTGAAATAGAATTCTATCATTATCAACATCTGATACATACCTTCATTCGATCTCTCATATCATCTCGAAAAGGAAATAAGTAATAAAATAAAAGGAGATTTTGTGATAAGATGAAATACATTATCTTACCTTTGTGGGTGAGAGATGCTGAATGACTGCCGTTGCTAACTATACTACCATGCGGCGGAGCCCCCTATTATACTATTATTTCACTAGTTGGCAACTGGCGCACTTTCTTCTATTATGTTATTTCTTATCGTGTTAGAAAAAAAGAAGAAAGAAATGCGACAATTCACCGATAAATTTCGTGGTGTAATTTCACTGTCTATTGGGTACGTAAATGTCATGTGTTCTTGATGGAAGGGATTACGGTAAATGTCAGTAAGGATTAATGATATATCTATCCGTTATTGTGGCCGTGATTGTCATGACTTTGTTGACTTGGTACTGATATATATAAATTAATATACATGTGTGCATATGTGTATATATGTATATATATGTATAAAACATATATGTGTCTATGTATATATAGAGAGACATACACCCATAAATATCTATATATATGTATATATACATATACTGTATGTGTATCAGTGTGTATGTGTGTGCCTATGTGTGTATCTGTGTGTGTGTATTCTCTAAAATGCTGCATGATGCGCGCGTGACTGCCCCGTGACCTTGTCTCACTGCTCGAATATATATATATATATTATATAATATATATAACACATATATGTGTGTGGTGGTTTGAAGAAAACCGAGTTGATTTTTGGGGACAAGATGGTACAAACAAGAAGCCCCTTGGAAAAAAAGTGGTAACATCACAACGGCTACCATTACCAATAACCATAGAACACTCCCTTCTCTAGTCGATTGATCTGAAATCAACAAACCAATAATTGTCCAAATCTATATCCCTAACTTTAAAATATCTTTCATTTATTATTCACATGATGTCAACAACTTGAGCACCAAGCAATAATTCAAACTTGCATTTCTAAGTGCCATATACTTCTTGTATATGAAGTTATGTAAACACAACATAGCTGGTCCCTCCCTACAAACAAACTTTTAATACTTTTACTATATACTGACACCTTTGTGACATTGTCAAATGAAAACATAAAGGTGTCAAAATAAATATGTATTCTGCAGAATCAATCCTTTCAGTGCCTTAAAACTTGGGGTCATAAATATTACTTTCATTCTGTATTCCAAATAACATAGAAAACGGATATAAGTTTTTTTTTATAGACAACTAGGATCCGAAACAATTTCATGTCTACAATATATGTGTACATGTACGTTTGTCCATATATATTTGGGTGCATATGTATGTGCGTATATACGTGTACGTGTCCTAGCACAAATAACTCAAGCAACCCATTGGCTTGAAATATTTTGGAGAACACCATTCAGCGGGCGATAGCGCCATTCATCCAGATTCTAGACATACCCCTCCACTGATGACAAATGTCGAAAATCTGTCTGAACGACAGAAAAGATCAAGAAAAGGACTTAGTTGATATGATTCCTGGCGCCTTTTGCATTCACTCTGTACACGCAATATACATGATATTTTTTTTTATATAGTCGTAGTTTACCACCTGGAAATGCGAACGTTATTGGGGCTAAGAATCAAATACAATGTTGAAGAAAATACAACCTTTATTGTAAACAAGATAGAGACCAATTAGACAAGCTGCAAGCTGATTTAAACAGGAGAAAGAGCTGGTTGTTCATTATTTTGCTAAAATCTCTTTACCCATCGTGTTACTGGAGACATAATCCAAGGACAGCATCTAAATGGAGGAGGAAGGAAAACCACAGAAGAATTAGGAAAATTTTCTTAGTTGTCTTGTCTTTCTTTCTCTCATCTTTCTGTGTTCGGATGTAAAGAGGAAAAATAAAAGTACCATGAATAAATCCCAAAACATCATGACTTAAGGTTTTAAACTTGAAATACACATAGGGGCAGATTATATATACATATATACATATATATATATACACAAACTATTCAACTTTGGAAAATTATAAAATTTGTACTTTTTATCAAGGATTAGCAGCTGGGAGAAATAATTAATATTCCGTAACATCAAACCTCTCACCAGTATGGCGGCCTGTGTCCGTATCCGTTGCCATAACCGCCATGGCCCCCATACCCGTGTCCGTATCCGTGCCCCACGCGTCCGTGTCCATAGGTGGGGACTCCGTATCCTCCGCTTGGGTCAGGGAAGGCCACGGCGCAGGCAGCCAGCAGAATTACGACCAAGCAGGCGAACACGACACGCGAAACCTGCATCGCAATATGGACATTATTATTTATATTTGTGTTTTAGTTTACTAAGTCAGTTTAAGCTGAATTACATTTTTTGAATATAGATCGTTCATATACGGCTGTATTCATGAATGCAGATGTATGAATATATATTTTCTGCATGACATTTTTGGTAAAAGGTATAACCATTGTGATAATATAAATGCAACAGAACTCGTAACAGTCGTAGCTAATACTGAATACTATTATACTTAATATTATTATAGCTATACTTGCATTAAAGCTTATACATATGTATATCGTGGTGGTACTGACCGTTATGATTTTTACTATATATTTAGTCATTATCACTACAATTATAATTATTTTCTATCATCATTGTCATTGATATTGCTATAACCAACTTATTTTCATGGGCTGGAGCCTCTAATGATAGAGGAAGAGAAAACGGGTTGCGGCCTTCACTGTCTCCAAAATTTTCCTATCTCTCTCTCGGTGTCTTACACACACAGATAAAAATATAGATAAACAGACGGATTTATAAAAGATACATAGATATTAACATAACCATTCATGCCTACAATATCACACTGCTAAGTACCAAAGGAATTCAAAGACTGAACGCTAATATCAAGCAACTGAAGTGTTACCATTTCGGAAGAGAGAGCTTGTTGACTGCAGCGAGAACAGAAGTCGACTGAAGTGGCTTTCTTGCAATGGTTGCTTTATAGGCGTGTTGGTGCCAAACAAGGACCATACGAAGGATATATTTGTTAGGTTTTTGCTCGTCTTCAATGTTGGGTAACAGAAATAAGTGGGAAGTATTTGTGTGTACAGGTTTGCTGTTACTGATATATGTAGCTGTATCTATATTTGTATCTATTTATCCATGTGGTTATTTTATATTTATATACATAGACTTTGATGTCACCGTAATAGATAGCCAATGATGATTACAGAAATATATTCAATACTGGTAATCATTTGTTTGATAAAAACAAATTGAAGCACCAGCAAAAATAACCATAAACATAATATTGACAATGACTAACATGCTACATAATAACAAATATATATATATAAGTATTCCTGCGTGATCTCTAGAGTATTGGCTGCTTTAACTAGACAATTCTTCAGTATATAAGAATTAGAAATCCATAATCACCGTTCCCTAGTTTAGTGCGAATGATTCGACTTACGTAACACCATTTTTTCCGTCCAGTTTCGGAAAGATAACTGACAACCGTAGCACTCCGATTTGCCAAGTTTATTTTTTTTATTCTTTTATGTTTCACTTTCATTTCATAGTAAGACTTTTTTTTTTTTTTTTTTTTTTTTTTTTTTTATTCTAATCAAATGACACGTAATACACATGTTTACGCAGGTTCTTTAATTGATAGGAACGGTATTCCTTTTCTTTAAGCTGAAAGTCCTTCTACACTGAAATTAATGCAAGTTGCGATCATAACCATACACTTTTCTGCTTTCTATCTGCAAATGAGGCTAACTTTGCTGAGTTCGCTATATTAGGATTGAAAAGGTGGATGATACATATGATATGAATGATATTTAATCTATTAATATTAACTTGTAACAGCAGCACATGATGTTTCTACTACGTCTTTTTTGCCCTTTCCGTTACCCAACATATTAGAATAAAGCAAATCATGTAACCTGAAATCCATGCCATCCTATATTCATTCGTGTTTCGAACATGAATTTAGTTCTATGGTTCGCAAGACTTAAACTCTCATGAACGCAAATTATTACTGATGTATTTTGTAAAAGTACCATTCACTGAGACACCATAGTACTGAATGAAGCATTTGATAGTTGAATATTTAAGACAACTTCTATAAAGATTATCATATCCTTACGTTACGATAGAGCGGCGACGTCGATGACATCATTTGCCTGATAAGCAAAGTGGTATAGAATTCCTCATTGGAAAAAGCTCGAGGCTTACATCTTTGTTTACAAGGTCGTTGGTGTGTATAGCCGAGGCGTCTCACTCCTGTATGTCTATTAGTTTTTCTCTTTTTTTCTCTATGCATATATATTTGTGTATATTTATGCTAATATGCCTGTATGAATATATACCACTCAGTGTATAAATTGATACGCTGAACTTTTGTACAATATTTCGTATATTTAATTGTTTCTGTTCATCATCATAACGGATTTATATTCCTTAATGTAATTACATTATTATTCGCGTTTGTTCTCTGTTCATTGATTTCACTCAACGTTTATTATGCTGTAACTTTTTTCAGGTTCCTTTATTTCATTATAACGATGATCTATTTTTTTACTGATCTGTACGATTGTTGCCAGTGCCTATATTTTTAATTATCATTATACATTTATATATATTTGTTATGGCTTTTAATGTTTCATTTTTTTTCTAGTGAAACCCGTGTGTTGATCGCTATGTAATCAAGGAACTTGAAATACTATGTGTGTTCATGCGTTTGTATACGAACACACAAACCTTAGTAAAGTTTATATATTTAAAAATAAAGAATTAAGAGATAAAAGAGAAACGTGTGAAGCCAAATATTTATTAAAATGGTTGCCAAAGATCCAGAAGATTCTCAAATTTTTCTTATTATTATTATCTTAAAGATTCGTATTTCCTTGATAATGATTTTAGACGAAATTGGGTAGCACTGAGTTACCGATGTTAAGCTCAGTGCTTTCTTTATATGGATGTTAAGTACGTATGGCACCCTTTGTAATGAAATCTGCTCTTTTGGATATCTGTTTTGTATCTCTCTTTTACTCTTGTACTTCTTTCTCTTGCTCTAATGTCTTTTTTCTGTCCTTATTTTCTTTCTCGAATCGTATCTCTCTTCCCTTCTCTAGAGTTACACTAAAGCTCAAGTACACATGACGAACCAGGAAAAATAGTTAAGCAATTCTCTAGACTGAAACAGCCACATATTTTAAACCTCACATGTGACTCTCCCCTCATCTTACCTAGCCATAGTAGTAACTGTATCGGAAGTGTCCATAGCCTCCATAGCCTCCGTAGCCCAATCCTCCAAGGCCATATCCTCTGTAACCTCCGTACAGGCCGAACAAGTGTCAACGACTTGCCTCAGGAAGGGCCAGTGTCGAAGCCGACAGGACTACGACCACCAACACGACCAGCAGGACACGGTTAATCTGCAGGAGGATTTGCAGGATATATTATGACGGATGGAGAAAAAGTGAAATAGATTGATGATTTGAGGAATGCAGGATAATCTTAAGTTATATGTTCATATTAGGTGTTTGTCGGATTGTGGAAATTTGAGGAGCATGTACTTGTCTTCTCAAAATGTTAAGGAGTCTTCTGTAAAGTGTGGAATTCTCTGTGGGATTTTCTTTTCCTTTTTCTTTTCAATGTTGAGTGTTATACCTGCAGTTTGAATATTCCACAACTTATAGAAATATATATCGGTGAATTTTCACATACATCTTTGACATGGAAATGTCAGAATTTGTTTCGGTATTGCTCATTTTAATTATTAATGGCAACTCAACTTCATCTCTTCTATGGAGTTGACGTTATGACGTATCAATACATGATTGGTGGGATTAATTAGCTCATTCTGAGTAAGTTCAGTATCAAGATTTGAATTCAAAAGTAAAGCCTAGTCCGGAAGTGAATTAAATTCAATCCTGGACGCTGCCATCGCGCATGCGCTCTAGAGATCTGGCTTAAACTTTGATACTGGATTAACATTTATGGCGCATACAGAAGACAGTTAGTGATGTTTCTTACGCTCTCGCTCTCTCCTATATTTGTCTGTCTTTTCCACCTGTTACTAAGTGAGCTGAATGAGAGAAAATACAGCCTACTGAAATACCACACATTCACTCAGTCGTATATACTTGGAGGCTAATTTCCAGATTTTATCGTTACTGATTTGCTTCAGTTAACCTTGAAATAAAGAACGTACTTTCACGGTGATAAATCGTGTCTTATTGAAATATAATGTAATCATTGTCACGATCTAATACATATATTCATCCGATATCTCATACCTCGGAAAAAGATGATAGAAAATAAATGGATATTCTGTAATAAAAAAAAAAAAAAAAAAAAAAAATACATCAACTTACCATTGTGGGCGAGATATGCTGAATGGCTAACATTGCAACCCATACTGCCACGCGCTCGAGCTCCCCTTTTATATTGTTATTTTACAGTAAGGATCAACGATATATATCTATTCGTTTTTGTAGCAGCGATTGTCATTACTTTGCATAGCACCGTATCTGCAAATGAATAAATTTATATGTGTTTGTATGTATAAACGTATAGAAATATATACATATAGATATATATAAATATAGACAAATACATACATATATATTCATATACGCACATATGTAGATGTATGTACATATATTTACATACTGCATGGTGTATCACTGTGTCTATGCGTGTATGAGTTTATGTATGTGTATCCTCTAATGTTACATGATACATGACCTTGACTAACAAATCGTAATAATGACAGATTCTGAGAGGCATCTCGTTTCTGGCACACTAGTTTCGGAGGAATAGGTAGATGTTCATCTGTCAATGTTGATGTGCACATGGAAAATGTTTCAATAAACTTTTTGCAAATATTGAGTCGTTGCGTTCCGTTTATATTGCAAGTATTGAAACTTGTGACCTTCTCGAGGGTATTATTTTTTTTCGTAAATGCATTCATATTGTTTAATACTCATTGAACAAAAAAAAAAAAAAAAAAAAAAAAAAAAAAAAAAAAAAAAAAAACAATGCTTTCATTTTAATTGAACAAAGAACGATGCTTTAAGAGGGGTGCTCTCCTTAAAAACTTACGAGTGAATTTTAGAATAGCTGCTGATCAAACGAAGTACAATACACATAGATAGACAATGCTGAAAAAGCCTGGTAATGAGTGAAAATGCATTCATAATAGATTATGCAGGCCAAACTGAAAAGTGGGAATTGCCAAAAATTGCAATTGTTTGCACTCTGTTTAATAGCTTGCCTGTCTCTCTCTTTACTCACACGCAGTCGAACACACAGCACACATGCACACACGCATAAATACACATATAAGGTATTTTTCGTAACATTTCCGAAACCCCTAGTACTTTGATACACTCTGAAACATTTACATTATTGCCCTTTACATTACCGGAACCTGTTGAAACGTCTTTAATTTTTTTTATTTTTTTATTTTTTTATCAAAGTGTATGCCTTCGCCTTAATACGGTTTGCTACACTCTTGACAGCCAATCAGAATGCGATGTTTTTCAGATATATTTCACGTAGTCTCAGAAAGGGATTTATATTTTCATTGATTACGAATCGCATCGTAAGTTTCTTGATAAAACTCTTTCTTGTCAAGGTGCATAAAATGTTTCTGTGCCTTTTTAGCAGCACATCAAATACATGTTCACTCTATATGGGTAAAATTTGAAGTCAATCATGACGGTCGCTGGAACGACGTGGTAAGATTTACCAACGTGTCCGAGTCATAAGACGTGGTATTGACTTCGGTGGGATGAATATCTTCCAAATCATTCTGTGATATAACCTTACAGACTCAAAAATATCCAGAGAAATGCTGTGTATCTTGATTTGTCGATAAAATTCAGTCAATCAATACAACTACCACTTTTCATATGAAGATCATACGTATTAAAAAAAAAAAAAAGATATTTTGACGAAATCTGAGAATTATATTCAAATTTTCCGTAGCCATGGAAAGCGAAGAGAGGTGTTTATAAACAATATAAGCTGCATAGTCAGGTACTTTATTTTATTTGAAGCTTCTACAATGTTTTGTTTGTAATTATGTACAATTATTAACTACTTTAATGGTTTTATACTAACCTTTTTATGTGGAAAAAACTCCACTCTGTGACAGAACTTAAAACAATGTATCAGAGTGTTAGGCGTCTTGGAATGCTACAAAAATACCTTTAAGTGAATGAATGAATAATTGTATATAACACTCATATATATATATATATATATATATATATATGTGTGTGTGTGTGTGTGTGTGTGTGTGTGTGTGTGTGTGTGTGTGTGAAGAAAACCGCCTGTTTCGTCACGGAGTGGATTTGTTGGGATAAGATCGTACAAAGGAGATGATGCCACCCTAGGAGCCCTTCGGAAAACAAGTGACTAAAATCAACAAACCAAAATGGTCCAAATCTATATCCCTAACTTTATAATATCTTTAACTTATTAACACATTCACATGCTGTCAACACTTCTAATGTCTAATGTAAACACAACATGGCTGTTCCATCCCTGCGAACATAAACCTTTAATGCTTTTACTACATACTAACACAATGACATCATAAAGGTGTCAATATAAATATTTCAGTGACTCAAAACATGGATTCAGTATTATACACACTCTGTATCTCTAATAAATTGGAAATAAGATAAGTCTTAGAGCAGACTAGCATCCGCAACACAATTGCATGTCTGCAATGTATGTGTGCGCGTGTGCGTGTGTGCGTTTATGTGTGCATGTGTGTATATGCATTTGTATATGTATGTCCTAACACAAGTAACTCAAGCACCCCAATAGCTTGAATTGTTTTGGAGAACCACCATTCAGCGGTTAGCAGTACCACTCATCCAGATTCTAGACACACCACTCTCCACCATTTCTTATATACAACAAAAGCCTGTACTGGTGACAAATGTCGAAAATCTGTCTGGACGGCAGAGAAAGGTCAAGAACAGGACTTAAGTGGGCCGACATTAATATTTAATTTCTTGCTCATTTTACATTCACTCTGTACACTATGCATAAGGCTTTCTTAATTACACAAAAATACATATTTCTATTTAGTCGCAGTTTACCACCCGGAAAATTATTAGTCAGGGATAAAAACAAATGCACTGTTGAAAGAAAATGATTCCTTATTGTAATCAAGATAGAGACCGGTTAGACAAACCGGAAAAAAACATATAAACAAGAGGAAGAGCTGGCTGTCTGACCCTCGTTTTATTATTTTGCTAAAATCTCATTACCCAGCGTGTTAATGGAGGCAGAATCCATGGGCAGCATCTAACTGGAAGAAAGACCACGGTAGAATTAGGATTTTTTTTCATAGTTATCTTGTCCTTCTTTCTCTCCTCCTCTTACGGGAAAATATGTAACCAATACTTAAATGCTGTGACATAAGGTCTTAAGAATATAATACACACAGGGGACTGATTTTCTTTATACAATTTGCGAAAATAATGAAATTTGTATTTTTTTTTTTATTATGGAGACATCTTTTGGCGATTTAGACTTTATAATACAAGGTACGTTTAGATAAAATATAATAATAAAAAAGATAATTAACATTCCGTACCATGTCGCCGTTCACCAGTACGCCGGCCTGTATCCGTATCCACCGCCATAACCGCCATGGGTTAAAATCACACGGTGGCCGCCATACCCATGTCCGTATCCGTGCCCGATGTGTCCGTGCCCGATGTGTCCGTATCCATATCCTCCGCTTGGGTCAGGGAAGGCCAAGGCGCAGGCAGCCAGCAGAATTACGACCAAGCAGGCGAACACGACGCGAGAAACCTGCATCGCAATATGGACATTATGATTTTATTTCATTATTTATTTTATTTTACTTGTTTAACTGAATTTGAATAATTACATTTTAAAATATAGATGGCTCACATACGGCTGTATATGTGTATACAAAATTGTATATATTTTTTGCATGATACTTTTGATGAAAGATATAATCATAATGATAACATAAATGCGGCAGTACTCATAACAGTCGTAGCTAATAATGAGTTATGCAATACCTATACTTGCACTAATTTTATTAAATATATCGTGGTAGCACTGACCGTTATGATTTACCATTTTTTCATAGTCATCATCAATACGATTATAACTATTTTCTATTGCCATCGTCATTGATATTAATTTATTATCATCGGCTTAACTGCCTTCAAAATTTTCCTATCTTCCTCGCTCACACTCGCTGTCACACACACACATACACACACACACACACACACACACATATACACACTTACGCAAATAGACAAAGATAGGTAGAGATAAATATAAAGATGAATACAGATAAAGCTATAAATAGATAGATGGACAGATACCTAAGATACATAGATGTAGACATAATCATTCATACCTACAATATCACACTGCTAAGTACCAAATGGATTCAAAGACTGAACGCTAATATCAAGCAACTGAAGTGTTACCATTTCGGAAGAGAGAGCTTGTTGACTGCAGCGAGAACAGAAGTCGACTGAAGTGGCTTTCTTGCAATGGCTGCTTTATAGGCGTGTTGGTGCCAGACAAGGACCATACGAAGGATAACTTTGTAAGTTTTTTGCTCATCTTCACTGTTAGGTAACGGAAAAAGTGGGATTTGTGTGTTTGTGTGCTGGTTTGCTGTTATTGATATATCCAACTGCATCTATATTTGTATCTCTATCCATCTGGCTATTTGTATATCTATATACATAGACTTTGATGTCACCGTAACAGATAGCCACTGATAATCATGAAAATAAATGCAGTGCTGGTAATCATTTGTGTGATATAAAAAGACCAACAAACTACATGATAACAAATATATATAAATTTATATATATATATATATATTGCGTTATTTTTGGACAGTGTTGGCTGTTTTATCTAGACAAATTTTCAGTGCTTAATAGCGGGAAATCTATGAACACCATTCCCCAGTTTTGTGTGATTGAATCGAGTCGTGGAATAAAAACAACTGGTAACCCATGTTGAACTCTGTTGCACTCCGATTTGCCAACTGTTTCTCTTTTTTTCTTTTTCATTTCATGTCTTTTTGTTATTCTAATTACCTGACACTTGATACTTCTATTTACGCATTTTTTAATTTCTAAAATTGATAGATAAGTATTCCATTTTTTATTATTTGTTATTTATTATTTTATTATAAATTTGTCATCTACACGAAATTAATGGAAGTAGCGACTACAGCCACACTCTTTTCTGCTTTCTACCTGCAAATGAGGCTACCTTTGCTGAGTTCGTTAAAGTAGGAATAAAGATGGTGTATATATAGATGATATATATATTTATTCTAACTGATAACCGCAGCTTTGGTCAATCATGACGATTATCCTATGTCTGATGTTTTTTTTGTCCTTTTCATCAACCAACATATTTAAACAAAGCAAATCATGGAACCTATGAGCCATGACATCCTATATTCATTCGTGTTTCGAATATGCTGAAAAGACGGCAACCATGAAATCCTCAACTTCTACCTGTCCAGTTAGTACAACGGTTCGCCAGACTTAAACTCTCATGAACGCAGGAATGTCTTTCGAATTATTACTGATGTATTTTGTAAAAGTACCATCACTGAGCCACCATAGTACTGAAAGAAGCATTTAGTAGTCGAATATTAAAGACAACTTCTATAAAGATTACCATATCTTTACGTGACGATAGAACGGCGACGTCGATGACATTATTTGCTTGATTGGCAAAGTGGTATAGAATTCCTCATCGGAAAAAGCTCGAGGTTTGCATCTTCGTTTACAAGGTCGTTGGTATATATGTAGGCAAGACGTCTGTCTATTTGTCTTTCTCTTTTTCTCTATATATATGTATATGTTAATTTGCCTGTGTGTGTATATATATACACCTCTCTCTCTATATAAATTGATACGCTGAACTTTTTTAAAGGGAAATTTGTAGGTTTGTTTAATCGTTTTTATTAATTATCATAATATATTTGTCTTTGTTATTGCAGTTAATTTCATTATGATTCGCTTTTGTTCTTTTGTGCATTGATTTCGCTCAACGTTTATTATGCTATGCTTTCTTTCCTTTTAATAAAATCTGTTGCTTTTTTCCTTTATTTCATTATAACGAAGATGCTTTTTTTTAATGATCTGTGCGATTGTTACCAGTTCGTATTTTCAGTTATCATTATGCATTTATACAAATTTATTATAATTTTTTTTTTTCTATTGTAACTCGTGTATTAATTCCTATAAAATCATGCAACTTGGCATAAAGGTGAATGTATGTGTCCATCGTGTGTGTATATGAACAAACACTAGTAAGGTTTATATATTTATAGTAATGAACAATTGTAAGATAAAAGGGACACATGTGAAGCCAAATATTTATTAGATTTGTTGCCAAAGATCTACAGTATTCAAGATGCTTAAAAAAATCTTCGTACTTCCTTGGTAATGATTTCGAAGTTGGGGAGCACTGAGTCACCGATTTCAAGCTCAGTGCTTTATATGGAGGTTGAATACGTGAGACACCCACTGCTATGGTTGTCTGGTTAATCTGTGAGGGAAAGAAATTATTTTGTATCTGTTCTTTTGGCTATATGTTTTGTATCTTTTACTCTCGTTCTTTCTCTTGCTCTAATCTTCTTTTTTTGTGCTTTTTTTCTTTCTCTAATCCTGTCTCTCTTCCCCCTCTCTATTTCTCTATTTTCTTCATAACATACAAAGATACACAAAAGCTAATGTACAATGTACATATGGGGAAACAGGAAAAATAGTGAAGCAATTCTCAAGACTGAGATGACTCATATTTTAAACCTCACACGTGACTCTCTCCTCAGCTTACCTAGCCGTAGTAGTAATTGTATGGGAAGTGTCCATAGCCTCCATAGCCTCCGTAGCCTCCGTAGCCCAATCCTCCAAGGCCATATCCTCCGTAACCTCCGTACAGGCCGAACAAGTGTCGACGACTTGCCTCAGGAAGGGCCAGTGTCGAAGCCGACAGGACTACGACCACCAACACGACCAGCAGGACACGGTTAATCTGTAGGAGGATTTGCAGGATCTATTATGACAAACGGACCAAAGTAGGATTGATGATTTGAGGGATGCGGGGTAATCTGAGGAGGATGTACTTGTTCTCTCGTTCACTTCTCTCTCATTCTCCTATATTTCTGTCTGTCTCTTCCACCTGTTACTAAGTGGGCTGGACGAGAGAAAATAGAGCCTACTCAAACACCACAAATTCAATCAGTCGTATGTACTAGGAGGCTAATTTCCAGATTTTATCGTCGTTACTGATCTGCTTCGGTTAAGCCTGAAATAAAGAATGTACTTTCCGTATGACATGTACACTGCACAGGGATAAATCGTGTCTTATTAAAATATATGTAATCATTATCATGATCTGATACATATCTTCATTCCTACCTCGAAAAAAACTAAGTTATAAAATAAATGGATATTCAGTGATAAGACAAAATACATAATCTTACCATTGCGGGTGAAAGATGCTGAATGACTGCCGTAGCTAACTATGCTGCCATGCGCCCGAGCCCCATTTTATACTGTGATTTGACTCGTTGGCAACCGAGGTATTTTCTTCTAGTCTGTCATTACTTATCGTGCTAGAAAAAAAAAAAAAAAAAAAAAAAAAAAAACGCGACATTACCGATAAATTTCGTGGTGTAATTTCACTGTCTATTGGGTACGTAAATGTCATGTGTTCTTGATGGAAGGGATTACGGTAAAATGTCAGTAAGGATTAATGATATATCTATCCGTTATTGTGGCCGTGATTGTCATGACTTTGTTGACTTGGTACTGATATATGCAAATGAATAAATTCATATGTGTATTTGTATGTATACATGTATTGAAATATACATACATATAGACCCAAATACGCACATGCATATATATATATATATATATATATATACATACATATATATACACACACGTATATATATACACACACATGTATCTATATCTATATGTATTGTGTATATATACTGTACATGTGTATCAGTATGCAATGTGTATCCTCTAAAGGGTTACATGATGTAAGCATGACTACCCCAAGACCTTGATTCACAAATCGTATGCAATGACAGGTTTTGCAAGGCTTCCCTTCTCTGGCCCACTAGTTTCGGGGGAACAGAAAAAGTTTTACGCAGGTTGCCTTTTTTTTATGTTCTTGTCATTTGTATTGAGTTTAGCAGCGTAGTTTTGCAAATTTCGGTATCGTAGTCTCTGCGTTGCATTCATGTTGCACATATTGAATCTTGTGACCATTTCTGGGGTGTTGAAAAAAAAAAAATTATATATATATATACATATATATATATATATATATTTGTAAGCGTTCATACTGTTTCGTATTCAACAAACAAAGCACGATGGTTTAAGAGGGGTATTGTCTTAAAACCTTCTTAAAGACGAGGTTATTACAATGTACATGAAAAGATAATAACGAGAAAGCAGGGTAAAGAGGGAAAATAGATATGCAAATAGTTTATGCAAGCAAACTCAAAGTAAATGGGAATTGCCAAAACTCATAATACAATTACTTAATACGGAGCTTGCCTGCCTCTCTTTACTCACACACAATTGAACTTACGCACACACGTATGTATATACATATAAGTGAATAAATGAATGAATATATTTATAACACAGATGTATATATGTGTGTGTGTGTGTGTGTGTGTGTGTGTGTGTGTGTGTGTATGTGTGTGTGTGTGTGTGTGTGTGTGTGTGTGTGTGTGTGTGTGTGTGTGTGTGTGTGTGACGTAGAGATGTCTTCCCATGACAAGAAAAATATGATATCTTTTTTCAGTGATGGCTGTTAGAAGAAAACCTTCGTCACAGAGTGGATTTATTGGATTTATGGTATAAACGAGATGGCGTCACCCAAGGGAAACAAGTGGCAACATCACAGCGGCTACCACTAACAATAGCCACAAAACAATTCCTTCTCCACACGTTCGAACTGAAATCCAACCAAAAATAGTCCAAATCTATATATCTAAATCCATAATATATTTCATTTATTAACGAATTCACGTGATGTCAACACTTTTGATCACCAAGCAATAATTCAAACTTGCATTTTTAAGCGTCACATACTTCCTGTTCTTCTCATGGTTTAATGTAAACACATGTCTGGTCCTTCCCTCTGCAAAGAAACATTTAATACTACTATATACTAACACTGTGGCATCATCAAATGACAGCGTAAAGGCATCAAAATAAATATGCATTCAACAAAACAAATCCTTTAAGTGACTCAAACCTTGAAGTCATAATATTATTAACATTCTGTATTCCTAATAAAATGAAAAAAGTACTCTCTAGGGCAGATTTTCCTCCGCAACACAATTTCATGTCTACTCTATATGTGTATGTGTGTGCGCATGTTTGTGTATATGCATTGTATGTGTATATGTCCTAACACAAGTAACTCAAGCACCCCAATAGCTTGAAATGATTTGGAGAAGCACCATCCAGCGGCTAGCAATGCAACTCATCCAGACACAACACTAAACCACCTTTTCTTATATAAAACAAAAGTCTCCACTGATGACAAATGCCGAAAATCTATATGAATGGCAGAAATGGGTCAAGAAAAGGACTTAGATGGACCGACATTAATATTTAATGATTTATTACTCATTTTACATTCACTCTGTACACGCACTATGCATAAGGCTTTCTTAATCCCAGAAAAAAATTACGTGTCATTTCTATATAGGCGTAAGTTTATTAGGAGATAAGAATTAAATACACTATTGAAAAAAAGTCTTTATTGTAAACAAGACAGAGCCCAGCTAGACAAACTTGAAAACAATTTAAATCAAGAGAAAGAGTTGGTTGTTTGATTCTCGTTTCATTATTTTGTTAAAGTCGCTTTACCCATTGTTACTGGAGGCAGAATCCATGGACAGCGTTTAACTGGAACTGGAAGGAAGACCACAAAAGTATTAGGAAGTTTTTCTTAGTGGTCTTATCCTTATTTCTCTCTTCTGGGTTTGAATGTGAAGAGGAAAAAAAAAAAAAAAATGCACCGTGGATAAATACCAAAATACTATGATATAAAGTCTTAAGAATATAATACACATAAGGGACTTTTTCATATACAGTTTGGGAAAACAATGTTTTTTTTTATGGAGAAATATTAAATATTTTGATAATTTAGACTTTATAATACAAGACACGTTTAGAATAAATGAAATCAACATTCCGTACCATGTCGCCGTTCACCAGTACGCCGGCCTGTATCCGTATCCACCGCCATAACCGCCATGGGTTAAAATCACACGGTGGCCGCCATACCCATGTCCGTATCCGTGCCCGATGTGTCCGAGCCCGTGTCCGTGCCCGTGTCCGTATCCATAGGTGCGGAGTCCGTATCCTCCGCTTGGGTCAGGGAAGGCCAAGGCGCAGGCAGCCAGCAGAATTACGACCAAGCAGGCGAACACGACGCGAGAAACCTGCATCGCAATATGGACATTATTATTATTTTCATTTCACTTTTATTTACTTGTTTAATTGAATTTGAATTACAGTTTTTAGAATGTAGATAGTTTATATACGGCTGTATATATGTATACAAATGTATAAATATATGTTTTCAGGATGATACTTTTGGTAAAAGATATTACAACCATAATAATGATAATATGAATGCGACAGTACTGGTAACAGTCATAGCTAATGATTGTTATATAATACTTATACGTGAACTAGAACTGTTAGATATCTCGTGGTGGTACTGCCCTTTACAAGTTTCCTTGTATAG
>NC_061838.1:2046878-2056878 GCF_019202785.1 Penaeus chinensis | reverse complement strand
ATGTTAATAAATTAATATGATATATACCTGCATTTTACAGAGGAGATGAGGAATACCATCAACAACAATAACAATAATGATAAGAAAAATGATAATGATTATAACAATAATGATGATAATAATGATAATGATAATAACAACAATGACAACAACAAATAATAGTAATAATGACAACAGTCATGAGACGAAGAATAAGGAGAAAACGAAAAAAAAAAGGAATAATAAAGAAAAAGAAGACAACGAAGTACAATAGGAAGATGAAGGGATAAGAAGGAAGAAGCAGAATAAAGAAGAATACAAAGACGAGAAAGAAGACGAAGAAAATAAAGCAAACGGTTCCCACCAACCTTGGAATTTCTCCATTTCCTCGTTCAACATTTCCTGGTTTGAGGCGTCGATCTCCCGACCCGCCACGGCATGATGGAGACCCGGGGCTTCAGAAGCTTCAGAAGCATGAGGATTCACGATCTCGTTGCCGTGAACTGGTCCATTCGTTAGCTGAGGTTCACTATAATCCGTTTCGTAACCGTTGGCAGCTTGGGGTTGAAACGGCACGTTGTTAAAGATCTGGAGTCCTCCATAAACGGGTGAGGAACCTTGGATTTTTTGGAATACGAATGGGTTGATTGGAGGTGCGAAGGTGTCGAGGATTTGGGGTGATTGGGTGTTGGTCATGAAATAATTCGGGGATTGGTTATTGGCCATGAAAGGATTCGGTGATTGGTTATTGGCCATGAAAGGATTCGGTGATTGGTTATTGCCCATGAAAGGATTCGGTGATTGGTTATTCGCCATGAAAGGATTCGGGGATTGGTTATTGGTCATGAAAGGATTCGGTGATTGGTTATTGGCCATGAAAGGATTCGGTGATTGGCTATTGGCCATGAAAGGATTCGGTGATTGGTTGTTATCCATGAAAAGATTCGGTGATTGGCTATTGGCCATGAAAGGATTCGGTGATTGGTTATTGGCCATGAAAGGATTCGGTGATTGGTTATTGGCCATGAAAGGATTCGGTGATTGGCTATTGGCCATGAAAGGATTCGGTGATTGGCTATTGGCCATGAAAGGATTCGGGGATTGGTTATTGGCCATGACAGGATTCGGTGATTGGTTATTGGCCATGAAAGGATTCGGGGATTGGTTATTGGCCATGAAAGGATTCGGTGATTGGCTATTGGCCATGAAAGGATTCGGGGTTTGGTTATTATCCATGAAAAGATTCGGTGACTGGTGATTCGTCATGAAAAGACCCGGTGATTGGTTATTATCCATGAAAAGATCTCGCGAATGAGTGTTAATCACAAATGGGTTAATGGCAGTTAGGGGCAACTGGTTATTCACGAAGGGGTTAATGGGAACTCCCTCGTTGGTAGCGAGAGAGTTAAAGGTGAATGGGGTAACCAGATGTGACCTTGGGGCATGGCGGGTCTTCTGAAGCTCAAGATCAAGAAGGGGTAGTTGTTCCAATGGTTTGATTTCTTCCCCGACAAAGTTAGGAACAGATGGACCATTAAAATCGAGGGCATTTGGAACAGCGAAGTTGGGATAAGCTGGACCCTTAAAATCGGGGGTATTTGGAACAGCGAAGTTGGGATAAGCTGGACCATTAAGATCGGGGGCATTTGGAACAGCGAAGTTGGGATAAGCTGGACCATTAAAATCGGGGGCATTTGGAACAGCGAAGTTGGGATAAGCTGGACCATTAAAATCGGGGGCATTTGGAACAGCGAAGTTGGGATAAGCTGGACCATTAAGATCGGGGGCATTTGGAACAGCGAAGTTAATAAAATCAGGGATATTTGGAACGGCAAAGTTAGGAACAGCTGGACCATTAAAATCAGGGACGTTTGGAACAGCGAAGTTAGGTACAGCTGGAACCATGATTTCAGGGATGATCGGAGATCTGATTTCAGGACTATTTGGAATTTCGAAGTTAGGAACATTTGGAATCAAGAATTCAGGAGAATTTGGAAGATTAAAACCAGGGACATTTGGAACCAAGAATTCAGGAGAATTTGGAAGATTAAAACCAGGGACATTTGGAACCAAGAATTCAGGAGAATTTGGAAGATTAAAACTAGGGACATTTGGAACCAAGAATTCAGGAATGCGCGGGGCTGATACTTCAGGAATATTCATGCTGTTAATTCCAGGAGCATATGCAAATGGGAATCCAGATTCTTTTGGAGGTGTGAAACCTGGAACATTAGGATCTGCAAATTCCGGGTTCTCTGGGAATGAAAGTCCAAAAGCACTTGCATGGACAACTGGAACATTTTGGAATCCGGGGAAATTCCAGAATGGGAATTCAGGTACAATTGATGGCACTGATTGAGATAATTCATCAACTTTATGAGCAGGGAATCTCCACACGGCATCAGACTGGAATGTGTGGGTATTTGGAACTTGGAATCCTGGAATATTGTTCAATGGAAATTCCTTTGGGGTATGATGCTCTGGAATTCCAACGGGGAAATTGGGAATGGCGGGTGAAGGTGGAGGGGCAGGGACCGGGAATTCTGGAATATACGAGAATGGGAATCGCGGTGTCCTTGAACGCAGGAATTCCATGTATTCCGGGGCATAAGGAACTGGAAAGTTATTAAAGTTGTGGTTGGGAAAATCTGAAATGGTTTCAGGAATCTTGGAATACTGAGGAGCTTCAAACGGGTCAAAAATATTTTCAGAATTAAGCTGAACTGCGCTTTCAGTATTATGTGCAATAAATGATTCTGGACTGAGTTCAGGATGGACTTCATGCTGCAATTTTCTCTCCTGAAGATTCAGGGATTTGGCGTTCGCTTCTGGTAGTTCAGCGAATCCGTTAAAACCGTTGACTGGCGGATATTCAAACTCACTGAGGGGCGAATGACTCAATTCGTTGATCGGCGAAATTCCAAAACCCCTTGTTCTTTGGAAACCTTGCCAACGACTGACCAGATTAGGGAATGGCATTGGCGCTTTGAAGTCGGTAAAGATGGGCGGGAAAGAGACATCTTGCGGGAAGGCGGCGCACCATGTAGTTGCTAAGGTCGCCGCTAGGAGGCAGTGTAGTAGCCTCTGTTAAAAAGGGAAGAATTATAGATTATAATACGGCTGTAATAACGGCAGAGAAATTATTTCAGAAAGTAATGATGTTCATCTTGTAGTAATGATATTGTTCGTGATGGTTAAAGGATTTTATGAAGATAAAGCATGATGATCATAATAAATCGAATTGGTAATGAAATCTATTAGAAAAAAATATATATATAGTTATCATTATCGCAGGAATTTACTATTTCAAGCTTAAAAATCGAAATACGAAATCAAGTTCTTATAACCATGTTAAACAGTAATAGTGATAACAATAATGACAATAACAATAATGATAATTTAATAACACCAACAACTATGACAATACTGATAACAATTATGACACTTGATGAGGATGATAATGATGGTGATACAATAACAACAACAGCCACAGCAATAATAAAAATCGTCTTGAATTTAGATATAAAAAAAAACATTAATTCGTCAAATCGTTCAATGGTATCAACCACGGAAGTTTAAATAAATTCTCTTTGTGCGAAAATTTAAGCTTGATATTTCACTTTATGCAAATTAAGAATGAGCGCAGAACTCTGTGGATAATTAATTAAATTTTACAGTGATGCTCTAGTCTTGTACTTTACTAAAAAAAACTAATTTGTGTAAAAAGCGGTTTAGATGTCTTCTTACAGTGGTATATGATTATTTGAACTTTACTGCTGTAAATTCTGATAAGGATTGTTCTTTTTTCGACGAGTATGTTGATAATTATGGTCTTTTTACTTATATACTGGCGATCAAGCAATTATGTGAAGATGTGGAGCTGGCGTAACGATGTTATGTTCATGATTTTTTGGTACGAAAATTAATAATACAGTTATATTTTTCATAAATATGATAATATTCGAGAGAAAGAGAGAGAGGGAGGGAGGGAGGGAGGGAGGGAGGGAGGGAGGGAGGGAGGGAGGGAGGGAGTGAGGGAGGGAGAGAGGGAGGGGGAGGGAGGGAGGGAGGAGGAGGAGAGAGAGAGAGAGAGAGAGAGAGAGAGAGAGAGAGAGAGAGAGAGAGAGAGAGAGAGAGAGAAAGAAAAGAAAATATCGTAATGAGAATTAACAAATCAGGAGACAATAAATATACTTACCATAATTGGTTTTGCTCGACGAAAGGAAAACTGGAAAAGTGACTCCGATAGAAGACGAGAAAGAAAAATCTTTCGCGTCACTAACTCCTACTTAGTACTTTCTCTTCTTTGTTTCGATGAAGTTATTTTTTTTCCACGCCCTTGTTTTGTGTTTTCTCCAACGATCTCACAACACCGCCCGAACTGACTGACTGTCTGCCTGCCTGCCCGAACCGAAGGCCGGGACTGAAATGAACAATCCAGGTCGTCTGCAAAATTATATATCAGGTCGCCGCAACCGAAGCAGGTTAGGACGGGGGATTTTACAAAGCTCGGCTCTTTTCCTACTTCACGATATTTTTTTTTTTCTTTTTTGTCTTCTTTCTCTTTTTGCAAGGCGCTGCTGACGGCAGAGGGGGTAAGACAGACTTCAGAGATGGGCGTCCTGGTCATCACGTGGGATTTGCTTGGGGTAGAATGGAGGAACAAACGAACATTCCTTTTAACTCGGTTCCGTCTCTGCGTTCCTCTCATTAACACAAAAATACAGTAAATGAATATGATTTTTTAAAAACTTTCATGTATATACATCTTTACCAGGAGTGTAATTCGAAAAAAAGATAGATAACTAGCTTGGTCTGGTTGTGCCCTTCATTTCCAAGAAATTTGATAAGAGAAAGGAATCCTTCTCGAAATTACTTGGATCAAGATGAGTGTTGCAACACCAAAAAGAATATACAGTGTATAAAAATATTTAAATATATATATATATATATATATATATATATATATATGTATCTATATGTACACATACACACACACACACACACACACACACTCATACACACATATGAATTATATGTATATATACATATATATATAAATATATATATATATATAAGTATAAATATATATATATATAAATGTATATATATGTATATATATATGTATCTATCTACCTACCTATCTATATACACACATACGCGTTTGTATACTTATATATATGTATGTATGTATATATGTATGTATATATATATATAAGTATACATGTATATATGTATGTATGTATACATATGTGTATATATATACACACAAACACATTTACACACATGTATGTATATGCATGTGTATATATACACACATCTATACATATACATATATATATGTATATATATATATATATACACACACATACATATAATGTGTACACACACACATACTGTGCGTGTGCGCGCGTGTGTGTGTATATGTTTATATATGTATATATACACATGTATATATGCAAATGTGTATATACAGAAATACAGAAAAACAGTCGGTGAAATAAACGCAAATCCTTTAAAAAAAATGTAAACAAAGCAAGTACTATAGGATAGCAACAGCGAGGGACACGCGAGGCAAAAACCACAGTAGGACAAAAATTCTCACCCACTTTCGGGGATCTTCAGAAGAGGGCGGGTCCGGGCTCCACTTTTTTTTGTTTGTTTTTTTGGGGGGGAGGGGGTGATGCACACTGTCTGCACACGTGGGTAGGTGTGTGTGTGTGTTTGTTCGTGTGTGTGTCTGTATGTGTTTGTAAGTGTTCGTGTGTATGGGTTTGTTCGTGTGTGTGTGTTTGTTCGTGTGTGTTTTTGTACGGGTTTCTTCGTGTGTGTTTGTTTGTTTGTGTGCTTGTATGGGTTTGTTCTTGTGTGTGTGTTCGTGTGTGTGTGTTTGTTCGTGTGTGTGTGTTTGTTCGTTTTTGTGTGTTTTTTTTTCGTGTGTTTGTTCGTGTATGGGTTTATTCGTATGTGTGTGTATTTGTTCGTGTGTTAGTTCGTGTATTGGTTTATTCGTGTGTGTGTGTGTTTGTGCGTGTGTTAGTTCGTGTATAGGTTTATTCGTGTGTGTGTGTTTGTTCTAGTGTGTGTGCGTTTGTTCGTGTGTGTGTGTTTGTTCCTGCTTGTGTTCGCATGGGTTTGTTCGTGTATATTTATTCGTGTGTGTATGTATGGGCTTGTTCGTGTGTGTGTTTGTATGTGTTTGTTAGTGTGTACGTTTGTATGTGTTTGGGATGAAGGTGACGTCGAGTGATGAACTGGTAAAGGGAGATTTAAAGTTCGTGCGTCTATACTTTCTTCTCGTTCAAAATGTCGTAAGGTGAACGATCTCACACAAATAGGAAGGAGCCTGCAAAATAAAAATATTTATGAAGTCAAATTTATTTATGGAGTTGCATGGTAGTAAACAGCAGCTATTTTTTTGGAAATACATTATAGTATGGTATAAATGAGAGAGAGAGAGAGAGAGAGAGAGAGAGAGAGAGAGAGAGAGAGAGAGAGAGAGAGAGAGAGAGAGAGAGAGAGAGAGAGAGAGAAAATACATTATAATACAGCTTATTGTGCAATAAAATTCTAAATTCCACACAGGGATGGGGGTTGCAGATGAAAATATTGTATGTATTTAAGATATAGCATGCGTTTCTCTTTTTCAAAAGACACTTATGGGTAGGTCCAAAAAAATAATGCTCTTGGATTGATATGAATAATTAGCGTGGAAGTGTGTTATATTTTGGGTAACAAATACTGTCGTAAGTGGTAAAAGAACAATAACAATGATTATATTTCTAATGTGATATTGGACAAAGATATCTTAGTCATCATCTTGACTTTCTGATTGTTTGTCTGTCAGTCTGTCTGTCTCTCTCTCTCTCTCTCTCTCTCTCTCTCTCTCTCTCTCTCTCTCTCTCTCTCTCTCTCTCCTTCGTTCCCAACCCCCCTCCTTCCTTCCTCTCCTCTATCTCCCTTCCCTCGTTCAATCTATTTGTCTGCCGCCCCCACCCCCCTCCTTCTCTCTGCCCTCTCCCTCTCTTTTCTCGTTCTATCTATTTGTCCCCCCCCCCCCCACCTGCTTCTCTCTGCCCTCTCCCTCTCTTTTTGCCCCCCCCCCTCCTCTCTCGTTCTCACTCCTCTCCCTCGGAACACCAAGGAGCTTTACAGGGCGAGAGGGCACCCGTGTGGCATTTCAGCAACGCATCAGAACACTGATTAACATGTAACCAAATTTGTACAAGGAAGACAGCATGGAGTAAGTAAATGTGTTAACAGTAATAGGGATCTATATTGTGTGTGATTGTGTGTGCATGTGATTGTTTGTGTGTGATTGTGTGTGTGTGTATGATTGCGTGTGTGTCTGTGTGTGATTGTGTGTTTGTGTGTGTGTCTGTGTGTGATTGTGTGTTTGCGTGTGATTGTGTGTGTGTGTGTGTGATTGTGTGTGTGATTGTGTGATTGTGTGTGTGTGTGTGTGTGTGTGTGTGTGTGATTGTGTGTGTGTTTGTGTGTGTGTGTGTGTGTGTGCGTGTGATTGTGTGTGTGTGTGTGATTGTGTGTGTGATTGTGTGTGTGTGTGTGATTGTGTGTGTGTGTGTGTGTGTGTGATTGTGTGTGTGTGATTGTGTGTGGTTGATCGTGTGAGTGTGATTGTGTGTGTGTGTATGTGTGTGTGTGTGTGTGTGTGTGTGTGTGTGTGTGTGTGCGTTTGCATGTGTGTATATGCGTCTGTGCCGCATGCGTACGTATATCTAAATGTATGTCCCTATGTACACATACATAAACGCTCATGTACTAGCATATAATCACGTCTTATTTCCATAAGCATATGCAAAGTGCTTATGCCGCAAACCAGGACGAAAATCTCATCCTCCGGGACAGACCAAGGGCAAGGAAGACCTCCGGCTCTTAGCGAACAGGCGAGTAGGATCTAAAGGGTATGCCGGGAAACTAGTCCCTAATGTTACACACACACACACACACACACACACATACACACACACACACACACACACACACACACACACACACACACACACACATGCGCGCGCACAATCACACACAATCACACGCATATATAAATATATATACAAATATATACATGTATATATAGTTGTATATATATATATTTATCTATTTGTATATATATGTGTGAGTGTGTGTGTGTGTATCTCATGCGTAATAGATTGACAGCTCAAACTTGTCAGGACATATTCATATATGCATATATTTACATTATATGTATGTATATATATATATAAATATACACACACACATATGTGTGTGTGTGTGTGTGTGTGTGTGTGTGGATATGTGTGTGTATGCGCGCGCGCGCGCGTGTGTGTGTGTGTGTGTGTGTGTGTGTGTATGTGCGTGTGTGTGTATACATATATATATATTTATAATGTCAATATTTGTATATATCCACTTATTGAATACTGGCAAATTAAATGCTGCCAATCTGTTATTTTATTATATTACGCATGACTCATACACAAAAAAACACAAAAAAGTTCGATCTGGCCCAACAATGAATAACACGGTGGTGACCAGCATGTCCTCAACACAATTAAAAATGTGAGTCGTATAGAAATGACACTTTCAAAATTCGAAAATGAATTGTTTGAGACCGAAATGGTGCGTAATGTGTAGAGGATGATAAAGCCAAATAACTACTGTAACCAACATTAAAACTCATGAAGAGATAATACAGAAGCGTCAGTCAAAGACAAGAACTTGCTTTGTGAAATAATAAATCTCTCCGCATGCATTTTATACACAATAGCGTAAATTTAATATCATGCATATGTTTACAACACAGTAAACTCGGCCAAATTTACGGATGCTAATTCCTTCACGTTTTCTGTGAAATTAAAGTGATTTAGAGATTTGTTAATAAGTTATTTTAGTAATCATGTTCATCTTATATTTGAAGGTATGTTTGCACTCCAGATAGATAGATAGAGATAGAGATGGAGATAGATGTAGATATATAGAGAGATGAATAGACAAATAGATAAATAGATTGAGTGAGAGAGATTGTAAATTTGAATGCAAGTGTGCCATGAGGTGTTTTTTTTTTTTATGCTAGCAGTAAGTCCTGGTCTCAAGATGAATGAAAATGCGAACAGACTAAAAAGGAAAAACGCTAACGACTGAAATCTATTCATTTAAACAACTTCCAAGAAATATAACAAGGTAGTTTGAACCAGGTAACCCGCTCCGTCTTGAGGATAATCCTAGTTGGGAACTTTCGAGCTAAGCCCCACCCCGTTTGATTTATTCATTGCAAATATCTTTTTTGTTGTTTATTTCGTTTTCTTTTATTTTCTACCATTGTTATCATTGAACAATTTTAAAAGAAAATGCACAAAAAAAACCCATAAAATATCGCACAGATTCACCGGGTCAAATAAGGGGCGGAGCTAATGACGTCATCACGTTTAGCCAATGAGAGTGCACTATGAGATACCAGATATAGCTAGATACATAATTATTTGTATTATTTCCTCGATATTGTTATAATTACCAGGACTAAAACAAATACCTATTTTATTTATGATATAGAAAAGTTCACGAATTTTAACAACCATCAGAATACTTTTGGGAAAAGTTTAATTTAATTTTTAAGTTCAACAAGACAAATGGAAGTGGGGCTACCTGGTTATATGTTCATTGGTATCTAACACATCACAAACTCCCAACATTACGAATCTTTTTGAGAATAAAAAAAAATCAAAATAACAAAGCCAAGCCATAAACAGATCACACCTTATAATAAAATATTTTTCTCTAAGATTTTACACATATTCCGAACAAACTAATTAACAGATATTTTCAAATCCGCCTTTACGTCCGTCGTCAAAGCGCGGGAAAATATCAGCTGATCCCGAACTCTTCCGGGAAGTGTGACGTCACTGGATGTGTGCGAGAATGGCGGTGATTATTCTTGTTCTTGTTCTTATCATTCTATAATTGTTCTTTCATGTTTTATCATTATATTCGTAGTATTTCATTCTTACTCTCTGTTTCT
>NC_061838.1:2026878-2039378 GCF_019202785.1 Penaeus chinensis | reverse complement strand
GGTATTGTTATAACTTTACATATGTATGGTTTCTGTGAATACTCTTGAATTAATAGAAAAACCTCGTCTAGCAATTACCGAGTTCTCTTATGATCTCTGAAGCTTTCTAATAATTCATTGAATTATTGTTTTTTATTTTTACAACGCTGGAACCTTAAATGGTCTTGGCTCTTTACCTTTCATATACATGTATTTGGTTTTCATATTTTGATTTGGTAAGTTCATTCATTAATTTCTTCTCTTCTTTTGTTATATATATTCATCAAATCTATGGTGTCTCTAGTTTCCTTTTTTCAACGCCCGTGCTCTGTTTAACTATATACATTGATGTGCCACAGAATCTTTGTTCTTTTTGCTTCAGTGACGTATGAAGTGTTCCCCTTCTTGCTTCTTAATATTACATTTGCTTCTATCCATCTGCAAGGGTATTCGGATACTCACACAAACATGTCAATTTTGTCTGTTACCGCCTGCGCACCGCCTGTCAGAAGGAAACCTTCCAACCCTCTATTTACTTCATGTCCTTTGGCTTAAAGGTTCCACACGCAGTGTTTACAGTTTGATGCATTTTATTCAGTTCTGTAGCTGAAAGGAAAGCAAAGTTGCAGAGCGTCGGTGTCGTCTCCGCGGCGTCGGCTTCCTGCGGAGGGAAACCTGGCGCCGAATCCGCCGTCGGAAGACCTTCCGGGGCGACGGATCATCACACCTCGTGACCCGAGCCGACGTAGTCATCGTCGTCGTGATCGAAGCCGCGCACACAAGCCACGCCCACGGATCTAGCCACAAGGGCAGCTACTACTCCCACGGTATGCACAGCCGGGACGACGCCCACAGAGTGCACCAAGGGCGCCTTCCAGGGGCCTGGCTCCGCGAGGCAGAGGCTGAGCTGCAGCGCCCCCAGCACAGCCGCCGCCAGCGAGTTTGCCGTTGACCTTGCAGGAGGGAACGGCGGGTTAGCCTTCGCTTTTTAAGGAGCAGAGCGCCGGTCAGGCGATAGCTAGTTATTATTCACCTATTTAACAGGGATTCAAAGAATTCCTTTTTAAACTGAAAAATACAAGAAAACAGACAAGTATATCGACCATATAAAGCCGTATTTTGCAGCTGATTTCGTGCCATACTATCTCCGCTTCTTGGTAAACACGCCGAGAGATCTTGCCTTCGGGATCTGATGTAAAAAACAAAAAAAAAAACAAAACAAAAAAACATGCGACTTTTCGCTCTTTTATACGCGCGTCTCGGCCTAGGCCCCTCCCACCTGCACCTCTCCTATCGGTTTCCATCTCCTATTTCTCCTTTTCCTCCTCCTCTTCCTCTGACGCCATCAATTTCTCCTCTGTTGCGATCTCTCCTCCTATCCTCCTTTGTTCTGCTCTCTTCCTCTTCGTTTTGATGTCTTCTCTCTTCTTCCTTTATTTCACTCTCCTCCTCCGCTTTCAATGTTGGCGACTCTTCTCCGCCTTCTCCACCTCTCAACCCTTTGCCTTTTCTTCTCCTATCCTTCTTCACCTCTTTCTTTTTCCTCTACTCCTCTCGTCTTCCTCATTTTCCTCCCTCTCCCAGGCTTTTCGTTTATTTCCCTCCTCTCCAACGCCTATGCCTCCTCTCTACTTCCTCCTTATTCCACTCTTTCGCCTTCTCTCCTCCTCTTCCTCTTTCCTTTTCCAATCACTTCCTCCCGTTTTCCCTCTTCATTTCTCCTCCATCCTTCCCTTCTCTCCTACGTCCAGGATGCAGGATACACTCATCCTTCGTGTGGGGGTGGAGAAGAGGAAGGGGGGGGGGGGATTTTCTTGTACGGTTAAACGAAAGCTGTTTTGCATATCATTGCATTCACAGATCATGGGAAGTCAGCTGTATCCTTGGTTCAATTTCAGGAAACAAAAACAAAAACTTGCAGCTCACACAGATTCTGGGGAAATCTGATTTTCCGCGTCTCTTACAGGAAAAAAAAGAAAAGAAAAAAAGAGCAGTATTAAAGACAGCAAATATTTTTTAAAAGTATATGTATATATGTATAGGTTTTACAAATCCAAAAACATGTATAAGGATTGTTTTATCATGTTTTTTTTTTCCACGGTAAGTTGGTGAATCGGCGTAATCTAGAGATCAGGGTGAGTTGCCAGATTTTCCTTTTCTTGAGATTAGTCGTATCATTATCAAAAAAAAAAAAAAAAAAGACAATGTGCTTTGTTGATAATAATATGAATAAAAAATCTGATTTGACGTCGATGGTTGTGGTGGCAATAAACTTATAATGGTACTGATAATGACGATTGGTATTGATGAAAGTAGTTATATTAATACTAATATTGATGACTATGGTTACTAAACAATGATAAATATTTATGATAAGAACATCATCTATGGTGATACTTATCTTAGCAATATTGGTACTGATTATAACAATAAGGGTTTTCACAGGCAGTGTTTACAGTTTGATGCATTTTATTCAGTTCTGTAGCTGAAAGGAAAGCAAAGTTGCAGAGCGTCGGTGTCGTCGCCGCGGCGTCGGCTTCCTGCGGAGGGAAACCTGGCGCCGAATCCGCCGTCGGGAGGCCTTCCGGGGCGACGGATCACCACACCTTGTGAGCAGAGACCACGACGCGACCGACGTCGTCGTCGTCGCCGAAGCCATCGTCGTCGTGGTCACCCACGTAAGCCACGCCCACGGGTCTGGCTACGACGCCCACGGTATGCACAGCAGGGACGACGCCCACAGAATGCACAGCCGGGACAACGCCTACAGAGTGCAGCACGGGCGCCTTCCAGGGGCCTGGCGCCGCGAGGCAGAGGCTGAGCTGCAGCGCCCCCAGCACCGCCGCCGCCAGAGCGAGTTTGCCGTTGACCTTGCGGGAGGGAACGGCGGGTTAGCCTTCGCTTCCTCGGGACAAGAAAGCCTTTTACAGGGCAGGGCGCCGGTCAAGCGAAAACTAGCTGGTTTTAGCAAAATTTAAAAGTGATTTCAAAGTAATTATCATTAATTTTCAATGGCATTAACGTAAAGGACGCTTATGTTGTTGCATTTATGAAGACACAACTTTTGAGCCTCTATTGCATGAACTATTCATGGCTTATCTAAAAAAAAAAAAAAAAAAAAAACTACTTATGAATTGATATGAAATTTTATGTCATAGCAAGGGAGAGTCTTACTCATTGGTCGCTGTATTCATAAAAAAATAAAGATAATCAAATTCAAACAAATTCTTGAAGAAAATCAAAAGAAAATAGGAACGGTGTCAACAGAACAAAGTTTATTACATACTATCTTGGTCCTATGAGATTACCTATAAACCGATGTCAGACACCATGCTAATCATTCCAAATCACTATCTTAAACTGAAAAATACAAGAAATCAGAATAAATAATTCAAATAGAACAGCTGATTTCGGGGTTTACCATCTTCGCTTTTTGACCAAAACGTCGAGAGACCTTGCCTTCGGGAGCTGATGTGGAGAACATGCGACTTTGCGCTCTTTTATACGCGCGTCTCGGCCTAAGCTCCTCCCACCTGCACCTCTCCTCCCGGTTACCATCTCCTTCTCCTCCTCCTCTTCCTCTGACGCCATCTATTTCTCCTCTGTTGCGATCTCTCCTTCTCTCCTCCTCCTCCTCTTCCTCCTTTATTGTCTTCTTCACCTAATCCCACGCCTATATCTTCTTTCTTTCTCTTCCCTGATTTTTTCCTTCTTTCTTTCTCTTCCCTGATTTTTTCCTTCTTTCTTTCTCTTCCCTGATTTTTTCCTTCTTTCTTTCTCTTCCCTGATTTCTTCCTTCCTCCTTTTCGTTGATTATCGGTAATGAAAAAGACGATACATTTAATTGATTGTAATATTAATAAGAGATCTGATTTGCCGTCGGTGGTTTTGGTGGCAATGAAATAATGATACTGATAATGACGATTGGTATTGACGATGAGAGTAGGTATATTGATAATAATGATGACTATGGTAACTAAACAATGATGAACATTTATGGTAATGACATCATCTATAGTGATATTAATTATAACAATATTGGTATTTTGTTTTTAGTGCCATTATTACGTCGATATGGTCATAATAATGACATACATTGCAATATCATCATGATCATAGTAATAATGATTATTACTTCCTTTTCTTATTAATAACATTATTACCACAATAGAGTCATGATAATGGTAGTAAGCTTGTTGATAAAGGCGATGATTATCATAATAACCTTGATCATGTACATTAGAACAATATAGTATAATACTAATAAATGCAATAATAGCAAGTATCATAATAATAATAGCAATATATATATATATATTTTTTTTAATGGTAGTAACAATATATAGTTTGTGAAGGGTCGAGGTGGGTTCATTGTTTGTTGGTTCATGCTGTCTTTGTCGGGCTCATTTGCTTGCCGCCTCCGACTCGTCAACCCGAAACGGTTCGACTCCTCGCCTGAACTGAAGCCGGAGGCAACCCCCGTACGGTCGGTCACTCGGCTCCTGTCTTCGATTCAAGCAACTTGAAATAAGCTTTTGTTATTTGTTAAATGAATCTCTGTTTACGCATATAAATAAAATGTAGAAATATTGAAATATTACTTTGAATTATATAAGAGTATGTTAGGGAAGGAAAAGAAAAGTGAAATGAAGAGCATAAATAATATGAAATGTTAAATGTTAAATGAGAACACATACATTGACGTTGTTTTCTTATGCTGAAAATGTTTCTACCTAATAGGTTTGATGTGAGGTCCGATATCCTGTCGGAGCGATCTTTCGGCGCATACTGTGCGTGCTGTACCGTAGGTGTGTGTGTTCTACTGTACCTGCGCGTGCTATACCGTACCAGCGTGTGCTGTACCTAACTACTGTGTACTTCGTATGATATCTCCCTACTTATGTTCTGTAGTATCTTTGTATATTGAATATATTTTTACACTTATATGAAACTTTTTACCTTATTCCTCGAGCAAAATCAGTTAATCATGGCAAAGTGTATCTAGCCCTTGAGCAATCACAGACTTTCTTTGTTACATGCCCGATATGCTTGCCTTTTTTTTACGATGCATATCTAGTTACCTAGTCTAGTGAAGTATAAGGTAGAAATCATATATGTAAAATGATTATTAATGCGGTATTCTGCAATCCCAAACAATTTTTTTTTGCTAATTACTATGGATGATTTGGAACACGTTAGATCAACAATGACTAATGACTTCTCTTCCTGAATTATGCGTGGGTGTCAATTCCCATGGGTTCTTATCAATAACTTTTGTTAAAATAGTGTTAATATTTATATGTTTATATACCTATATATGTATGTATAATTTCATTTTATTTATATATTATTACCATTATTATCATTTCCAACACATGTGTTATAATATAATTTAAAACATTGCTCATATGTCAGGATATAATCCTCGTTCTTGTTGTCATACGATTTGTTCTACATGTTTGCTTCAGTGATTTATGAAGTGTTCCCCTCCTTGCTTCTTATTTATTATATTTACGTCTAACCATCTGCAAGGGTATTTGGATACTCACACAAACATGTCAATTTTGCCCGTTACCGCCTGCGCCCCGCCTATCAGAAGGAAACCTTCTAACCCTCCATTGACTTCATGTCCTTTGGCTTAAGGGTTTTCACAGGCAGTGTTTACAGTTTGATGCATTTTATTCAGTTCTGTAGCTGAAAGGAAAGCAAAGTTGCAGAGCGTCGGTGTCGTCGCCGCGGCGTCGGCTTCCTGCGGAGGGAAACCTGGCGCCGAATCCGCCGTCGGGAGGCCTTCCGGGGCGACGGATCACCACACCTTGTGAGCCGAGACCACGACGCGACCGACGTCGTCGTCGTCGCCGAAGCCATCGTCGTCGTGGTCACCCACGTAAGCCACGCCCACGGGTCTGGCTACGACGCCCACGGTATGTACAGCCGGAGCGACGCCCACGGTATGCACAGCAGGGACGACGCCCACAGAATGCACAGCCGGGACAACGCCTACAGAGTGCAGCACGGGCGCCTTCCAGGGGCCTGGCGCCGCGAGGCAGAGGCTGAGCTGCAGCGCCCCCAGCACCGCCGCCGCCAGAGCGAGTTTGCCGTTGACCTTGCGGGAGGGAACGGCGGGTTAGCCTTCGCTTCCTCGGTACAAGAAAGCCTTTTACAGGGCAGGGCGACGGTCAAGCGAAAGATAGCTAGTTTTAGCAAAATTTAAAAGTGATTTCAAAGTAATTATCATTATTTTTCAATGGCATTAAAGTAAAGGACGCTTATGTTGTTGCATTTATGAAGACACGACTTTTGAGCCTCTATTGCATGAACTATTCATGGCCTATCTAAAAAAAAAAAAAAAAAATCTACTTATGAAATTATATGAAATTTTATGTCATAGTAAGGGAGAGTCTTAATAATTGGTCGCTGTTTTAGTTAAAAAAAAAAAAAAAAAAAATAATGAAAATCAAATTCAAACAAATTCTTGAAGAAAATCAAAAGAAAATAGGCAGATGATTAGGAACGGTGTCAACAGAACAAAGTTTATTACATACTATCTTGGTCCTATGAGATTACCTAAAAACCGATGTCAGACACCATGCTAATCATTCCAAATCACTATCTTAAACTGAAAAATACAAGAAATCAGAATAAATAATTCAAATAGAACAGCTGATTTCGGGCTTTACCATCTTCGCTTCTTGACCAAAACGTCGAGAAATCTTGCCTTCGGGAGCTGATGTGAAGAACATGCGACTTTGCGCTCTTTTATACGCGCGTCTCGGCCTAAGCCCCTCCCACCTGCACCTCTCCTCCTCATCTCCCTTTGTTCTCCCCTCTTCCTCTTGCTTAGTTGTCTTCTCTCCTACACCCCTTCCTTTGTTCTTTTTTTTTATTCCTCTTCCTTTATTTCCTCTATCCTCCTCTTCCTTTGTCTCCTCTCCTCCTCCTCTCCCTTTGTAGTATTCTCTAATCCTCCTCTTCCTTTCCTGTCTTCTCTCCTCTTCCTTAGTTGTCATCTTTCTTCTTCTCATGTTTTTCTCTCCTCCTTCTTTTCCTTTATTGTCTTCTCTCCTATTCTCATGTTCTCTCCTCCTCCTCCTTTATTGTCTCCCCCTCTCCTCCTTCACCTTTTTTTTTTGTCTCCTATCTCCTTCTCTACCCTCTCCCCCTCCTTTGCCTTTTCATATCCAACTCCTATGACTTCTCTCTCCCTCCTCCCTATCCAACTTTTTCGCCATCTCTCCTTATTCTCCTCCTCTTTCCCTCCCATCCAGTCTCTCCCTCCCCTTTCCCTTCTCTCCTCTTCGTCTCTCCTCCACCCTTCCCTTCTCTCCTTCTCTCTCTCCTTCGTCCAGGATGCAAGATAGACTCATCCTTCGTGTGGGGGTAGGGGGGGGGGTATTGCATGGTTAAACTAAAGCTGTTTTGCATATCATTGCATTCACAGAAGTCAGCTGTATCCTTCTTCCAATTTTGGGATACAAAAACAAAAAATGGCAACTCACACAGATTCTGGGGAAGTCTGATTTTCCGTCTCTCTTGTAGGGGAAAAAATATAGCGGTATTAAAGACAGCTAATATAAAAAAAGAAAAAGAGAAAAAAAAAGACTTAAATGTATGTACACATTTTACAAATCCAAAAACATGTGTAAGGACTGTATTATCAGGGTTTGTTTTCCACGCTAACTTGGTAAATCGGCGTAATCCAGAGATAAGGGTGAGTTGCCAGATTATCCTTTCTTGGGATTAGTCGTAATATCGTTGATTATCGATAGTGAAAAAGACAATGCATTTAATTGATTCTAATATTGATAAAATATCTGATTTGCCGTCGATGGTTGTGGTGGCAATTAAATAATGATACTGATAATGACGATTGGTATTGACGATGAGAGTAGTTATATTGATAATAATAATGACTATTGTAACTAAATAATGATGAACATTTATGGTAATGACATCATCTATAGTGATATTGATTATAACAATATTGGTATTTTTGTTTTTAATGCCATTATCACGTCGATATGGTCATGATAATGACATACATTGCAATATCATCATGATCATAGTAATAATGATTATTACTTCCTAGGTGGATATATAATATCCACCTACTTATGTTCTGTAGTATCTTTGTATATTTAATATATTTTTACACTTATATGAAACTGTTTACCTTATTCCTCGAGCAAAATCAGTTAATCATGGCAAAGTGTATCTAGCCCTTGAGCAATCACAGACTTTCTTTGTTACATGCCCGATATGCTTGCCTTTTTTTTACGATGCATATCTAGTTACCTAGTCTAGTGAAGTATAAGGTAGAAATCATATATGTAAAATTATTATTAATGCGGTATTCTGCAATCCCAAACAATTTTTTTTGCTAATAACTATGGATGATTTCGAACACGTTAGATCAACAATGACTAATGACTTCTCTTCCTGAATTATGCGTGGGTGTCAATTCCCATGGGTTCTTATCAATAACTTTTGTTAAAATAGTGTTAATATTTATATGTTGTTTATATACCTATATATGTATGTATAATCTCATTTTATTTATATATTATTACCATTATTATCATTTGCAACACATGTGTTTTAATATAATTTAAAACATTGCTCATATGTCAGGATATAATCCTCGTTCTTGTTGTCATACGATTTGTTCTACATGTTTGCTTCAGAGATTTATGAAGTGTTCCCCTCCTTGCTTCTTACATTTTATATTTACGTCTAACCATTTGCAAGGGTATTTGGATACTCACACAAACATGTCAATTTTGTCTGTTACCGCCTGCGCACCGCCTATCAGAAGGAAACCTTCCAACCCTCTATTGACTTCATGTCCTTTGGCTTAAGGGTTCCACACGCAGTGTTTACAGTTTGATGCATTTTATTCAGTTCTGTAGCTGAAAGGAAAGCAAAGTTGCAGAGCGTCGGTGTCGTCTCCGCGGCGTCGGCTTCCTGCGGAGGGAAACCTGGCGCCGCCGTCGGGAGGCCTTCCGGGGCGACGGATCACCACACCTTGTGAGCCGAGACCACGACGCGACCGACGTCGTCGTCGTCGCCGAAGCCATCGTCGTCGTGGTCACCCACGTAAGCCACGCCCACGGGTCTGGCTACGACGCCCACGGTATGCACAGCAGGGACGACGCCCACAGAATGCACAGCCGGGACAACGCCTACAGAGTGCAGCACGGGCGCCTTCCAGGGGCCTGGCGCCGCGAGGCAGAGGCTGAGCTGCAGCGCCCCCAGCACCGCCGCCGCCAGAGCGAGTTTGCCGTTGACCTTGCGGGAGGGAACGGCGGGTTAGCCTTCGCTTCCTCGGCACAAGAAAGCTTTCTAAGGGACAGGGCGCCGGTCAGAGGAAAGCTAGCAAGTTTTAGCAAATTTTAAAAATGATTTCAAAGTAATTATCATTATTTTTCAATGGCATTATAGTAAATATCGTATATATTGTTGCATGTATGATGACACGCCTTTTTAGCCTCTATTGCATAAAATATACAAAGCTTATCTGAAAAAACTACTTATGAATTGATATGAAATTTTAAGTCAGCAAGGGAGAGTCTTACTAATAGTTGGTTGTATAAGTAAAACATAATAATGGTAATCAAACTCAAACAATTTCTTGAAGAAAATCAAAAGAAAATAGGCTGATGATTATGAAAGGTGTAAACAGAACAAAGTTTATTAAATACCATCTTGATCATATGAAATTACCTATAAACCCATTTCAAACATTACGAATCATTATCTTACTGACAAGAAAAATACAAGAAAACAGAGTTGATAATTCAAATTAAACCGTAATTTGCAGCTGATTTCGGGCCTTACCATCTTCGCTTCTTGACCAAAACGTCGAGAAATCTTGCCTTCGAGAGCTGATGTGAAGAACATGCTACTTTGCGCTCTTTTATACGCGCGTCTCGGCCTAAGCCCCTCCCACCTGCACCTCTCCTCTCGGTTGCCACCCCTTCTCCTCCTCTGATGCAATCTATTTCTCCTTCTCCTCCTCTTCCTCTGACGCCATCTATTGCTCCTCTGTTGCGATCTCATCTCTCTTCCTCCTCCTCCTCCTTCTCCTTTATTGTTTTCTATTTCATCTACTCCCACGCCTGTACCTTCTTTCTTACTCTTACCTGTTTTTTCCTTCCTCCTTTTCCTTTGTTGTGTTCTCTCCTCCTCCTCTTCCTTTATTTGTTTCCTCTCCTTCTCCTCGCGATTTTTTGTCTTCTCTAATCCTCCTCTTCCTTTCGTGTCTTCTCAACTCTTCCCATGTTCTTCTCTCCTCTTCTTCCCTTGTTAGCTTCTCTTCTCTCTTCCTTCACCTGTTTTTTATTTTTTGTCTCCCATCTCCTCTATCCTCTCCCCCTCCTTTGCCTTATCATCTCCCTCTTCCTTCTTCTTCCTTTCTACCTCCCTCTCTCACCCTCTTTTCTTCTCCTACTCTTCCTTTTTATTTATATCCTCCATCTCCAACTCCTATGCCTTCTCTCTCTCCCCTCCCTATTCTACTCTTTCGCCTTCTCTCCTCTTCCTCCTCTTTCCCTCCCATCCAATCTCTCCCTCCCCTTTCCCTTCTCTCCTCTTCGTCTCTCCTCCACCCTTCCCTTCTCTCCTTCTTTTTCTCCTACGTTCAGGATGTAGGATTCACTCATGGGGATGGAGATGTGGGGGGGGGGGGGGGATTTTCTTGCACGGTTAAACGAAAGCTGTTTTGCATATCATTGCATTAACAGATCATGGGAAGTCAGCTGTATCCTTCTTCCAATTTCGGTAAACAAAAACAAAAACAAAATAATAAAGTAAAGCGGAATTGAAGGTTGTAATTATTTTTAAAAGAAGCAAAAAAAAAAAAAAAAAAAAAAAAAAAAAGAATAAATATATGTATCTGTTTTACAATTACAAAATATATGAAAAGACTGCATTATCATCATTTTTTTCACACTAATTTGATGTATCGGCGTACTTTCGAGATCAGGGTGAGTTGCCAGTTTATCCTTTCTCGAGATTAGTCGTCTTAAAGTTGTCTTTTGGTAAGTGAAACAGACGATGGTATTTAATTCAATATAACATTGATAACATATTTGATTTAACATCCATAATAGAGTTATAATGGAAATATTGATAATGGCCATAAATTAAAAAATGACAATAACATACATTGTATTATCGTAATCATCATCATAGTGATACTGATTGATACTTCCTTTTCTTGTTAATACAATTATTCCCACACTATAGTCATAATAATGGTAGTGAGCTTAATGATAAGAAATGATTATCATAATAACCAATACCATATAAATTATAACAATAACAACACTAATAATAACGTTACTGTTAACAATCATGATAATCATACTAATTATGATAGTAATAATAGTAATAATGATAATACTAATCATGATAGTAACAATATATAGTTATATATACGACAAATTCTACCGAGTTCGTTGTAGAGCCTTTTTGTCGCTAAAGATTACACTTGTTTCGGGTTTATTTCTGTTACATGTTTTTTTTTTTTTAATTGTTACCTTTAAGTTACATAATGTAGGGAGTTATAAGGTAGAAATTTAGTATATGGAATTATTATCAGTGCGGCATTCTGCCATCCCTAACGAATTTATTCTTCGCGAAAATGTATTGTTTTATCAAGCTATATCTTGATGTTTCGAACATGTTAGATCGACAGTTCAGAAGATGTTAATACCCATGTTTTTTTTTATCGATAACTTTTGATAAATTACTATTACTATTAGTATTAATATGTTGTATACACACACACACACACACACACACACACACACACACACACACACACACACACATATATATATATATATATATATATATATATATTATGTATGTCCACATAATGTAAAAACCTCGAATTGTGCATCTTTGTATTAGAGGATCTTTGATGAGTTCCTCTGTCTCTCACTCTCCCCCTCTCGCTCTCTCTCTCTCTCTCTCTCTCTCTCTCTCTCTATATATATATATATATATATATATATGTATATATATGTATATATATATATATATATATATATATACCTATATATGCATACATATATGTATATATATATATATACATATCACATGAGCAGAAGGCATAAACTCGAGTTCGCCCATACGCTATGATACAAATTAGTCATTGTCAGTATGGTGAGAGTGGCTTTACCTATTGCAACAATGCAGTTATTGCAACAATGCTACTACACTATGTCAGAAGATTGATAGTCTCCATTGAGTAGATTTTGCTGCTATATTTTGAGGTATATTATGGCTAAAAGGAGGGAGATGCAGCAATGGTGGAGATTTGTATGTGGCCTCACTATTAGCTCCAGTTTTGAAATGGGCAAGAAGAAATAAACCTTTTTGCACAGATTGCTGACTTCCTTGACTTCAGATCCTCCCTGCTAGAAGTGATAGCCGAAGGGGGTTAGTGGATTGGACGAAAATTATGCAGCTGTGGACTCCTCGCTTGTAAAAGGCCACAGGTTGTATTTGAAACC
>NC_061838.1:1999378-2014378 GCF_019202785.1 Penaeus chinensis | reverse complement strand
CAACTACATCTTCTTTTTTTTAGATATGTACATGTATATATTTTAATCTATGCATGTATATGATACAGGGCTTGAACCAGATCTTCCCAATTATTTGCTTGAAGGCATCTCTGCTTGCTCGCGTGGGCAGTTGCCGATTAGGAATTATCATGCTGTTATCATCCCTCCGGAGAGACATGGAATGGATGGGTTAGGGATAGGAAGAGATAGAGGAGAGGTGGATGGAGATAGGGCGAAGAGGGATGTGGGGAGGAAGAAGAGAGAGATGGGGGAAGAGTGAAGGGGAGGGAAGAGAGAGTAAGAAACAGGGGAAAGGGAAATATTAGGAAAGGAATGGTGTGGGGAAGCAGAGATGGGTAAAGAGGAAGAGGCAAAGTGAGGATAAGAGTGGAGAAGAGGGAGATAAGAGAGGGGAGGGAAAGAGAGAATATAGCAGAGGAGTAGACAGAAGGGAGAGAGATGAAGGGGAGGTAGAAGGAGGAGGAAGAGTAAGGATGGATAAGAGATAGGCAAGGAGAGGCGGAAGAATGGGAGAGGATAGAGGGGGAGAGATAATGAGGGGGAAGGATAGGGGAAAAATAGGGAGAGGAGAGGCCTGGAGAGGGAAGGATGGGGTGGGGAGGAATAGGGAGAAGGAAAGGCGATGATGGAAGGAAATGGAGTAGAAGAATATTGGGAAAAGGAAGGAATAGAATAGGGTAAAGATGGGGAGGGAGAGGAGGAAGTGAGATAGTAAAGGAGGATAGGACGGGAGAGATGGGGGATAGGGAGAGGGGAGGAGAAGGGGAAGAAGAGGGAGGGAAGGAATGAAGGAAAATAAAAAGAAGAGGTGGAGGGCATGAGCACTGATACACAGGTGCAAACGCAATTGCAGACTCACACACACACACCTAGATATAGATATGAACATATATCGGTACATTAATAGACACAAAAAAGCTAAATTAAGATATTCTAATGCATGAAAATAATGATAATAATAATAATAATAATAATAATGATAATAATAATAATAATGGAAATACTAAATGCAACAATACATATTCTCCTGTATGAGCTTGTGTAATACCTCATTCTCTCTAAGTTCATCAATCGATTTTTTTTTTTTACACATTATGCAGTATGTTCTTATGTTCTTCCTTGGAAGAGCATGCTGAGGAGGGCGTTTGTGCGGCAAGTGAGCAGTCTCTCTTTTTCTCCCTCTCTCTCTCTCTCCCTCTCCCTCTTCCTCTCTCTCTCTCTCTTAATAGAGGCTCAGATGAAGATAGTGATGTTGAAATTGGAAGGAAGAGGAAGCGCGCCCTTATGAGCGATCATGAGTCTGAAGATGAGGCCAAGAAGAGGAAGTCATAAGATGATGAAGACCTGGGTGCCGAGGACTTGTTTGGAGATGCAGATGACATCAGTGAGGATGAAGAGGAACGCAAGAAGGACAAAGACAGACGTTCTCGCTCCAGGTCAAGGTCACGCTCCAGGATTCCTGGCTCAACAAGGCTTATTGTACCAGATGATGAGGAGAAGGAAGATGAAGGGCCTTCACTAGAGACGAGAATTGAGGCTGAGATCCCCAAAATCAACACCAACCTTGGGCGTGACATCCATTTTGTCAAGCTGCCCAACTTCTTGTCAGTGGAGACAAGGCCATTTGATGAGGAGACGCTTGATGAGGAGGGCAGGGCAGGCTCAAGCTTAAGGTGGAGAACACTATCCGATGGAGGACGGTCTTTGACAAGGAGGGCAATGCAGTCAAGGAAAGCAATGCCAAACTTGTCGGATGGTCAGATGGCTCCATGTCCCTTCATCTTGGAGCTGAGGATTTCGATGTATACAAGCAGCCTCTGCAGGGCGACCACAACCACTTGTTCATCCGTCAGGGCACTGGTCTGCAGGGCCAGGCTGTGTTCCGTACGAAGCTGACCTTCCGACCGCACTCCACTGAGACCTTCACTTATCGTAAGCTCACACTGTCTCTGGCTGACCGGACGCAGAAGACTGTGGGTGCCAAAGTGCTGTCTACTGAGAGCAGTCACATCGAGAGCTTAAGGAGAGATGAGGACAGACTCAAGGCTTCCATGAGGAGAGAGGACAAGCAGCGTCGAGTGAGGGAGAAAGCTTCGAGCCGAGGCCTGACGGCAAACTACCTGGAGCCTGATGCGTATGAGGAACAAGTTCAAGAACAAGCAGAATGACCGTGCCCCTATCTACTCCTCAGATGAGGAAGAGTCGGACACTGAAATAGACAAAGCCAAGCGCCTCGAACGTGCCAAGCATACCATCAGAGACTCAGACGAGGAATCAGGCAGTGGAAGCGAGAGTGGCAGTGAGAGTGGAAGTGACAAAACCCGCAGCAGGCAGAGCACACGCAAGAGCTCCAGCCGCAGCAGGAGCAGAAGCAGGAGCAGAGCAAGAGTGGGAGCCGAAGTGGGTGTGGCAGCAGGAGTAGGAGCCACAGCAGGAGTGGGAGCAAAAGCAAGAGCAGGAGCAAGAGTCGTAGTAAGAGCAGGAGTAAGAGCAGGAGCAAATGCAGAAGTAGCAGTAAGAGCAAGAGCAGAAGTAGGAGCAGAAGTAGGGGCAGACAGCAGGTAGCGACGACTGGAGCTCTTCCAGGTCGGCTCCACGCAGCTTTCGTCCTGGCGCGGAGGCGCTATCTCCAAAAACCGCACCACATCGCCACCACTGTCAGGTTATGTATAGTGCCGCTTCGTGACCCTACTGTGCTCACCTGTGGAGTTTTAGAACGTTTATCTATGTGCCCCGGTGACTGTGCCGTATACTGACCGCTGCTGCTATGTTTGTTTGTTCTTGTTGATACTTTTAATGTGATGTTTTATATTTCTTGTTTGTGTTTCATATTTCTTGTTAATGTTTTGTATTTATAATATTATAATCGGGATCCACTACCTACGATTATTCGTTTCCTTAATTCCATCCTTCATCTGGCAGAATTACAGAGACATAGACATAAAATAAGATATATGATTTAAGAGGACAAATAATAGAGTAATTGAAACCCGAGATGCTGTGTGTCTAAGCAAACAAGGTAATTCTGACGAACGCCCGTATTGCTCGCTGTATTGGGGCTGATCCGCGAGGCCTTGTCGCTTATGCCACAAACGCTGCCACGTTTTACCTATAACGCAGCTGGAGCCTTTCGCTACAGCCGTAGATTTTGAAGTTTGATTATTGAATTATTTCTTTCAAATTGTTATATTTCTGTCTGTAGAATTTTCTTGTATTATGTGAATATAGTATATGTATCATTAGGTTAGAACTCTAAGAAAAAAGGGCTTGTCTTACAAAAGAACAATATAGTTATAAGGTAGATTTATAATTAACACAATACAAATTCATTCATATTTTAATGTGATCAAATTACACTTAAAAAAATACAATGGTATCACACAAAAAATAGGGACACAGTTGACCATTATTCACAGCATTCCACTAAGATTATTATTACTATTTTTCTTTTCTTTTTTTCTACTACCTGCGTTTCTCGAGACACTTGTCCCAGTCGGGGTAGAACTTCTCTTTCATGCGCTGACAGTAATCATAGAGGTTCTTGAAGTCAGCTGAAAAGTTCAAGATTAAAAATGTCAAATACGCGTTTCCGTTTTTGAGAATGCTATGCAGTGGTTAGTGGTTTGTTTACAGGTCTGCCAGCTGCTCCATCATGCAAAATTCTATTGGCGTAATGATGCTTACTATGAGAGAGGATACAACAAAAAAAAAGTTATAACATTTGTTTATACTGTAAAAATGTTGTTCCCTAGTTTTAACTGGTTTCATATTGTTTACTTTTAAAAAATATTACTCATGGGTAACTTCTCTTCCCTTCTTTCATATAAATACCACTCACCTAATAATACTAAAAAAAATGCTGCCATCCTAAGATTCATGTTTCAAATTATGGATTATGTGTCTTTACAAATTCTTTATGTCGATGTCTATTTTTCTATCGTTTACTTATCTATTTTACATATATATATCAAGTTGCTTTTCCACTATTCAAGGAGAGAAAGAGATGAAAAAATACGTTAAATATGAAAAAAAAAAATAAGATTAGACTTACTTTCCAGCATCCTCAGGTAGCCAGAGTTCGGGGAACACCACACAACCTGCGCCAGCATTCCAAAGGCTGAGCAGTCAACCTCAGTTGGTTTGTCACCCATCAAATAAGGCTTTTGTCCTGTGATTAGGAAGAAAATGGAGAATAAAGAAACTACTAACAATGGTATGCAGCGACACAATTAGCATTCATTCTTAAAGTATTTACAGTGTTTATTGAGTTTTTTTTATATAGGAAACGGCAGTACTAGACTTGCACGATAATCAAAATTATTGCGAATTTCTAGACAAATGAATGGATCTTTATGAGTTTTTAAAAAGAATCAGTATGGCATCAACTATTAGGCTGTTATTAATACAGGCATTAGGATCTTTACATGATAATATGATAAACGGTATGAGGAGGTACTACAAACACCATAACACTGGATCTACACGAGTTACTGCCTTCAAGGGCTACCAACACAAATATCGTGACACAAGACGTACATAGCTACTGGAAGTAATGACCTTTATCCTTTGGAAGTTATAGACAGACGTTGCAGTATTTATTGTAACGAACAGTAAGACCGTGGGTCTTCATGAATCATAAACCTCAACATTGCCATAATGGACTGACATAAGTTCTCAATATGAACAGTAAGATGCAGGACCTTTACGAGTGATGAAATCAAAACACTCTGACAGTAGACCTTCATGCTCAGTATGATATATAATAGAACACTGGACCTATAAGACTTATGTAGAAAAGGCATAAATGAAAATTAATATTTTCACAATTCAAGAGATGTATGTAACCGGTTTTGATTATATCTTCGTCAGAAACAATCGAAACCGATGAAATACATATCTCGCACAGTGAAAATATCCATTCTCATCCATACCTGTCAACAAGAACACGGCTCACCCATAAGACACAGAAACCAAAGTCCTTACACGGATCAACCGGCCCTGGCACCTTACCGAGATAAGTGGAGAGCGACTGGAGACACTTTCTGCCCATCGCCTCCACTTCCTGGAAGCTATGGCGCCCAATGCCCTGCAGACGGGTCGCTTCAGTCACCTTCTTGACAAAAAAGGAAATCATAAAGCGGCTGCCCACTGGCAATTTCATGCTATTGGCCAACGGACGACCACGCTCTTGAACATAACGCCATACGATAAGACACCTGCGAAGAGTTAAAAGCAAATTAATATCAGCACACTGGCATTGGATCCATTTTGAGGGAGGTATTTGCAAAATATCTCACTTGATATACGGCCTGGAAAAGGGGAGGGTTATTTCATAAATTAACGCCAAGAGGCATGTAAGACAGGTAACACCACTTACGTTTAGCATAATGAACCTAAAAAAATGAAATCGACTTTTTCTCCTGTGTATTCTAAAGGCTGTATATGGCATGGAGCACTTGATTATCACAAACAAATGAAGGGAATTTTTATTTGTATTATAATACTACTGGATAATACAAATAATTATATATCTAGCTAAATCTGATATCTCACAGCCGATCCTCACTGGCTAAACGCAATGGCAGATTCTGTTCCATCCCCTTTTCTACATGTCAATTTGTGAGAAATATTATGGTTAACGTTTTTTTATTATATATAATTGCAAATGGTTCATTAAAACTTTATATTTGCAATTAATGAAGGAAGAGAGGCGAGGCGAAACACACGCTCACACACACACACACACACACAAACAAACAAACACACACTCTCTCTCTCTCTCTCTCTCTCTCTCTCTCTCTCACACACACACACACACACACAAACACACACACACACAAACAAACAAACAAACAAACACACACACAAACAAACAAACACACACACACTCACAAACACACACACAAATAAACACAAGAGCGAACCAAACACACGAACCATACCACAGAAAATATTCATCAATCATGATCTGCAGTGAGTGAGCCACGGCCTTCTCCTCGGGCGTCAAGTGAGAAGTCAAATCCTTCCTATACTTCGGCCCCAAGTACTCCATGATCAGCTGTGAGTCTGCCATGTCTTCGCCATTCAGTGTTATCCACGGCGATTTCCCCTTCACACCCATGGGCTCGTCGTGGTCAATCTGGAAATATTCAAGCGCGCGGAGCATAAAATCTGGACTGGAGGGAGGTTGAATATCTATCAAACTGAACCTAAAGATGTCAGTGTGAATATCTATCCGATTGAATCTAAAGTGGTTAGTGTGAATATCTATCAGATTGAACCTAAAGATGTCAGTTTGAATATCTATCAGACTGAGCCTAATGATCTGGTTAGTGTGAATATCTATCAGACTGAACCTTAAGATGTTAGTTTGAATATCTATCAGATTGAACCTAAAGATGTCAGTTTGAATATCTATCAGACTGAGCCTAATGATCTGGTTAGTGTGAATATCTATCAGACTGAACCTTAAGATGTTAGTTTGAATATCTATCAGATTGAATCTAAAGATGTCAGTTTGAATATCTATCAGACTGAGCCTAATGATCTGGTTAGTGTGAATATCTATCAGACTGAACCTAAAGATGTCAGTGTGAATATCTACAGATTGAATCTAAAGATGTCAGTTTGAATATCTATCAGACTGAGCCTAATGATCTGGTTAGTGTGAATATCTATCAGACTGAACCTTAAGATGTTAGTTTGAATATCTATCAGATTGAATCTAAAGATGTCAGTTTGAATATCTATCAGACTGAGCCTAATGATCTGGTTAGTGTGAACATCTATCAGACTGAACCTAAAGATGTCAGTGTGAATATCTATCCGATTGAATCTAAAGTGGTTACTGTGATTATCTATCAGACTGAACCTACAGATGTCAAGTTTGAATATCTATCAGACTGAGCCTAATGATGTGGTTAGTTTGAATATATCCAAGGAGTTTGAATAATCATCAGACTGGACCTAATAATATGTCTGAATTTCTCAGCAGAGATATTCCCTCATGGGAAAAAAAAAAAAAAATCAAGTGCGCAGGGAATAAAATCTGAACGTTACGAAGTATGAATACCAATCAGACTGGACCTGATAATGCAATCAGTTTGATTCTATTCCTTCGTGGTGAATCTGGAAATTACGTGAATTAGTTTTGATATTTATCACCTAATAATGTGATCAGTTTAAATATATTTATGTGATTCGAAAAAGAGCTATGGTATAAATGTCTAACTGTCTAAGAAAATCTGTCTGAAAATACTGTATTCATTTATTTGTCAAATTATATCAACTGCATTTGTCTTTGAATTTTAACATGCTCAGCCTGGGAATGGCTATGCAATCCGTTTGGAAATGTTAGTGTAATCAATCTAAAAACAACACACAGCAGGAAATGCAAACATACTCTCTGAGATATTCATATAATCCATGTGTAAATATTAGCATTATTTGACCGAAAGTTTTAAGATGACTCACAAAATAATGAACATCACTCGTGGACATCAACATAAGAAACGAAATATACCCAAAAATAGAATAAATATAAATAAAATAAATACAAATATAATCATATAACAAATATAAATATAAAAAACAGAAATATAATAATTATAAAAATCTACAATTCCTGACTTCATCCATTACGTGATACTTGATAACATCCAGAAATAACCTTATCATTTAGAAAAGAAATGATAATAAAAAATAAAGGAATAACATTCTTTAGATATAAAAGTAAACCAATCTTTCATTTGCTTCTTTACCTGGTAGGGAATATCTGCCATCCTCAGATATGTTTCTAATTTAACAACAAAAGGTGAAAGACTCGGGCATGTGTATCCGCGGTTAAACATGTGTAGGACCACTACATCTTTTCCTGCCTCGTTCCATTTCCTCCTGAAAAGTAAATAAAAAAAATGTGAAGCTTAGATAGAATACATAAAACTATGATATATAAAAAAAAACAAATTTAAGCAAGTCTAAATCTAATAAGAATATTCCTTTAATGTTAATTGTTATTGAAGCATCGGTGTTCCTTGTTATCACGCGCAGATAATGTACTTCCAGTAATTTAACAAAATTCTTTCAAAAATGCTCTCTCAGCATTTTCTTCCACACACACACACTCACTCACTCATTCTCTCTCTCTCTCTCTCTCTCTCTCTCTCTCTCTCTCTCTCTCTCTCTCTCTCTCTCTCTCTCTCTCTCTCTCTCCCTCTCTCTCTCTCTCTCTCTCTCTCTCTCTCACACACACACACACACACACACACACACACACACACACACACACACACACACACACACACACACACACACGTCCTACCTCTCACATACACTGTCTCTCTCTATCCCACGCAAACATACACATATGTAAGGTCTCTCTCCTCCCCCCCCCCCTCTCTCTCAGTCGTGATATATCTCTCGTAGAAGTAGGACGTGTTTTAGCGCTGTCCTCAGTCGTGACAGATATCCTGAATCCTGTGATTACCCGCCCCCGGACAGGGAGTGGGAGAGGTTCCTTCCAGCAATTGGTCAGCTCCTCCCAGGTGTCAGCATGGCTAAAATTGTCATATCGGGGTCCCCCCCCTTTCCGACGTAGAAATGGAGGATAAAAGTTTCACTACGCAAGGACATATTGCAAATGGATCCCATAAGAGGGGAAGAAAAGAAGGAAGTGTGGACATGAGTGACTATGAGAATGGATCTCTCGCCTCACATACCAGAAAAGCCACCTGATGTTTTTTTTTATCTTACAGTAACTCCACTATCCTCAGCCGACTCCAACAGGTCTACAGCCGTGACAATGACGAAGTGACCTTAGAACACGTTAATTCAACCCTTATTGCTCGTAAACAATTCCCATGCTGTTATTCTAAAGCCTTGCTTATACTCAAAATGTTCGTTAGAAAATGCTTATACGGAATCATTAAGTATGTTATCACTCTCATTATCGATATTCAAATGTCTTTATGTTTTATGAATACTTAGCATTTATGACGCCGCTCCTCCCTAGGCGCCTCTGCCTTGTCTGTCCTCTGTACTGTAGATACCATAATCCCGTGCTAATAAAGACTAAAAGCTGTCACAACTTTAACTCAACACACAAGTACCATCACGAATTCCCCCACACTATCACAATGGCATCAGCAAGTGAGAAGTTCTCCCTAACCTGTTATTACAGGATGCGATCGGGAGGAGAAGAGGAAGAAGAACGAAGAGGGAACCCAAGCAGAATATCAGTACGTTACCGATGTAAAGGGCAGGAAACGATTGCTATTCCCACAGGACTGCGCCGTGAGGTTCCTGGAAAAATTAAGGTGGCTCATGGAACTGGGCCGGGACCATCGTGATTTCGAGCCACTTATGAAGGAAGGCAGAGGGAGGCCGTATCTCACAGCATGGGCGGGCGAAGAGGAACAGACCCTGGCGACTCCGGGATACAAGGGGACAGTGATGACTGCCCCAAAGGCTGGGGAAAAACTCACTAAAGGGATAATTTTCCGATACCCGACCATACTGGACCCAGACTTTCTGTTGGACGATGACAGATTTGTGTGCGTGAAGAGGCACGCGTCAAGGGGCGAGGAGCGGAGTCAGCTCGTTGCCCTCCTGAAGGGGAAGTGCCAGAGAGGGTATTCATCGCTGGAGCTGGGTACAGGAGGGTGGCACCATACATGGAGCCGATAGTCATGCGAATGGGGCCACAAGTCTTGGACCTGTCAGCAGCATGCTTGATGCAGGTTCTGTAATTAGAAACATGACTCCAGGATCTGCCGGGCCACAAACCTTGTTGCTGCAACTGCAGAGGCCCCCACAATGCCGGGTCTCTGGCATGCAGGGCAAGGCCACAATCAAAGCTTATTTCGGTGGTTCCCCCAGCAAGGAATCGCGGGAAAAGAAAAAGGCCCGGCCACCTCGCAGGCAGAGGTGCACAGGGAGACTACTACAACAATCCCAAATGCCTGTCTGCAGGCCCACCGCGTGTGGCGCCGTCGTCAAAGGGAAGCGATCAACGTCAGGACGACCGACAGGTGCAGGAAGTGAAGGAAGGAAAGGAAGTGAAGGAAATGAAGGAAGTGCCGTGGAGTAATTATACGGATTTTTCTGGGAAGGAATTATCGGCAATCACCCGGATGCTGCATACACTGAAGCAGAGAATGGATGTAATTGAAAAAAGGCTGGCACAAATTATGGACAGAGAAACCGAGGAACAGAGACGGAGAGGAAGCTGTCACAGACCCCCCACCAAGACGTAGAAATGAAATATAGAAAAGTTAGTGGTCTTGCAGAGGAACAAAGTGTGCACTGTAAGATAAAAATCAAGGAAAGAAAAGGAATATAACAGCAAGTGTAGTGGGAGGAACATCCTCTGCGGACTTAAGGACACTCCTGCTAAAGTGCAAAGATCAGGAGAAAGAAAGCCTCTTGAATAAATGGGAAATTGTGCAAGACGGATGGGCAACCATTCGAGAAATGTTGGAGGAACATAAGGATGCGATACAGGACTGATGGAGCCTCTCTTGAAACAAGGAAACAAGTGATATAGAGTAACCCAGGAAAGTGAGGATAACCTAAGTCACACAATCCTTTTGAGATGTAAGCTTTTGTCTCAATAAATTTGTCAAATATTTTTTTTTTTTTTTAATCTGTCTATCTACCTATCTATATCTCTCTATATCTCGCTTTCATTCTCTGTCTCTTTATCTCTCTCTCTCTCTCTCTCTCTCTCTCTCTCTCTCTCTCTCTCTCTCTCTCTCTCTCTCTCTCTCTCTCTCTCTCTCTCTGGAAATAGCATTTGAGATATATATACACACATTTTTAACAGTAAATTGAATGAATAATAAACACGCTTGCTTCATGTAAAAGCCATATTTTATGCAAAGTAATAATTCCAACGACTCTTCCCACTCTGCCTCACAGCCTCATAACTCGTAAAATCCATTCCCTCCCATAAAAAAAAAAAAAAAAAACATGAATACACTTTCTCACCTCCTCTCCTGCTTCTTCATATGCTGCCTGATCTTCACCACACCCACCACAGCCACCACCGCTATGGTAATGGGCTTGTTCTTGTGCCATAACCAGCGCAGTGCCTTCCCTGCTACCTGCATGGGGGCCCAGCCTCCTTGAACAATAAGGGCCATTCTGGAAGAGGACAAGACTTCGAGGGTTAGTGACCGAAAATTGACGTCGTGGATTATGGATCGGAGAAGGACGTCGATACATAATGATGATGATGGGAATGATAATGAAGATAATAATGGTAATAATGATAACTATTATAATGTTGATTATGATGGTGATAATTATTATAATATTGATAAAGGAAATGGTAATTATAACAATGATATTAATAATGATGACGATGATGATGATTGTGACGATGACAATAATAATAATACTAAGAGTATTATTACTAATAATATTACGTATATTAATCACAATAACAATGAACACAATGATACAAATAATAATGTAATAATAATAATTATGGAAATAATTATAACTACAATAATAATAACACCAACAACAATGGTCATAACAACAACAACAGCAACAACAAACAATAATAAAAACTAACAACAACAATAATAACACCAACAATAACGAAAACGCGGATCAAGGTCGAATGATACACCGCCTCGAACTCCTTCCTTGTGCGCTGGGAAATGTTGCGCGAGTAACCCTTCCCGGCGCCACAGGCCTCCAAGTCCCGGACACGAGATCAGCGAGCGAGGGTCTGAGCCCAGTGAGGCGCCGAGCAGACACGTTGATAAATACAGGATAAAATGAGGGGGGAGAGTATGCAGAGTTTACGTGTGATACTACTGTGTGTGTGTGTTTATACATATGTATATACATATATTTATATATTATATATATTCATGTGTATGTATATATTGTATGATGTGTATATATACGTACACATGTATATATATACACACACACAAACACACATGTAGTTTTATAAATATATATAAAAAGATATACATACATATACATATATATATATATATATATATATATATATATATATATATATGTAAACACACACACACATATAGATAGATATATACATATACATATGTGTATATGTATGTATATGTATATATATTTTATAACATACACACATATATATCTGTATATCAGTATACCTATACATGTATATATATATATATATATATATATATATATATATATATATATACATATATACACAATATATATATACACACAATATATATATATATATACATATATATACACAATATATATATATATATAAATATATATATGTATTTATATATACATAGACACACACACACATATATATACACAATATATATATATATATAAATATATATATGTATTTATATATACATAGACACACACACACATATATATACACATATATACTTATATATGCATTTTGGAGTTGAGATGACCGTATAATGGCACTGAGACTGAAGCATGCTTTTGGCTTCGTGTCTCTTATCGCTGTATGTGCTACTACCGTTGTTTGCAAACTCGATGTAAAAGAAGTGTTCTACACTAAATTCACATCCATGGCAGACAATTTCCCCTGGCGAGACATTTGCATTGTTCTGAGTGACTTTAATGCGGTTACCTATTGTGACCGAGCTGGCTATGAGATGTTTATCGGCCCCCATGGCTAGGGAGCTGATCACAGCAGCGAGGACCATCGCTAGACATGGTATAGCGATACAGGCACTGTGGCCAAGGAGATCAACCACATTCTTGTTAGCATGGAGGATCTTCCAGCATTGTAGGGTTTACTAGAGTACTGAGTTTTGTGGCACTGACCAAAGGCTGGTAGTGGCTACCCTACATGTCCACTTCAAAACTCCTTGTCCCTCCAGAGGCCGCTCTAGAGTGTTACACTTGGACAGATTGAGGGAGGAGGAATTCTCCACGGCAGTCTCTGACCGATTCACAGTACCTGAAAACCTGACAGACCCAGTTGCTCTGCAGGAGTCCTTCAAGCACGAAACACTCGAAGCAGTCCACTGGCGTACGCCCGAGAGCAAGGCAGAATTTCATCTCCCTGGAGACATTGGAGGCCACTGAAGTGTGTAGCATGGCTTGGCTAAATGGCAATCAGGACTTGCATCGCTCTTCTGGTGTGTAGGGCTCGGACACTGCTGAGAAGGGACAAGGAACAGTCCATCATCTTACTGAGGAGAGTGAAGGCCATTTCTTAGCAAATGACCTTTGCCCTGCCTACCAAGCCCTGAGAAAACTGAACTCTAAGCCCTCCTCACAGATGACTGTAGTCTGCTCAGTGGATGGACAGATCATCTCAGATCATGTTGGGGTTCATGAACGTTGGGCCAAGTATTTGGAGCAGCTGTACCACATAGACCCTTCAACAGTTAACTTGGATGCAAGTGGTATCACAATACCTGTCCCGGACTCATCTACCAGTGAGGAATCTCCTACCCTAAATGAGGTTAGGATGAAATGTGGGAAAGCTTGCATACAGTCTTGACTGCCATCTGGCAGTCTGGTTCCATTCCCCCTGACCTGTTGAGGGTGTGGTCATCCCTGAAGCAACTACTGTGGCATTACTCTGCTCAGTACACCAAGCAATATTTTCGCCCACATTCTTCTGAAACGGATCTGTAACCACCTACTATGGCACCAGAGACTGGAGCAGTCTGGATTCACTCCTGGAAAGCCCACAATAGACTGTATCCTAGCGCTTCGAGTAATTCTGGAGCGCTGTCGTGAGTACAGTTGTGGGTTGCTTGGATCCTAAATCGACCTCAAGAAAGCGTCTGCCGATGATATTACTACCCTATCTGAGCCCCTGGAATCAATAGTGGCGGCTCCTGATGCATTTAGCAATGAGGTGAAGCCCTTGGGCCTAGACCAAGATTCAGGACTTTGGGGGCCTGTTTGGGGAACTTGTTTAAACGATCTATGCTTGTGGTGAGGACATCGAAGTCACAGAGAGCATTGGATACCTCAGTATTGTAGTCCATATCTCCGGCCTGTCAGACCAGGAAGTCAGTAGACAGATTGGTCTGGAAGCAGGATCCATAAACTCGATCAACAAAAGCATTTGGAGATGCCGTCACCTATGCAGAAAGTTTTCCTCTATAAAAGCGAAACCTGGATGCTGTCTAGTACCTTGGAGTCTTGTCTTGATGTCTTTTGTAACAAGTCGTGGCTATACCGTGAGACTGGCATGGGACCTGTTACTTGCATAATCCGGGATCGTCATCTCAGGATATATGGGCACCTAGCTCGCTTCCCTGTGGATGACCCTGCCCATCAGGTCTCTCTGCGAGACAATCCAGTTCGACGAGACCTGTTGCGAGGAATTAGAGATGGGCCAAGGGCCTGCCTGGAGACTCGCCATGAGGGACTGTAAAGGCTCTCTATGAACGACTTAAACATATGGTTTAGCAGGAGTAGTGAAAGGGATGGTTGGCCTAACCTCTTTATTTCAGAAGTGTAAGCAACACAGATATTCACACGATACAAGTCTGGGTAAAGCTTAGTGCTAGGTCGTCAGCCCGGAGCCAGCCTGACCTGACAAGCGGTCGGCAGGAACTCTCTGAAGTGACTCTGCTGACCTGGGTCATCCTGAGCCTTAAGTACTGGTGGGTGGCGTGCACGTGGGGGCGCCTGCGGTGGGCATGCCAGCATGACAGCCCCGGCCGCGTGAAGCCACGTTTATACATGCTTCTGTACACCACGTGGGAGCTACTTATACATACTTATATTGCTCGGCTACCTACGCACGCCTCGTCCTCGAGGCATCTGATATTTGCCTCAGGGGTGACCCACCCTGGCTGGTTCTTGACTTGTAAACACTTCGTTCTTGTGTGTGCTGTCCCTGATGCATCTTCGTGGCTGCTCGTCCCTGTCGTTGTCTTCATCTTGGTCCCTGGTAAATCTGTCCGTCCTCAACATCCACACGTCCTCAAATGTCTCGCACAGGCCCTCCTTGAC
>NC_061838.1:1961657-1964157 GCF_019202785.1 Penaeus chinensis | reverse complement strand
GTACACTAACACCTTCCCTTTATATACGGCCTCTCACCATATCATTCTCATTATCATCTCGCTAGGCCTAAAAACAAAAACAAAAAAAATGTAGAAAGGCCAGTCTGTGTGTGAAGATTTATTGAATTAGTATTCGGGCTATGTGGCGATCAGCTGTTATATATATATGTGTGTGTGTATTTATTTATTTATTTTTTTCTTACCCTCTGTGACACTGCTCGCGAAATAAGGTAAAGGGAGATAAGAGAAGAAAATGGCGCGCGTTTCTATTATTTTCTTTAGTTTTTCTTAGTGTTTTTCCCCCATTTTATTTATTTTTGTGTGAATACTTGGAAAGGATGAGGCAGTTGAAACTCAGAAGCGAATATGGCAGACGTTTAAAAAAAAATATATATTATCATTTTTTTTTTTTTTTTGTATTCTTTATCTCTTTATTCTGATATATCCTCTCTTTTTCGGTTTTGGGTTTTTGAATCATATGAATTCGTTTTTATTTTGTTGTTGTTGGTTTGAGCTTGTTTCTATGTATCTTTATCGGTGTCTATTTATCTATCTTTCTTTGTATATACAGATAGATAGATAGATAGGGATAAATGCACAGGCAGATGGAAACAGGTGGATACATAAACAGATGAATAGATCGATAGATAGACAGATGGATAGACAGGTAGATAGACAAATAGATCGCGACAGACATTATAGACAAAACCCACATCACGCCGGATATACAACGATAGATAGAATAAGCGAAGTCAGAATCAGATAGATAGATAGTGCACCCCACCCCTCTCTCTCCCCTCCCCCATACCTTTCACCCCATCTTCTCTTCTCACACCCACTCCTTCCCCCCCCACCCACCTTCTCACCTTCACCCCCATCTCCCCACCCAAACCTTCATTCCACCTTCACCCCTCCCCTCCCCCCCTTCACCCCCCCCCACACATTACACTTCCTCATTCTTCCCCCCAACCCCCAACCCCAACCCCCCACCACACGAGCCGACGACCCCGAAAACCTAAGGAGAAGAAAGAGGACTTTATCATTCCCGCGAGTTAGAGATTAGCGTTGACTTTTAATGTTATCCTTGGGGTGGGTGGGGGTGGGTAGGGGAGGGGGTATAGGGGGGGTTATGTAGACTGAATGTGTTTGGATAGCTTGCAGTATGAGGGGGGAAGGGAAAATAGGGAGGGAGGGGAGGGGGAGGGAGAGGGAGAGAGGAGGAGGAGAAAGGGAAACGGAGAGGGAGGGAGGGAGGAAGGGGGAGGGGAAAGGGAAATAGAGAGGGAAGGAGGGGGGAGACAGGGAGGTGATGGGGAGGGAGTGAGGGGGTTGCGGGTAAGGGGAGAGAGAGGGAGAGGGGGAAGGGAGAGAGTTACGGGAAGGAAGGGGAATGAGAGGAGCTGGAGAGAGACTGGCGAAAATAAGGGAGTGAATGGGGTGGAAAGAGGAAAAGAAAAAAATGAAGTTATTTAGAAAGGGAGGAGAGAATGAGAGGATAAGGAGAGGGGAGATAGAGAGAAAGTGAATGAGGGTAGATGAGGGAAGGGAGAAAGAGAGACCTTATGGAAATAAATAAAAGGGAAAAAGAGAGATAAGACGAGTTAAAAAGAGGGAGGAGGAGAGTCAAGAGAGATAGAAAGCGAACATGGAAAGATACTGTTGGATAAAAAGGAAAGGAGAAGAGGGTGAGAGGAAAAGGAGAGATAAAGTTTGCTGAAATGAAGGAGAAGAAGGAGAGAAAAGAGACGGAGGAAAGTGAAAAGAGAAGAAATAATGAAGTCGGTTAAAAAACTGAGGAGAGACGAGGGCAAAAAAGTGAGAGAGTGAGAGGAGAAGGAAAAGATAGAAAGAGCAAAGAAAGAAAAAGTGAGAGAAGAAAGAGAGGGGAAAAGGAGAGATAAAAGTAATTATAGAGAGAGGCGGGGTGGGGGGAAAGAAAAAGTTAGTTAGAAAGGGAAGGAGGACAGCGAGAGGAGAAGAAGTAATAAGACTGGTTAGAAAGGGAAGTGGAGCAAGGAGGGAGAGGGGATGGAGAGTAATTACGTAACGAATGAGGGGACAGATGGGGTATGGTATAATGGATTAGGAGGCAGAGGAAAACGAGGAAAAGGAGGAAGAGGAGGAGGAGGAGGAGGAGGAGGAGGAGTAGCGGAAGAATTAGGAGTAGAGAGAGAAGGAAGCGGAGGTGGAGGAATAGAATTAAGAGAAGAGAAATTGGAAGAGGAGAAGAAGAAGATAGGGAAAAGGAGGAGGAAGAAGAAGGAAGAGGAAGAAGAAGAAGATGAAATGGATTAGAAGTAGAAGAAGAAGAAGACGGAGAGGAGGAGAAGGAGGGGGAGAGAAAGGAATATGTAGAAGCATAGAAAAAATAAAAGAGGTAATAATACTGGAAGAAGTAGAAAGTGTAGAAGATGTGGATAAGTAGGAAGAAGAAGAAAAAAAAGAAGGAACAAAAGAAGAGAATCAGAAAAAAGAGAGGGAAAATAAAAGAAGAGGACAG
>NC_061838.1:1951657-1954157 GCF_019202785.1 Penaeus chinensis | reverse complement strand
GATAGAGAGATGGAGAGATAGAGAGAGAAATTGAGAGAGAGAGAGAGAAAGACAGACAGACAGACAGAAATTAAGAGAAAGGGATGAAGAGAAATTGAGGAATGGTGATAATAGAAAGAAACAGAGAGAGCGATAGAGAAATAGTCAGAAGGAGACTGAGATAGAGAGAAAAGGAGAAAAAAGTGAAAAAAGACAGGCAGATAAGCACGAAAAACAGCCACAGAATAAGCCAGATAAAGCAAATTGTGGCTGTCTAACTCCTGGCACCAAATCTCCTTGATTGCAACTTGCACCAGATGGAAATTGGTGTTTTATGTTTTTTTTGGACATTTCCAATTCACCCGCGTCTTTCCCGATAGACTTCCCACCTGTGTGTGTGTATATATATATATATATATATATATATATATATATATATATATATATATATAGAGAGAGAGAGAGAGAGAGAGAGAGAGAGAGAGAGAGAGAGAGATTATTATTATTATCTTTTATTTTCGTAATGATGGATAGAGACTTTTCAAACATAGTGCTTAGGGAGGCCTGGGAGAGGAGGCGGGAGAAGAGATAAGCAAAAATAACACTTATTTCTCATTATTTTAGAGAAGAACCTAGAGCTAGATGTTTGGCTGCTTTGTAGTCCTTTTTTGCATGTCAGTATGTTTGTATGTTTGTATGTTTGTATGTATATACGTATCCATGTATGAGTGGATATATATTCATGTATGTAACTATGTATGTACGTATGTTTTGTATTTATGCATATATGCAAGCCCTGTAACTATGTAACCAAAAATTAACAAAAGAACAACAACAACAACAAAGCAACAAATACATTCTCTAAGCCATAAGAATATAATCCAATAACCACCCTCCCCTCCCCTCCCCCCCCTAAATCAAATCACACGGAGGGAACAATAAAGAGAAAATAATCGAGAGATTTAAAGAGGAAGCCATGATCCGAACTCTCTCGCAGCGGGCGCCAGCGAGTCTCGCGTTCGGTTCGATTTTACAAGGAGAGAAAGAACATTCAAAAAAGTAAAACAAAAAAAAAAAGGTTAAAAAAAAAGAAGAGAAAAATAGATAAAAATGTAGACGGTATTCATACTCATGTGGCTTTCATTATACAGTAACCCTGGTTATAATCCTGTCGTGTGGGTAGATAGATAGATAGATAGATGGATGGGTGGATGAAGGTAGGTAGGTATCTGGGTAGGTAGGTAAGGTAATAGGTAGATAGGTAGGTAGATACGTAGAGAGATAGGTAAATGAGTGATCTGTAGATAGATAGAAAAATAGATAGACAGACAGATATACATACAGATAGCTAGGAAATAGGATAGATAGATACACAGGCATATGTATGTATCTGGAGGTATATGCGAACATATATATATATATATATATATATATATATATTTATATATATATATGTATATACATACATTATATATATATGTATATATATATATTAGAAGATAAATTAAAATACACAGATGCACATAAAGACACTTGTGAGCGGGTGTAATAATATTCAATATTTCTGAAATTCTATGCAAAGATCTGTATGAGAAAGAGAACGCGAGTGTCAGTTTCAAAATGGAATACATATACTTTTTTTGAAATCTACGGACGGGTAACCCACCTTTCACTATATACTTTTTCTTTAGTTTAGATATTCGCATGAAAACATCCTGAAAGAAATACTATATATATTTCTATCTCTCTCTCTCTCTTTATATATATATATATATATCTTTCTATCCATCCATCTATCTACCTATCTATCTATCTATCTATATATATATGTATATATGCGTGTGTATGTGCGTGTTCGGGTATGTATGTTTGTATATCATATATATATATATATATATATATATATATATATATATATATACATATACATATATATACACACACACATATACATATATATAAATACACACACATATACATATTTATACAGAATGCATCATAACTTGGCCGAGAAACTAGTTAAAACAAGAAAGTGTAAATGAAAATTCCTTATCGCTTACTTCATTTGACATTCCCTGACATATGATATTCTGGCGTTCGTGATATCCTTATCAAGAAACACGGAGGGAAAAGAATGACTGAATTTCAGATTTTTCTCTCTCTCTCTTTCTCTCACCGTACACACCTGGTACACGCAGACATATAGGAATATATTTGTCAGTATCTGTATTCTTATCAGACATTCAAAAGCCTATCTGCACATTGACATATACACACACAAACACAAAGACAGACAGACAGACATACACACACGCACAAACACAGACACACAGACATACACACACGCACAAACACAGACACACACACACACACACACACACACACACACATACAAAAACATACATACATACACACACACACACAGAGAGAGTAAATAGATAGATAAATAGAGACAGATATATAAAGATAGTTCGATAGATGATAGATAAAGAGAGAGAGAGAGAGAGAGAGAGAGAGAGAG
>NC_061838.1:1939157-1944157 GCF_019202785.1 Penaeus chinensis | reverse complement strand
TTTAATACATTATTTCGCCTTCCTTCATTTCCTTCACCATTTCGCGTTCCTTTATCGCAATATCGCACGACATGAAACGCGCAGGCAATTGCAAGTCAGTCAAATTGATGCTGCAATAACGAACATATCCTCTTCTGTTGCAACCTTCCTCAGAGAGAGAGAAAAAAATCTTGCTTAACACTTGAAGTCGCTCTCAATTGCATAAGTAATAGAATCACTTAGTATCTTAACACGATTTTTCGCACAGGAAGAACATTCCTTTTGAGAAATCTGCATGTTAGTTTTCAAAGGGAAGGAGAGGAGGAAGGACAAGGAATGGTAAAGTCTGTCTATCTTTCTGTCTGTCTAACTGTCTATCTGTCTATCTATTTTTCTTCTTATCCACTAGTCTTTTTCTTTTTATGCATTCTTATTTCTATCCATCTATACCCCCTCTCTATGCCAGTATGCCTATCTGTCCACTTCTATATCCATCCCTCTATCTATCTACCTGTCTATATATCTATCTGTCCTACCCACCTACCTCCCTGCCTACTTATCTTCCTACTACTAATACTTCAATAATCAAAGATTTAGTCAAAGTTTTCATGGCTACTGAATAGAGATCTGTTTATCAAATAGTTGATCTACTATCTGCTACGTGTTAATAGATATGTATATATATCTACCTATCTATTCATCTTTATATATGTATATATATATATATACATATATATATATATATATATACATATATATATACATGCACACACATGTGTATGTGTATGTGTGTGTGTGTGTGTGTGTGTGTGTGTGTGTGTGTGTGTGTGTGTGTGTGTGTGTGTGTGTGTCTGTGTGTGTGTGTGTGTGTGTTTGTCAATCCATCTATCTTATCCATTAATTCGGTTATCTGTCTATCTCTTCACTTAAGTATTTATGATTCTTTTGGTGCGATGTCACAGGGCAAGCAAACTCATAATTAGTTAATTTATCGCATTACATATTTATCTCTCAATAATCTTTTTTTTCTATAGACCTTAATTCAAGCTCATTTAATACGCAATACGAATATGTTAATCATTATTATTATCATTATTAATATTACTATTTTTTTGTCTAAAACTCAGCATCAAAATTAATAAAATAGTTGTGTGTTTCAGTTTTGTTTTCTCTTCATCTTTTTTAATTACTATTTTTAGATTTGCTGCTAATAACTTGAACAAACAAATACACAAACAAAAAAGATTTAAGCATTGCACGTAATTAGCTAATTAAAACTAATTTTCGGAGTTTAGAGTGGATAGTATAGGAGTTGAAAATTGAATTGTTCGCAATAATCATAATGATTATAGGCTATCAGCTATAAAGTGAGTTCTACTTTATATGGATATGAAATACATATGTTTACATTTTGTATGTGCGAATAGCTTTATATTTTTTATTTACATAGATCATATATGCATTTGTCTATCTATATCTATCTATCTTTCCTATCTATCTCACTCTCTATATATGTAGAGAGAGAGGTGTCTTTGAGGGGATGTCTGTGTATACTTCGGAATGTCGCCCTTAACCCATGAGACGATACGGAGAAACCTTCCATTATCATTGCTGGATATCTTGACTCTCTCTCCTCCTCTCTCTCTCCTCCCCCCCCTCTCTCTCTCTCTCTCTCTCTCTCTCTCTCTCCTCTCTCTCCTCTCTGTCTCTCTCTCTCTGTCTCTCTCTCTCTCTCTCTCTCTCTCTCTCGCTCGCTCGCTCGCTGTTTGTGTGTGTGTGTGTCTTGCTTCCTCTCTCTCTCTCTCTCTCTCTCTCCTCCTCTCTCCTCCTCTCTCTCTCCTTTCTCTCTCTCTATTTCTCTCTCTCTCTCTCTCTCTCTGTCTTCTCTCTCTCTCTCTCTCTCCTCCTCTCTCCTCCTCTCTCTCCCTTTCTCTCTCTCTATTTCTCTCTCTGTCTTTCTCTTTCTCTCTCTCTCTCTCTCTCTCTCTCTCTCTCTCTCTCTTCTCTCTCTCTCTCTCTCTCTCTCTCTCTCTCTCTCTCTCTCTCTCTCTCTGTCTCTCTCTTTCTCTCTCTCTCTCTCTCTCTCTCTCTCTCTCTCTCTCTCTCTCTCTCTCTCTCTCTCTCTCTCTCTCTCTCTCTCTCTCTCGGGGTGTCAGTCTCGTCATATAGCAGAAAAAATAATGATCAAAATAGTGAGATAAGTGGAATGTTGTCTAAGTATTTAATGGTGAGTCAGGTTATATATAGATATTATCGATCTTCCTAAAGGTCAGTCTGCCCTATAATAGGCTTGTATAGTTCTCCTAATTCTATTATTAACGAAAATGCCTACCTTGCTCTGTTTATCTGTCTGTCTGTTTTTGCCTTAAAAAACAATTTTTTCTCTTCTTCCCTTTTTTCCTTTTTTTCCTAATTTTTCTTGTTTCCCCCCCTCCCCCCCTACTCCCCTTCCTTAATCCATCCTCCATTTATCTCTCCTCCCTCTCTCTCTCCCCTCTCTCTCTCTCTTTTCTCTTTTTCTCTCTTTTCTCTCTTCTCTCCCTCCCTCTCTCTTTTTCTCTTCTTCTTTCTTTTTTCCCCTTTTTCTTCCTTTTATCTTCCCCTTTTTCTTCTTCTTTCTTTTCTCAATTTTCTCTATCCAGCTATCTATTTATCAAATTTGCTTCCTCTTAAAAATCAATTTTTTTCTGGATGGCCCAAAATACAAAGCCGTCAGAATTCGAGAGTCTGGCCAACAGATGGCTCTGAGGACTTCAAATTCCTCTTGAGTGGTACTTGGAAGGAGATTTTACGTTTATAACGTAGCACTTTTAAAAACGTGCTATGGTTGGGTATAATGTGACTTTCTCTGTGGACGTTATTTGGGAATTGTGTGTGTGTGTCGGAATATCCCCGACCCCACTCGAGATAAATATAAAATCGTAAGCAAAAAAAACCATACACAGAAAAACAAACGCATAAAACACAAACAAAAAAAGAAACCCCAAAAAATTAAAAACCCCCCAAAAAACAACAAAAACCTCCCCCCCAAACAAACAAAACAAAACACACAAAAAACCCCCAACAAAACCAACACAACCCACAACACAAACAAAACCCCAAAAACACACACACGTCCTATTTTTGACATCATTCTCAAAAAAATATTTCCTTCCACCCTTGTTTGAGAGCAGGAAGGGGGTGGGGGAGGGTAAAGGGGTAGGGGGGGGGGTTGCGGAGGGAAACTATCAATATTCTTCAATTTATTCCATGATTGGTTTGACTTTTTCCCACTCCCCTTCAAAAAGGAAATAAACCCCCTAAACTTATTTCTTAAATAAAAAATCAAAAGGGGGAGATTTCATTCTTTATGTTTTCACTCTTTTTGCTTTTTTCACCTTTTTTAGCTCGGTTCGTTTTGTTGCATATACAAATGTGTATTTTAATATATATATATTATATATTTATTTTTTTATTTATTTTAAAATTAAAAAATCTACTATCTTTATTTTTTTAAAAATTTATATTTTTTCAAAATTTAAAAATTTTAAAATATATATATATATATTTTGTGTGTGTGGGTGGTGGGGTTTTGTGTGTGTGTGTGTGTGTGTGTGTGGGGGGTGTGTTGGGGGGCGTGGTGCGTGCGGGGGTGTGTGTGTAAAAAAAAAAAAAAAAAAAATTATAAATTATTAATTATTATATATATACTATTATATATTTTTTAATCATAAATTTTATAAAATATATTATATTAAATATAAATATAAAAATATATATTTTTAAATATAAAAATTATTATTAAATATTTTTAAATATTTTATATTATATTATATATATATATAATATATATAGATTATATAAGTTATATAGATATAAAAGTGAATATATATATTATATAAAAAATAATTTAAATTTTTAAATAAATATAAAATATAAATTTAATATAAATTATATATACATATTATATTATATATATATATTTATAATTTTATTAATTTTTATATAAAAATATGGTCAGTGGTTAGACCCGCCCCTCAGGGCCCCCCGATTTTAAATTCCCCCGGCGGTTCGTAAAAATGCCTACGTCCGGCAATTTGGCTCAAGCCCTAATATCCGGCTAGAAAAAAAGACATATCGCTTTAAGAAATCAAAAAGCCCCGGTGTGTAGGGGGTTTTCGCCGCCCTGGCAAGGTGTTTTCGGCCGAACCCCGGTTGATTAGGAAGGGAACAATCAGGCTGGGTGGGGACTGCCTCTTCATTCATTAATAGTAATGAAAAAGGCCTATGCCCCGCAGTGGATAAATGGTGTTAAAAAAAAAAAACTAAATTACTAATTATTATATATAATATATTTATATATATTATTATATATTTTATTTACCAACACACACACCACACGCACACGACACGCCCGCAATATATATTTTTAATTTTTTTTAAAATATATTATATATTTTTTAAATTTTTATTTCCTTTTTCCCCTTTTTTTCCTTCCCTTTCCTCCCTCCTTCTCACTCCCCCTCGCTCCCTCTCCCTTCCCTCCCCCATTTTCGGTCACTTCCCCCACCTACCCCCACCCCCCCAATCCCCTCCTTTCCCCGTGGGGTACATTCGCCACCTTAGGTCCGGTTTCCTCAAGGAGCCTCTCGCTTAGGATCACATGCATGGGAGGTCTTGAAGGAGAGGGAAAAAGATCCAGGAAGGATATGATTTGGATTTTTTTTTTTTTTTTCGTGTTTTGGTTTTTTTGGGGGAGAGACAGAAAGGGGGGGGGGAGGGAGGGAAGGGGGGGGGATGGAGGGTGAGAGGAGGGTGGTTTTTTTTTTGGGTGGGAGAGGGAGGAGGAGAGAGGGAGATGGAGGGGGGGGGGGAGGGAGGGGGGAGAGAGAGGGGGAGATGGAGGGTGAGAGAGAGGGAGGGTGGGGGAGGGAAAAGAGGGGGTGGGAGGGAGAAGGTGGGGGAGGGTGAGAGAGAGAGAGAGAGAGAGAGAGAGGTGGGAGTTGGTATTTATATACGTATACAATTTATCTTTTTATATA
>NC_061838.1:1929157-1934157 GCF_019202785.1 Penaeus chinensis | reverse complement strand
TTTCCTTCCCTCTCCCTTCTCTTCATCTCTCCTTCCCCACCCACTCTTCCATCTCCTCCACTTCACCCCTCCCTCCTCTTCCTCCTTCCTTCACCTTTCCCTTCTTCCTCTTTCCTTCCCTCTCCCTTCTCTTCATCTCTCCTTCCCCACCAACTCTTTCATCTCCTCCACTTTCACCCTCCCTCCTCTTCCTCTCTCCTTCCCCACCCACTCTTTCATCTCCTCCACTTCCACCCTCCCTCCTCTTCCTCTCTCCTTCCCCACCCACTCTTCCATCTCCTCCACTTCCCCCCTCCCTCCTCTTCCTCTCTCCTTCCCCACCCACTCTTCCATCTCCTCCCCTCCCCCCCCTCCCTCCTCTTCCTCTCTCCTACCCCCCCTCTTTTCCCACTTTTGATTTATAGACCTTGCCTTCCAATGACGTACCGACAATAACTTTTGGGTGACACATATTTACCTAGTCACTGTTGTCATTACCTGTGATATATGGTTTATTCCCCCCCCTTTTTTTTTTTTTAAGAGTATGTGGTATAGTGTAAATATGCCCAAGGCGATAAAGAAGGGGTGAAAAAAAAAGAGTTAATATGCGGATGAATACGATGAAAGAAGTAAGGAAAAAGAAAAAAAAAGTAAAGAAATAGTTGGTAACTAAAAAGTATATGGATAACAAAGGTAGATAAAGCAATTGACGAGGAAGAAGACGAAGAAAAAAGAAGGAGAACAATTAGAAGTGAGAAAGAAAAACGATGAGACGAGAAGACAAAGAAAAAACAAATATACAGAAATGCCACTGACATGCTCCAAAATACTTACATCAACACCCCAAAATTACACTTATATCCAAAAATACCAGCACTGATATCCCGAAGACTCCACATAAACATTCCAAAAATACCCATAATAACTTCCACGGAAAGATCCCAATGATGTTGCATTAATCATAAGACATTCTCGAGATTAATACCAATATATCTTTCCTTGAATTATAAACTTCAGTCTTATTGTCTTAAGATGAAGAAGATTAATGACTTTTTTTTTTTTTTTAGATAAGTTCACAGGCGAAATGCGTCCAAAATTGTATGTACGTGGAAGAATGAGGTGTACATGTGTGTGTTTGTCGAGGGGTGGGATTTCGTTGCTGTGTGTGTGTGCGTGTCTTTAATTGTATGTATATCTATATCTATATCCATATGTATATCTATATTTGTATCTATATCTGTCTATTTACATTTCTGTCTTTGTGTGTATGTGTGTGTGTGGGGGGGGGGGGTTAGTATATGTATGTGTATGCGTCTGCATAACCGTGTATGTATATATACGTATCCGTCCGTGAACGTATTCAAGATCAAATATAGACTTTCTAAGAAGCGCTGACTCGGCTTCTCAGCGAAAGAGGGAACGCACGAAAGGACTAAATTGATTGATTAAGCAAAATTCAGCGTAAGGAACACTCAATCTCAGCACAACAAAGACCCGAAGTGCTGGCCAGTCACTTGATCACGGCACGTCGGAGGCGGTGAGCGAGGGAAGGAAGGAAGGAAAGAGGGAGGGTTGGAGGGAGGGAGAGAGGAAGGGAGAGTGGGAGGGCGTGTGAGGGGGAGGTAGGGAGACTGGAGGAAGAGAAGGAGAGAGGGAGGGTATGCGGGGGGAGGGAGTGAGGGAGGGAGAGAAAGAAGAAAAGTTAGGGTGTGAAAGGGGAAGGAGGAGAAGAGAGAGGAAAGAGTTGTAAAGGGAGTGATAGAATGAAAAGCCAAAGAGAAAAATAGAATCAGACAGACAGATAGATAGACAGATAGATAAAGAAGAGAGAGAGAGAGAGACGCCGAGACCTTGCCTTAACTCTCTTTTGTCCTCAAGTCACGTTTTCCAAGTCATTCGCCTTTGACCATAATATCATTTTTGCTCGGCCCTTCAGCTTTCTCCTTCTCCTGTCTACGAGCTTTTCCTCTTTTTCCTTAACATCATCCAGTTTCTTTAGTCACTCTTATTATCTAGTTTAGTTTATCCTATATCGTTCCTTTTTTCTGTTATTATCTAGTTCCTTTTCTCCCTGTTATCATATAGTTCCTTTGTTCCTATTACTATCTATATCCTCTTTCTCCCTGTTATGGCCTCGTTTTTATTTCTCCCTATTATCATCTAGTCCCTTCATTACTCGTATTGTTCGTTCTCCTTAACGATGATAGGCTAAATTATTTCTTTTTAACATTTTTTTCTACTGCATTTTGTTTTATTTCATTGTTGCAGTCTCTCTCTCTCTCTCTCTCTCGCTCTCTCTCTATCTCTCTCTCTCTCTCTCTCTCTCTCTCTCCTCTTTCTTTCTTTCTCTCTCTACACCCCCTCTATCTCAGTGAAAGATAGAGAGAGAGAAAGAGAGAGAAAGAAAGAAAGCAAGAAAGAGGAGGGGGAACAGAGCTTTCAATAAAGGACGAAATACCGCGGCAATGACAGAACGTGTCGGCATCTTCCTCTCTGCCTTGGCCCTTCCTCTGCCGGGGAAGCTATCCTCTCTTCTCTCTCATTCTCGTTCTATGTGTCTGTGTCTGATTGTAGTTTTGATGCTGATTCTGATAATGTTTCTGTTTCTCTTTCTATTTCTTTTTCTTATCTTTTCACTTACTGATTTTATTTTTTATTTTCCCCTTTCCCTTTATCTGTGTCTGTTTAGCTCTCTTTCTTCCTTTCTCTCACTCTATCTATCTATCTCCCTCTCTCCCTTCCACCTCCTCTCCCCCTCTCCCCCCTTTCTCTTTCCCTCTCTCCCTCCCTCCTTCTCTTTCTCTCTTTTTTCCCCTGGTTGTAGGGTAATGATCGTATTAGCTCAAGAATCTACGGTAATGAAAGCCATGAGGTAATAATGACAAGTACTAAGTGTTATGAGGCACAGAATGTGATACGGGATGATAGTCTTAATTCAGTAGAGAGCAGGAAAGATGATAAAGATAATAAAGATAACTATGCGATAAGTGATGCTCTGGGTACGAGGTAAATCGAATCAAAAGTGGAAAATGAGATAATGATGAAGATGGGAGTGATGATGATTGTGATGAAGATGATGATGATGATGATTTTAAAAGATATCGAGGAAACGGAGATTCAGTATCATTTCTTTAATGCGTGGCCTGGAAATCCGGCTTACTTGCAAAACTCTACGGGTAATGAAACCCATATTAATGAAGACGCCATTTACTTTACTAACAAATATTCTATCAACCTCCCCAAAAACATTTCAATAACACGACTATGTTTAACAAATACCATTTAGGATAACAGTAATAATGATAACAAATACTAAAGAGAGTGATAATCATGATAAATACGGAAATCTATAAAAAATATAATAATAATGATATATATATTGATAAGAGTAATAATAACGGAAATAGGAGTGCATTCTCGACTTCCTCTTCATTACCGGTGGCCCTGAAACGTCGACATCCTTGGAAGGATCAAAGCCTCATCCGGGAAGGGAATGCAGGAAGGACTGAGATTATTTCGCCGAAATAACTACCTTTAATAGATAGGTAGATAGATAGATAAATAAAAAAAAAAAAACTTACACAGATGAGTAGATCAAGCAAATAAATTATAAAATTGGTGAACAGATAAATAAAGTATAGAATTTATAAATAACGTGAAATGTGTGAATAAGTAAATAACATTTAAGATTGATAAGAAAATAAATGAGTGATAAACAGGCAGATAAACAGATAGATAAATACACAAACAGATATTCGATCTCATTAAGTCCTACTGCCAATTTTTTTCTTATATATGCACTGTTCTTAAGAAATACATAAATAAAATGAATAACAAATAAAAACTCTGCAATAGGCTAAGTTCATTCAAGCTTCTTGTTGGCATAAATAAATACATCGTTCTCAATCTTGGCATATCATTTTCAACTGGCTTATGTTAATATGAGATTACCGTGTTCTATTCCATGCATTATCTAAGGGATCGGAGTGCTCTAATTTAAGGGTTTTAGGGAATGGAGCTACGTGACCCGGAATTCAACCCGTCATCAACATCATCGCAGTTAGTGTTAAAGGAATGACAGAAAAAAACATTTTATAGAGTTCAAAAAATCAATGGACATAGCAAACAAGGGCGCCAGTTCTAAAAGCAATCGACGTATAAAACAGGGACGCTAGTTTTATGTGTCAATATCGCTTCATATTCAAATTCTTGGATGTATGTAAAGGGCTGAATATAGCCATAAGTAAGACCCCATATGGTCGTTTTATTTCACCGGGGAAAATGTCGGCAGAGGATATACATTATGCCTTAGCTTCTAAAAAAAAAAAAAAAAGAAGAAAAAAAAAAAACCTCCCCTTCTCTATACTTAACCAGTGCCCCCTTGTGACTATCATTCTAAATACTGCCCTGATAGATCTCTACATTCTGTGATCAGAGCCTGTGGCGGGAATGTTGAGTGCAAAAATAATAATGATATACGGGAAAGGTCACGAGGAAATATGGAATAGCAATAATGGTAAAGCAACAAGCCACAGCATTCTTACTTATTTAAGGCATGGTAGTAATCTTCTCTGATTCACAGAGTACTCCCAGAGCCCTATTCACTCTCAAGAATGGAAATACAAATACAATATATCAAATCATTATAATTTGATTAACAACAGAGAACGCAAATGGTATCAGGATGACTGCACACCGGGCGACAAAAATAGAATCATGTTATATATTTTATGGATACCATCGTATGTCCCCAAACATGATTATGTTGATCACCTAGAAAGATCAACATGTTGCAAAAAAATGTTGACATAGACATGATTATGACTGGTCCAATATAATATATTCTCTGAGGCCTAAATAGGGTAGGATATCTTGACATGGTGCACAAGGATATATGAAAAAGGCTTTCGTAAAACAAGACAAAATGATGTGACCGCAAGATTTTTGTCTCGATACTAGCAAGCCTGTGAGACAAACAATGTATATGAAATTAAGGATAAATTTTGCAGCAGGATATTATA
>NC_061838.1:1914157-1919157 GCF_019202785.1 Penaeus chinensis | reverse complement strand
ACTTGGTGATGAGGCTTTGGCCTTGTCTTCACAACTTGCAGTCTGATCCTCAGGCGTTTTGTGCGGGATTCGTGTTTCTTCACCTTTTGCTTCTCTTGTATTTTGCTTCTCTCCTGCTTCTCCTCCGTTTCTCGTCTTTTTCCCCTCTGTTTCTCTTCTGTTTCTTCTCTGTTTATCCTTTGTTTCTTCTCTGTTAATCTTCTGCTTCCGCTTTTCTTGTGTTTCCCTTGTCTCCTGTTTTTCTTGTGTTTCTTTTGCGTTTCTCTCCTCTGCTTCTCTTTTGACTCTCTTCTGCTTCTCTTCTGCTTCTATCCTGCTTCTCATATTCCCTGTTTCTCCTCCGTTTCTCTTCTGTTTCTCTTATCTCCTGCTTCTCCCCTTGAGATTTTCTTATTTCCTACTTCTCCTCTGTTTCTCTTTCTCTGTTTTTCTAGTCTTTCTCTTATCTTCTGCTTTTCCTCTTTTCTTTTCTACTTCTCTTATCTCCTGTTTTTCCTCTGCTCTCTTCTCCTTCTCTTATCTCCTGCTTTTCAGCGGTATCTCTGGATTCTTTTCCGTTTTCTCTTCTCTTCTCTTGCATCGCCTTTGTTTCGTCTTGTGTTTCAGTTGCCTATTTTCTACTTCTCTATTCCTTGTCTTCTATTCTATTCTCTTGTCTCTATTCCTTCTCTATTCCTTATCTCTGGATTCTTTTCCGTTTTCTCTTCTCTTCTCTTTCTTCTTGTGTTTCAGTTGCCTATTTTCTACTTCTCTATTCCTTGTCTTTTTCTTATCCCCCACTGCTCCTATCCTGTACTTTTCTTGCTTCTCTTTTGTTTCCCTTCTGTTTCTTTTTCGTTTTTACCTTGTGTCTTTCGTGTACCTTTCCTGTTTTTTCCTTATTTCTCCTTTCTCTCCCTCTCACCCTAACTCCCTCCCTGCGTTCTCCCTCCTTCCCTCCCCATCCGTCCCTCTTCCACAATTGCCCCTCCCTCCCTTCTCCCTCCCTCCCTCCCTCCCCTCTCACCCCTCTCCCTCCCTTCCTAGCCACCCCCTCCCTCCCATTCACCCTCCTTCCTTCCCAACCTACCTACCCCCTCCCTTCCTCTCACCCTCCCCCTTCTCCCCCGTCTTCCTCCTCCTCCTCCTCCTCCTCCACTCTCTTCCCGGGCGCATAGAAACCGCATCTACGCCTCATGAATAAAGCCATAAGTTAAAGAGCCGGGACTGAAAGGGGATCAAATGCATTCGTTATCGGCAGGTCAGAGGGTCGTTCGCTCGGCCACTCGATCGGATCGGCGGAGGGCCAATTACGGTGTTATTTCTGCCGTTTCAATAGCCAATCAAAAAGCGTTCGCCGATGTGCAGACGGTGGATATCGAGGTGTTGAAGGGATGAGTGCGTGTACATATTTGTGTATGTGTGTTTATATATATATATATGTGTGTGTGTGTGTGTGTGTGTGTGTGTGTGTGTGTGTGTGTGTGTGTGTGTGTGTGTGTGTGTGTGTGTGTGTGTGTGCACACACACACATACACAATATAGATATAGATAGATATACAGATAGAGAGATATACAGACATATAGATAGATAGATAGACGATAGATAGATGATAGATAGATAGATAGATATGTTTGTTAACAAAATAAATCAGAAATTGAAAATGTCGCGAAATAAAATGAGAAAGAAATAAGAAAAAAAAAAAAAAGAAGAAAAGTAACGTTTGACTTACTCATCATCAACAGTGTTTCCAAATATGATCTTTTTACTAATTAGAAGGCGAAGATAATCAACGCTAATGAGTGACGGAAATTATAACTGTTTCTTAGATAATAAGACGATTCAGGTAACAGCATCAGGCCCTGAACTAGGAATATTTTGTCACTTGTTTATCTATTGCTTATTTTCTTATTTTTAATTGTTTTTCGTTTTGTCTTTATTTTGTTTTTATTTTGTTTTCTCCTCTCTTCCGTTCTTTTTCTCTCACTCGCTGTCTTTGTCTTTCTGTTTCTATCATTCTCTTTATCTATCTATCTGTCTATCTACTAATCTGTCCATCGGACTATCTGTCGATCTGTCTGTCTACCAATCTATCTATCAATCCCTCTACCTTTCTATCAATCAATCAATCTATTTATCTATCAGTCAGTCGGTGAATCAATCAGTCAATCTATCTATCTATCTATCTATCTACCTATGTAATTATCTAAAAGCTATAATAACACTCCAGAAAGTTCTGTATTTTTTTTTCTTTTTTTTTTTTGTCCACCATCTATCTTTTGAGATGTCGAGACCTGAAAACTTTTTCTTTTTCTTAAGAAAAGGGGGAAAAAAAACTTTTTTCTCGTTTAACAGAAAATTTGAGATTCCCAGTGTTGAGTTTCTGCTTTAATTTTTTTTTTTCACATCAAAAATATCTGGTTGTAAGATGGCCGTTTTGTTTTCTATGTTTTTTTTTTTTTTTTTTTTTTTTTTAAGATGTTAATATTAGTAGTGGTTGGTAATGAGAGATGGATAAATAAATAGAGAGACGGGGGTGGGGGGAGATGGGGGGAAGGAAGGAGAGAGAGAAAGAGATGAGAGAGAGAGAGGGAGATGGAGGAAGGGAAGGAGAGAGAGAGAGATGGGAGGGAGGGAAGGAGAGAGAGAGATGGGGGAGGGAAGGAGAGAGAGAGATGAGAGAGAGAGAGATCGGGGAGGGAAGGAGAGAAAAAGAGATGGGGGGAGAGTAGGAGAGACAGACAGAGAGACAGACGGACAGACAGAGCAAAGATGTAGCAAGATATTACCCAACAAACAGACAAAAAAAAAAAAAAATACATATATACACACCACAATATCTCCTTTATCGAAAATGAGAACCACTACTAAATATCAATATTACTGATAGTGAGCAAACACCACATCCCTTAACCACGTCATTATCAAAGTTTTAAAAAAAGGGTCTGCACACTGAGACACAATCACCCCACACATCATCAATATCTTTTCCTTTTCTTTTCTCTTTTAGGTTCGTAAAGGAGAGCCTGAACCAAGTTTTAGGCAATATCACGGTAATGATTACTTTTAATCTCTGTTAAATCCTTCTTTTTTCTTTTTTCTTCGCGAAATTTCTGAGACCTTAAACAAGGAGAACGAGAGAAACAGAGATAGAGAGAGAGACAGACAAATAGATTGACAGTTATAGATTGATAGATAGATAAATAGATAGATGGAGAGTCAGACAGACAGACAGAGAGAACGTGAGGCAGGGATGGAGAGAGTGAGAAATACAGATAGAGAGAAAGAGATACACACAACTAGATAGATAGTTGTAGATTGATAGATAGATAGATAGATAGATAGATAGATATATAGAGAGGCAGACAGACAGAGAGGAAGTGAGGGAGGGATGGAGAGCGAGAGAAACAGAAGAGAGAGAGATAGACAGACAAATAGATAGGTAGTCATAGATTGATAGGTAGATAGATAAAGAGACAGAGAGAGACAGACTGACAGACAGAGAGACAGACAGAGAGAGAGAGGAAGTGAGGGAGGTATGAGAGAGAGACAGACAGACACATAGATAGATAGTTTTAGATTGAGAGAGAGAGAGAGAGAGAAAGAGAGAGAGAGAGAGAGAGAGAGAGAAGAGAGAGAGAGAGAGAGAGAGAGAGAGAGAGAGAGAGAGAGAGAGAGGGAGAGAAAGAGAGGGAGAGAGAGAGAGAAAGAGAAGAGAGAGAGAGAGAGAGAGAGAGAGAGAGAGAGAGAGAGAAGAGAGAGAGAGAGAGAGAGAGAGGAGGGGGGGGGAGATTCTTCGAACAGAGAGAATTCTAGGTAAATCTCATATTTTTTATTACTTTTCTAACAAAAAGGTTTCGTAATGTGATTTACAATTGAGATTCAATATTGAAATTATTTTTTTCCCTACGCAGCGACTGGTCAAAAAAAAAAAGGAAAATAAATAAACAAATAAAAAAAAGTACTGGCGCAGTATTTCCATTTCAGTATTTTCTATTCTACCTTTTTTTTTTTTTTTTTCCTTCTACCTCTTTCTCTTCTCTTTTTTCTCTTCTCTCCTTCTCTTTTTTTTTCTTTTCTCTTTTCCGCTTTTTTATATTTGTCTATTTCTCTTTTTTCTTCTTATTTTTTAAATTTCGCTCTTTCTATATTTCCCTCCTATTTTTCATCTTGTTCTCCTTCTTCTTCTTTTTTTTTTCTTTATATTCTTCTTTATTCTCCTTATGTTTTTTTTTTATATTTTCCTTATTCTCTTCCCTTATATTCTTTCTCCTCTTCTTCATTTTCATTTTCTTCACATTCTTCCTCCTTTTCTTCTTTTTCTCCTTCCTCATATTCTTTCTATTCTTCTTTCTTATCTTCCTCGGATTCCTCCTCTTACTTTTCTATCTTATTAATCCTCTTCTTATTTTCTTATTCCCCCTTCTTATCTTTGTTTTCCTTCTTTCCTTCTTCCTCCTTATTTGTTTTCTCATCTCCCTCTTACTTGCGTTTCCCTATTTCTCCCTTCCTTTCTCTATAATTCGTCTCCTTTTCTATTTTCTCCCTCCCATTCCCTCGTATTTTCTTTCCTCCATTTATCATCATCTTCCTTCTTCTTTTCCTTTTATTTATCTCTCCTTTATTTTTCCAAATTTTATCTTTCACAATAAAACACCCTAAAAAAAAAAGAGAAAAGAGAGAAAACAAATCCAGACCTTTATTTTGCCTTAAAAAAAATATCACACACACACACAAAAAAAACACAAAAAGCAACAAAAAAAAAAAAAAAAAAAAAAAAAAAAAAAAAAAAAAAAAACATTTTTTGAGCCTATAAGAGGATTTTCAGTTTGAATTCTCCATATCATCGATTATGTGAAATCTCTTAACAGGTGTGTTTACCGAGCACGTGATCATTTTACGGTATATTAAATATTACGGCCATTAACTGTTGCGCACGCACTAGGTATGCATATGAGAATAGTGAGAGAGGATGGAGGAGAGAAAGAGGAAGAGAGAGAGAGAGAGAGAGGGAGAGAGA
>NC_061838.1:1901657-1906657 GCF_019202785.1 Penaeus chinensis | reverse complement strand
ATATATTACTGCTTTGTGGTAAAAAAAAAAAATAAATAAATAAAAGAAAATGACTTGTTATTTTCAACGTGTTGTGGTTGGGTGTGAGCAATTATGGTTGCTATTGTTGTTATATTTTTGTTGCTGTTTGGTTATATATATATATATATATATGTATATATATATATATTTGGGTGAGAGGATGTCAATAAATTGAAAGAAGGAGAAGGGAATGGTAAAAGAAAAAGACAGGGAGAAGGGAAAGGAGAGAGAAGAGGGAAGGGAATATAAAAAACACCGAAGACGGTAAATGGAGAAGCGAGATAGAATGATAAAATTAAAAAAAGAAGAAGAGAGAAGAGAAATCGATGAGGAGCAAAGGAAGAAGAAGAAAAAGGAGGAGGAGAAGGAGGATAAGGGATGATCTTCACCCGCGTTAAGCTCAGCCCGTCAACATAAAAAGAAAAAAAAAAAAGAAAATAGAAAAAAAAAGAAAAAAACACGGAAGGAAAAACATAAGAGCATCACCGCCCGTTCGATCAGTGTTGTTGAGTGAGGTCTTCCCGGCCGCACGAAAGGGAGGAGGAAGAGAGGGAAGAAGGTAAGGAAAGGGCAAAGAGGAGGAGAAGAAGCATATGAAGAGGAATAGGAAAGAGAGGAGGAAGCGAGGGAAGAAGGAAAGGAAAGGGCAATGAGGAGGAGAAGAAGCACATAAAGAGGAACAGGCAAGAGAGGAGGAAGAGAGGGAAGAAGGAAAGGAAAGGGCAAAGAGGAGGAGAAGAAGCACATGAAGAGGAACAGGAAAGAGAGGAGGAAGAGAGGGAAGAAGGAAAGGAAAGGGCAAAGAGGAGGAGAAGAAGCACATGAAGAGGAACAGGAAAGAGAGGAGGAAGCGAGGGAAGAAGGAAAGGAAAGGGCAAAGAGGAGGAGAAGAAGCACATGAAGAGGAACAGGAAAGAGAGGAGGAAGCGAGGGAAGAAGGAAAGGAAAGGGCAAAGAGGAGGAGAAGAAGCACATGAAGAGGAACAGGCAAAGAGAGGAGGAAGCGAGGGAAGAAGGAAAGGAAAGGGCAAAGAGGAGGAGAAGAAGCACATGAAGAGGAACAGGAAAGAGAGGAGAAGAAGGAGGAAAGAGAAGAAGGGAAGTAAAGGGCGAGGAGAAACAAATGAGAAGAGGAAGAGGAAAGAGAGGAGAAGAAAAAGTAAGAAAAAGGAAAGGCGAAGAGGAGGAGAAGAAGCAAATGAGAGTTTGTGTGTGTCCGTGTATGTGTTAGTGTGTGTGTTTGTGTGTGTGTGTGTGTGTGTGTGTGTGTGTGTGTGTGTGTGTGTGGTGTGTGTGTGTGTGTGTGCTGTGTGTGTGTTCGTGTGTGTGTGTCAATGACAATAGCGTCTACATCTTCCTACTTCTGCTTCAATATACAATCTTACTTAATCGTATATCGTCCTTGATGTGGAAGAAAAAACATCCGGGTGTGTTGAAGCGTCCTTCATAGAAACAGCCAAAGATAATGATGTCAGTCGTTGAACAAAAGCGAAATCATATCCTGTTGAAAGATTAGAAGGAGAGAGAAAAAATAAATTAAAAAAAGGTGTTATTGTGTTCATGTAAAATGCATAGAACGATGATAAAAGCAACAATAGTAATCATGATATTGGTCACAACATTAGTCTCTCTTTCTCATTCTTTATTCTCATTTTCCTTTTCCTTGTCTTTGTCTTTATCTATTTCCTTCTTTCTCTCTCTCTCTCTCTCATTTTCTTTTCCTCTCTCACTCTCTCTCTCTCTCTATCTATCTATCTAGCTAGCTAGCTATATTTATTGATTTTACGATTTATATACGCATGATCAATTATACGTTGAGCAATGGATCTTTGTTCTTCTCCCCCTCTTCCTCCTCCTCCCCTCTCCTCCTCCTCCCCTCTTCCTCCTCCTCCCCTCTTACTCCCCCGCCCCTCTTCCCCTCATCTCCCATACTCCTGTCCTTCTGGTTTAATGATTATGTAATCTTGTTATTTCATCTCTTTATATATATTATTCAGTCTCTTTATCCGCCCATTAGTATATGTGTGCGTGCGCGTCCGTTTGAGTGTGTGTGTGTGTGTGTGTGTGTGTGAGAGAGAGAGAGAGAGAGAGAGAGAGAGAGAGAGAGAGAGAGAGAGAGAGAGAGAGAGAGAGAGAGAGAGAGAGAGCATGTGCGCTTGAGTGTGTCTGTGTGTATGTGCTTGAGTGTGTGTGTATGTTGTGCTCGAGTGTGTCCTATACATACATACACATATGAATACATGTATATTTGCTTATCTAACAAGCTCAAACCTCTCTCGGCCTCCCTACTTGCATTCTCATATGTCCAACATCCCATTACACAATGAGCAAGAATAACAATAGAATAATGTAGACATATTCAAGCGTTCCTTTTGCAAGCGACTGCGAGGCTAAGTGAAAGTGGTCATAAAACACGGATGAAATTGCCTGCGAAAAATATCATTACGATAAACACGGCTTGTTTCCATCTGCCATTTGTACTGAGGGTAGATTTTTTTTTTTTTTTTTTTTTTTTTTTTTTACATTTTTTTTTCTTTTCTTTTCTTTTCGTTTCTTTTTTTTTCTCTATGTTGCTTGTTTTCTTTTCTTGTCCTTTCCTTTCTGGGCTTGTGTATTTGTTTCTGAGTCTGCCCCCCCCCCTCTCCCTCCCTCCTTCTCTCTTATCCCACCTTCCGCCTCCCTCCCCCTTCTCTCCCTCCCTCTCTCACCCTTCCTCCCTATCCCCCTCCCTCTCTCTTATTCCTCCCCCCCCCCACTTCTCTCCTTCTCTCTCTCCCTCCGTTTCTCCCTCCCTGCCTCCCTCCCTCCCTCCCTTCCTCCTCCCTCCCTCCCTCCATCCCTCCTCCGCCCATGCGCCATCTCAACCAGCCTCTCATGGCCGCCAAGTGCTATGAAAGCTACTTGAAATAAGGAGTGCCGCCCCCGAGAGTAATTGCACTCCGCGAAATGACAATAATTCAGGGTCGCTATTATGGTCAAGAGCCGGCAGACAGATGGTGTTTTTTTCTTTTGTTGGTGGTGTTTTTATTAGTGCTTTTTGTTGTTTGTTGTTTTTGCTGTTTTTGTTATTGTTTGTTGTTTTTGCTGCTATTTTTGTTATTGATTGCTTTTGTTTTGCTGTTGGTTTTGTTGTTGGGTATCTTATTGTTTTTGTTGTTGGTTTTATTGTTTTTTTAATCTTTTCATTGTTTTTTTTGTTGGTTTCGTTTATGTTTTTATTTTTTCATTGTTTTTGTTGTTGATTTTGTTTTGATTATTTTGTTTTTGTTTTTGTTGCTGGTTTTGTTTTTGTTTTATCGTTTTGTCATTGTTTTTGTTGGTTTTGCTATTGGTTTTATTGCTTTTGTTGCTGGTTTTGTTTTTGTTATTTTGTCTGTTATTGTTTTTGTTGTTTTAGGGCATGTGGTCTTTCTCGTCAATGGTGTTGTAATGGTGATGATGATGATGATGATTACTTTTACTCTCATCATTGCTGCTATTATCATCATCGTTATCATTAATAGTAGTATAAACAGTGGCAGTAGTAGTAGTAGCAGTAGTGACAGTAGTAGCAGTAGTAGTAGTAGTAGTAGTAGAAGTAGAAGTAGAAGCAGTAATAGTAGCAGTATTAGTATCAGTAGCAGCAGCAGTGGTAGGAATAGTAATAGTAACAGTAGTAGTACCACCGTCACAACATATCTCCTTCCCTTAGGTAGAACGAGCAACATGAAGCCACTAAGACAGTGTGTTAAAATCGTTCTTGACACTCTTAAAAGAACGAGGGGATGTTCCTTTATTGTCCTCGATATACGGATAGGCGTACACACACACGCGCGCGCAGAGTGATACATATAGAGATGTAGATAGTTGGATAGAGAAACAAACGGATAGATAGATTGGTAGATAGGCAGGTAGATGGATAAATAGACTAGGTAGGTAGGTGTGTGGGTGGATGGATGGATGGATGGATGGATGGATAGATGGATTAATAGATAGATAGATAGATAGATAGATAGGTAGTTAGGGAGATAGAAATATAGTCATCTAGTCAGTTATATAGATAGGCAAATAGATAGACAGATTCATAGACTGATAGATAGAAAGACAGGCATATAGACCGACGGATATATAAAAAGATAGTGTAAAATTCATGCTGAACAAAATGCAAGTAGAACAACGAACGGAAGAACAAGAAAACACACAAATATTCCGAAGTACTTTTCGCCACAGCGATTCCTCAAAGCAACACATAGATAGCTAACAGACAAGAAGACAGACACACAGATAAACAAACACACAATAGATCTTAAGAAAACAAAACAAGAATAAAAGCAAATCTCGCCAAAAAACAAGAAAAAAAACAACTATGGGCATGCCCATACACCGACGCCCGACCCATAAGAATAGCCACGAAGACCAGGCAACTGAGACACTATCAGTCTGCTATTGATTTCTCTCACCTGTACGCTGCTACACGCACTCTCGGTCACCGTGCATTGTTTATGGTGTAATCTGTGTACGGCTGACGGTGCTGTGTAGTTATGGTGTGATCTTTTTTTTTTTTTTTTTTTGGGGGGGGGGGGGGGGTGAATTGGGTGGTTTATGCAATTTGGTGGTTGGTGTAATTTGATGGTTGTTGTAACTGGCGGGTTAGTAGAACCGGCGGGTTGGTGTAATTAGCGGGTTAATGTAAGTGGCGGGTTAGTCTAATTGGGTGGTTGGTGTAACTGGCAGCTTCGTGTAAATGGGTGGTTGGTGTAATTGGCGGGTTAGTGTATCTGGTGCGTGAGTGTAATTGGCGGGTGAGTGTAATTGGGTGGTTATTGCAACTGGGTGATGGATGTGATTAGTTAGTTGGGTGGTTAGTGTAATCAGGTGGTTGGAAGGTTGATGCAATTGGGTGGTTGCTGTAACTGGGTGGTTAGTGTAATTAAGGGGTTGGGTTGCTCTTTTTTTTCTTTTTTTTTGGGGGGGGGGCGGGGGTGGGGGGGGGGCGGTAG
>NC_061838.1:1851657-1894157 GCF_019202785.1 Penaeus chinensis | reverse complement strand
TCCTGGTACATATTTATTTGTTTATTCATATATTAATGCATTATTCTATACGTCTATCTCTGTATTAATTGATATGTATACTTACTAGCCTATCGGACGTGCTTCCCTTAAAATAATAATATCCACAACAACGACACTAATGAAGATAATACTAACAATACTACTATCCCTTTTGCTACAGCTAATACTACTACTATTACTACTACTACTATTGCCATTACTACAACAACTACTTCTTCTACTTTTATTACTACTACTACTACTACTACTATTGCCATTATTTACAACCACTAGTTTTTCTACTACTACCACTACTACTACTACTACTACCACCTCCATTACCACTTTTGCTACAGTTACTGTTACTACCACTACTACTATTATTACTGCTAGTACTAATGGAAATAATGACTGTAATGGATAATAATATTAATCATAACGATAATGATGATGGCAATGATTTCGAAAGAAGCTCATATAAAGAGAGTGTCATAAAAAAATAAATATATATATTTATATATACATATATATATATATATATATATATATATATATATATAACACACCGAAAGAAAAATTAAACGCTCAGAAGCCGTAAACAAGATTTATTTTTTCATCACACTTTTTTATAATACTGGAAAGGAAGCGTACCTCTTCCCACTAATTATCCGTAAGATCAATTTTAAAAAACATACATATATATCATGAAAATCATTATAATGCGCTCGTCAACTAGATCATATAATGATGTTATAAACATACTAATGTTGCAGGCCAATTCATGGACATGATAAAATTAAGTGCCCTTATGATTCATCTTGATTATCGAAATTAGTTTTTAATTGCGTTAAAATGTACGTTGATATTCCAACACGAATCGGTTTAATCTCATTAAGATTATCGATGGCATCATCATCATCATCATCATCATCATCAACAATTAAAAAAGACATTTTCATAAAAACAAAACAAAAAAATAGTACAAAAAAATCCACATAAAAATAACACAACATGTCAAAATTCAAACTCACAAAAATAGTAGAAAAAAAAATCTCTATGTCTGATACCTGTTTATAATTAGCATTGATTAATCACGAAGTCACGAAGAGCGTATTGGGAGGCAGAGAAAGACTTCTTTTTTGGAAATAGAAATGGATTTTTTATGAGTGATGAAAAAAATTTAAAGAAATGAGATGAAATGTAATGTATGGAAGGGAGAGGGAGAAAGTGGTCTGTACTTGGGATTAACTGTCTTTATCTGTCTATATGTCGCGAGGTATTTCTTTCTGTCGCTCTCTCTCTACGTATATAGATGGATAGATAGATACAAAGACAAAGATATACATGCATACACATTCATACATACATGCACACATACATACATACATTCATACATATATATACATTAATATATATATATATATATATATATATATATATATATATATATATAGAGAGAGAGAGAGAGAGAGAGAGAGAGAGAGAGAGAGAGAAGAGAGAGAGAGAAAGAGAGAGAGAAAGAGAGAGAAAGAGACAGAAAGAGATAGAGACAGACAGACAGACAGACAGACAGACAGACAGACAGATACAAACAGAGAACAAGAGAAGAGAGAAAAAAAAAGAAACATAAAGAAAGAAATGGAGCCAGGAACAGCATGAGCAAGAAAGAGAAAAGGCAAGAAGGAAGCACAAAAACAAGAGAAAAAAGATTTATATCCTCCTCTTTATGAAACCGGAACGACAGACAGCAGTAATCCCGTCCATCCTTCTCAGATTCGAAAAGCGAGATAAAAGAAAAGATAAAATAAGAGAGAGAGAGAGGGGGGGGAGGAAGAGAGGGAGGGAGGGAGGGAGGGAGGGAGGGAGGGAGGGAGGGAGGGAGGGAGGGAGGGAGAGAGGAAGAGGGAGAGGGAGAGGGAGGGAGGGAGAGGGAGAGGGAGGGAGGGAGAGAGGGGGAGTGAGAGAGAGAGAGAGGAGGGGGGGGGGAGGAAGAGAGGGAAAGAGAAAGAGTGAGGGAGAAAGAGAGACGGACAGACAGACAGTCAGAAGCAGATAAAATAAACGAGATACCCCTCCACCCTCCCCTCTTCCTCCTCCTCCCTTTCCCCCTTTTCCTCTCCCTCCCCCTCCTCCTCCCTTCCCCCCTTCTACCTCCCCCTCCCCCTCCTACCCCCTCCTACCCTCTCCCTCTCCCCCTTCTCCTCCTTTCTCTCCTCATCGCCTACCCTTCGCCCTCCCCCTCCCCTTCCTACCCCCTCCTAACCTCTCCCTCTCCCCCTTCCCCTCCCTTCTCTCCTCATCGCGGCGCGGAAATGGGCTGGCAGGCGACCCCCCCCCCCCCCCCCTTTTTGCACGGGTTCGCCTCGGGCCGCCTTCGCTGCTCAGGGTCGTCTCCCACTCCCCCCTCACCGCCCCTCACCCCCCTACACACCCCACCCCCAATGCAGATTATGATCGGTTGCTTTTCTTGTTTTGTTTTTGTTTGTTTTTTTTTATTTTTGGTTTGTTTTATTTCTGTCTTTCCTCATCAACTCCCCCCCCCCCCTTCCCAAGATTATGCTCGGTTGCTTTTCTTGTTTTGTTTTGGTTTGCTCTGTTTTGTTTTGCTTTGTTTTGTTTTGTTTTGTTTTATTTCTGTGATTCTTTCTATTTGTATGTTTTTTTCTCATCATTTCTTTTTAAATATTATATATATATATAATTCCTGTTTTTTTGTGTGTGTGTTTTTTGTTTGTTTGTTTGTTTATAGCTAAATGTTTTGGATTATTTTTTTCTCTCTCACTCTGGCGCAGGTTGTTACTTATTTGTTTTACATTTTCTTTTCTTTCTTTTTTCTCATTCTCTTCTCTTTCAATTATTACTATTTTTTCTTTTTCCTTTATCCCTTCTTTGTCTTCTTATTTTCTATTTGTGTGGGATTGTTCTCGGTCCTTCGCAAATTGTCGCTTTGCTTTTTCTCTGTGTTTCCTATTCCTCGCTTTCTCATTGTCTTTCGTTCTTTCTCTTTCTCTTTCGCTCTCTTTCGTTCTCTTCTCTTTTTTCTTTTTCTTTTTCTTTCTCTCTCTCTCTCTTGCTCTTTCTTTCTCTTTCTCTCTTCTACTCCTCTTTCTTTTTCTTTTTCTCTGTCTTTCTCTTTATCTTTCTCTTTCTCTTTCCCTTTCTCTTTCTCTTACTCTCTCTCTCTCTCTCTCCCCCTTTTCCCTCTCCTTCTCCCTCTCCCTCTTCCTCAGCCCCCTCTCTTTTTCTCTCCTCCCCCCCCCCTCTCTCTCTCTCTCTCTCTCTCTCTCTCTCTCTCTCTCTCTCTCTCTCTCTCTCTCTCTCTCTCTCTCTCTCTCTCTCTCTCTCTCTCTCTCTCTCTCTCTCTCTCTCTCCTTCTCCCTCTCCCTCTCCCTCAGCCCCCTCTCTCTTTCTCTCCCTCTCTCTCCTTCTCCCTCTCCTTCTCCCTCTCCCTCTCCCTCTCCCTCTCCCTCTCCCTCTCACTCTCACTCTCTCTTTCTCTTTCTCTTCCTCTTTCTCTCTCTTTCTCTCTCTATTCACTCCCCACTTTCCTCTTCCTCTTCCTACTCTCTCTCTCTCTCTCTCTCTCTCTCTCTCTCTCTCTCTCTCTCTCTCTCTCTCTCTCTCTCTCTCTCTCTCTCTCCCTCCCTCCCTCCCTCCCTCCCCCCTCTCTCTCTCTCCTCCTCCCTCCTTCTCCCTCGCCCTATCTCTCCCTATCTCTCTCCCTATCTCTCTCTCTCTCTCTCTCTCTCTCTCTCTCTCTCTCTCTCTCTCTCTCTCTCTCTCTCTCTCTCTCTCTCTCTCTCCTCGCTAAATTTATCCCTTCCCTGCGTGTTAAAGCTGCAGTCACGTTTTGTTGCAAAATCTCAAGATGTCCACAATACATTTTGCAGAAGAATACATACATTGGCAGATTTATGACACACATTTTTTCTTTCTTTCTTCCTGTCTCTCTCTTTGCTTATTGTTTTTCTTTTCTTTCATTTTTCTTTCTTTGTTGCCTTCTAGTTCTCTTTCCTTTTTATATTTTCTGGTTTTCTTTGTATCTTTCTTCTTTTTCTTGATTATCTTTCTTAATTTCGTTCTTTCTTTGTTTTACTTCTTCTCTCTCTTCCTCTCTTCTTCTTCCTCCCTTTCTTATATCTTTACTTCAGAATTTCCTTCTAGCTTTCTTTATCGTTCTCCTCCTCTTCCCTTCTTTATCTACCTGTTTCACAATTCTCATTCCTTATTTCCCCTTTTTTTCGCCATTCGTGTCATATATCTCGCTAACCTTCTATCTCTCTATCTTGCTATCTCTCTATCGCTTTATCTATCTCCTTTTCTTTCTATGCAAAGGTATCATCGTGCAGTAAATTCTCTCGCACTCTGCCGTCTTGCATGACAACCGAAAAAAAACGAAAGAAAGAAAAAAAGAAATAGGGAAAAACATATGCTTTTCTAGAGGGATTTTTTATTTTTCGTTTATGGATCCTCATCCAATTAAAAAAAAAAGAAGCGAGACAAAGAAACAAACGTAAGCATTAATACCATAAAAGTCTAGCAAGTGAACTAAAACAAGAAAACAAGAAAAACGGTTAGTCCTCACGTAACAAACACAGACAAACGCAAACACCAACAATCACAAAAACAAAAAAAACAAACAAACAGGCAGAAACAGACACACACATACAGATAACCATACCATACCAAAACAAACAAACTAAAACAAACCCAAACAAACGCAAGCAGAAGTACCATTTTCCCATAACAAACCCACTCCCTCTCTTACCTCCCCAAAAGCAAACAAAAGGACAAAACCCAAAGCGCAAACAAGTGCAAACACAAACAAAACCTTGCATAACCCGCCTCTCCCACGAGTTCCCAACATGCAGCGAACACGTTTCATCTCCAGAGCCTCAAAGCATCCAGTCGTCTTCAGATGTTGTGTTACACTTCCGGCTGTTCCTCCCTCCGACATGAAACAGGGGGTTGAGGCTGTCTGTGTGTCTGTGAATGTTTGTTTGTTTGTATGTCTGTGTTGGGTGTGTTTCTGAGTTTGTGTGTGTGTGCGTGTCTCCGATTGAGCGTTTGTGTGTTGTGTGTGTCCGTGTTTCATTCTCCGTATCCATCTCTCTCTTTAGGTCTGTATCTGTGTCTGTTTATGTACGTCCCTGTGTCTGTATCTGTGTCTCTTTATGTACGTCCCTGTGTCTATATCTGTGTCTGTCTCCGCGTCTACTTCGACCCGTCTTTGTGTCTGTATTTATCTGTGTCTGCGTCTGCCTCCTTCGAACCTGCCGCAAGGCCAACAGGGTTGCCTTCTGTCCACAGCTTCGGTGATAACGCTGTGTGCATGCCCTGAAGCAATAATGAGAGGGGGGGGGGGGGTGGCAGAGGAGAAATGAAGTTGAGAGGGAAGGGCACGGGGGAGAGGTGAGGGCAGGGGGGAGAGGGAAGGGCATGGGGATAGAAGGGTTGGAGAGGGAAGGGCAGAAGGGAGAGGGGATGGATAGGAAAGGGAAGGGGGGAGGGGGAGGGAAGGGCAGAGGGGAGAAGGGATGGATAGGAAAGAGCAGGGGGGGGGGGGGAGAAGGAAAGGGTTTGAGGGAGAAGGAGATGAAAGGAAAGGGAGGAAAGAGAGGGGGAGAGAAGAAGAGATAGTAAAGGGGAAGAGGTTTGGAACGAGGATGATATACACAACCAGAGGGGAGAGATGGGAGGAGGGATAGGGTGGGGAAGGAGAGATGGGAGGGAAAGGAGGAGGGAGGGAGGGAAGGGAGATGTGATAGGGAGGGAGGGAAAGGAGGAGGGAGGGAGAGAAGGGAGATGTGATAGGTAGGGAGGGAGGGAGGGAGGGAGGAGGGAGAGGGAGAGGAAGGAGAGAGGGGGTAGGGGAAATGGGTTGGCGGAGAGATGATGAAACCGGGCAAACAAGAGGGGAGGGGAAAGCGCTGATGAAAGGAGGGAGAGGGAGAAAGGGGGATGATGTGTGTATATGAAGGTTAGAGGAAAGAGGGAAGGGGAGAGGGAGGGGAAGGGAGGTGAGGGGAAGGCAAAGGGAGATTGGAAGTAGGGAGAGAAAGAGAGATGGAGATCCGAACGAGGGCAAAAGAGAAGGACGGGGAGTGGAAGGAAAGGAAGAGAGGGGACAATTCAAAAAATGAAAAGAGATGGAAAAGGTATAAGAGAAAAGAGAGGGGAGATAAAAGGAAGGAAAGAGAGAAAGGAAGTAAGAAAGAATGAGATATGAAAGTAAAAAAAAAAAAAAAAAAAAAAAAAAGAAATAGAAAAAAGGAAATACAAAAGGAAGGTAGTAAGAAAGGAAATGTGGATCTGGAAACGCAAGGCTCAGCTCGACGAAGGAAGGCAAAGAGAAACTACATTAGCTGATATGATTAAAAGGGGAAATACTTGTCAAAGGCGCAGAGTGGAGTTTCCTGCAGAGAGAGAGAGAGAGTGAGAGAGAGAGAGAGAGAGAGAGAGAGAGAGAGAGAGAGAGAGAGAGAGAGAGAGAGAGAGAATGTCGGCCTTGCTATCGTTGGATGTCGTCTGTGTATGGTTTATTACTCCTATCTGTCTCTTCTCTTTTCGTTCTCTTTCTTTCTTTCATTCTTTCTTTCTATTTCTTTTTCCTTTTTTCTTGTTTTACTTTCTTATGACTTTTCCTTCCTTTCTAGGGAATATATTTTCTGATCTGATTGTTTGTGTAGGGGGGCTTCGTGTGTACGCGTGCATACACAAACTTAACGAACAAATTCATACACACACAAACACGCCCACCAACCATCCCGCCTACTTAGTAAACTCGTTCCAACATTTGCTAATCTTAAGAGGAACCAACACCCCCCCTCCCCCCCCCCCCGCTTCCCCTCTCTTTTTCACTCTCTTTCACCTCTTACCTCTTTTCATCTTCTTTCCCCCCTCTCCCCACTCTCCCCTCACTCCCTCCCTTCCTCTCCCTTCTCTCTTTCTTCCCTCCCTCTCCCTCTCCCCCCCTCCCCTCACCCTCTCTCTCACCTTTCCCTCCCCTCATTTATGTTTACCTCCCTCTCTCACTCCTCCCCCTTCACCCTCCCTCTTCCCTTCCCTCCCTCACCCCCTCCCTCTTCACTCCTCCCTCTCTCTCCCCTTCTCCCTTCCCCTCTCTCCCTTCTCCCCCCTCTCACCCCCGAGGAAGCGTTATCCGCTGCAACGCTTAATTAAAACGGAAAGCATTAATCCCTCTCGTCGGTCCAGGTAACTTGAGGTAAAAGCGACTATCATGCAGAACGCCAGACGATTAATCCCGTAGCTGGGGAGAGAGGGAGAAGGAGGACGGTGAGGAGAGGGTTGGGAGTGCGGGGGGTGAGGTGAGTGGGAGGGAGTAGGTGAGATGTGTGGGTGGTGAGGGAGGGGAGTGGGGAGCGGTGTGGGAGTAAGGAGGGTGTGGGAGGGGGGGGGTGAGAGGGTGGTGTGGGGGGTGGTGGTGGGTTGGTGGGTGGGTGTGGGGGAGGTGGAGGGAGGTGAGTAGGGAGGTGGTTGGGGAGGATGGGTGTGGGGGTGGTGTGGAGTGGGAGGAGTAGGTGAGTGGGTTCGGTGGAGGGGGTGTGTGAGGGTGGAGGAGTGTGGTGGGATTGGAGTTGGGGTGTGTGTGGGAGGGTGGTGGTGTGGGGGAGGGTGTAGGTGGGGTGTGTGAGGGTGATGGTGTGTGGGGGGGTGGTGTAGGTGTGTGTGGGAGTGGTGGTGGGTGTGAGGGTGGGGTGTTGTGTTCGGTGAGTGTGGGTGGTTTGGTTTGTGAGGTGTGGGAGTGGGGAGTGGTGTGTGGGGTGGTGGTGTGAGGTGGGTTTGAGGGGTGTGTGGTGGGGTGGTGGGTGTGAGGGGGGGTGTCGTGGTGGGAGGAGTAGGGAGAAGAGAAGATGGAGTGGAGGGGGGTTGAGGGAGAGTGAGGGAAGAGATTGGAGGTGGGTGGGTGGAGCTGAGAGTGTAGGGAGGAGGGAGTGGGGTTGGGTGGGAGGGAGGGGGATGAGGGGGGGTTGGTGAGGAGTGAGTGGAGAAGGAAGAGAGGTTGGGAGAGGGGGGATGTGGAGAGGTGAGGTCGAGAGGTGAGAGACGAGAGGAGAGAAGGAGAGGCGGGTGGGGTGAGGGGTGTGCGATGAGAGAGGAGGAGGAGAGGGAGTGGGTGGGTGATGAGGAGAATGAAGAGAGAGAGGGAGAGAGATGGTAGTAGGAGTTGGAGAAGCGAGAGGGTGGGAGAAGTTGAGGGGGTGTGAGAGAGAGAGATGTTGGTGAGATGGGGGGGGGACGTGGGGGGGATAGAGAGAGGGTGGAAGGAGAAGAGGATGGGGAGTGAGAGGTTGGGAGTGGGGGGGAACGTGTGAGAGGGTGTATGTTGTGTGGGGTGGGGGTTTAATGGTGGGGGGGAGTGAGTAGGTTAGATTTGGAGTGAGGGAGTGGTGTGGGGTGTTGGGGAGGGGTGGATGTGGGTGTTGGTGGGTGGTTTATGGAGTGGAGGTGGGGTGTGTTAGAGTATGCGAGATGTGGGGGTGATGGTCTGAATTTGGGGTTAGGGGTGACGTGATGGGATTGGTAGAGGGAGCGATGTGAAGGGGAGGTAGGATGGAGTGAGGGTGGGTGTGGGGGTGAGAGTGGGTGTAGGGAGAGGGAGTGTGAGGGTGGTCTGGGTTGAGGGGATGTGTGTGTGGTGTGGTGTGAGAGGGATGTTTGGTGTAGGTTAAGGTGGTGGGAAAAAGATCTGTGGGGAGTGAGTCGTGTGTGTGGTGGGATGAGGTAGTTTGTGTGGGCGGGGTGTGGGGTTGTGTGTGGGTGTTGGTGTGTGGTGTGGAGTGGGGGTGGTTTTTGGAGGGCGTGGTCGTGGTGTGTGAGGGGCGGGAGTGTGTGTTGTGGTGTGAGTGAGGGCGGGGGAGGTGAGGTGGAGAGAAGGAGAGGGAAAATGACCAACCCACACACACATCACACTTCTAGGATGGGGAGTGAGAAAGGAGAGAGATGAGAGAGGGGAGAGAAGGGACATAAATGGGGGGAGAGAGTGATGGATGAGGGTGGAGAAATGGAGAAGGGAGAGAGGATGGGGTGAGGGGAGGGGAGAGGGAGAATTTTGAGAGAGTGGGGGGTGCGGGGATGGAGTGGGAAGTGAGAGTAGAGATGGGAGTCCTTAGGAGAGGATGGGGGAGAAGGACAGATAAATGAGTATGAGAGTGTGGTAAGAAAAAATGAGTGCGAATTAATAATGGAATAAAGTGAGGATAAATAAGAAGGTGGGAAGATGGAAAAAATGAATAATGGGAGGTAGGTTTAAGGTTTTAATAACAGATAGGAAAGAGGAGAGGAGTTTTGATTGAAGAGCGTTAGGAAGATGGGTTTTAGAGAGAGCGAGAAAAAGAGGAGGAGGTGGGGAGGGGAGAAGGTGGAGGGAAGACGGGGGAGGAGAAAGATGAGAAGAAAGAAGAGAAAAAAGGGAAAAAAAAGGGGGAGAGGAGGGAGATGGGGAGGATAGGGACGAGGGCGGAGGGGGGGATGAGAGTTAAGGGGAAAGGAGACGGAAAGAAGACCGAAAAGGGAACGAAAATAATGATTGGATAGTTAGAGGAATAAGGGAAAAAGGGGAAAAAAAAAGACCTACTGAGAAGGAGAAGAGACAAAAAAAGAAGGGAGATGGAGAGAAGGAATAGAAGAAGAAAAACAAAAAAGAGAAAGGGGCAAAGAGGACAGAGGGTAAAAAGAGAAGAGAGGAGGAGGACGAAAGGAGGGAGAAGGAGAAAGGAAAATAGGAGCGAGGGGGAATCATGATTAGCGATAAGAGAAGAGAAAAAAAAAAAAGAAAGAAAATAAGATAGAATAGGAGAAGATGTGGGAAGGGAGGTAAGGGGTTAACAGACATTATAAAGAAGAAATGAAGAACGAAAGAAGAGGGGGAGGAAGGAGTGCGGCAAAAAGGGGGGAAAGATGAAAAAAAATAAAAAAATAAGGAGGTAAAGGAAATAGAAAAAGAAAGGAAAGGAGTTGTGAACATGGAAAAGGTTATGATGATCGTATGAGTTATGAGAGGAACAGTGGTGGTCGTCGAGAAAAGAAAAGGAGGGAGGGAGGAGATTAAGGAAAATGTTTTGCTGTTGGTTTTATCGTGCGCGGAAACTGAAGGTTGGGATCGTTCTCGTTTTACGAGTTTTTTTTCTTTTTTCTTTTTTTTCTATCTCGTTGTGTCATATGGCTCAGCCCTCCTCCCTAACCCCCCATCCCCTCTATCACTCCATCTTTCTCTATCTCCTATCTCTCTCTCGGCGCTCTGCTCTCGCTACCCTCTCTCTCTGCTCTCTACTCTCTCTCTCTCCTCTATCACTGTGTAGTTGGTGAGTATGCGCTCAGTTCAACTTCTATAGTTCCAGCGCGGGGGCACACACACACACACCACACACCACACACCATTATATGATATATATGTGTGCGATGTGTTGTGTCGTGACGTGTGTGTGTGTTTGTGTGTGTGTGTTGTATTTCTGTTCGTTTTTTGTGTCGTGTGTTTGTATGTGTGTCGTGTGTCTTTGTGGTAGATAGATGGATGATATATATATATATTATATATATTATATTATATTAATTATTATATATAATATTAATATGTATATATAGGTATAATATATATATAAAATATATATATATTTAATATATTTAATGATATAATATATATATTATATATATATATATATATATATATATATCATATATAACACGGAAGTTAAAACGCAAAAAAAAAAATTTACATTCGAAAAAAAAAAAAAAAAAGAAAATATAAAAAAACATGGAAAAGGAAAGAAAAAAAAAAAAGTAAAACATACTTGATAAGATGAAAAACCGATCTCATCAAGCGACCAAAGTTTCCATGGATATATACACGGGGAACGCCGGAATTACTTTGATCATTTTACACATGTCGAACGAAAAAAAAAAACTTTGGGTCCGTCGTTCCTGTGTGATCCAGATAAAAGAAAGATGAAAAATAGACCAGATTAAGTATTTTCCATAGGTTTGTTTTTTATGTATATATTTTAAAGTTTTGAGTTTATATTTGTTGTTTATTTTTTGGTTGTTTTTTTTTTTTTGGGTTTTTTTTTTTAGGGGTTTGGGGTTTATTGTATTGTTTTTGGTTTTTTTTTGGGGGGGGTGATGGTTTAGTTTGAGGGTTTTTTTATGGGTTCTTGGTATTTTTTGTTTTATGGTTTGATTTTTTATGTGTTTTATATATAGTATGGGTTTTTTTGGGGTTGCGCGATAGAGTAGGGAAAGAGAAGTAAAATTAAGGATTATTATGTTGTTTGATTGAAGTTTTTTGTTGTTTGTGGGGTATGGTTATTTTATATTTGGTCTATGTTTTTTTTTATTTTTTTTGTTATGTTGGGGTGAGGGTTTAATTAGGTGTTAGTGGTTATAGATTAGTATTTTTTTTTTTTTATTTTTTTTATTTTTTTTTTTTTTTTTTTTTTTTTTTTTTTTTTTTGTATTTTTTTTATGTTTTTTTTTTTATTTTTTGTTTTTTTTTTGGTTTTTTTTTTTGTATTTTTTTATTGTTTTTTTTCTTTTTTTTTTTTTTATTTTTTCTTTTTCTTTTTTTTTTTTGTTTTTTTAGGTGGGGGGTTTTTTTTTTTTGTGTTTTTTTTTTTTTCTTTGAGATTTTTTGTTTTTTTTGTTTTTTTTTTTTTGGGGGTGTGTGGTGGGTGTGGTGGGGGTGGCTGGGTGTTTTTTTATTTTTTTTTTTATATTATTTTTATTTTGTGGGGGGGAGGGTTTGTTTTATGGGGTGTGTGGGGTACGGGGCGGGGGGGCGGTTGGGTGTAGGGTGAAAGGTCTTTGACTGGAGCATCTGATAGGAGGGAGGTTAGTAGTTTGCTAGATAGATCGGAAGAGTAGATAACGATAAAAATGGAAGAGATTAATAAAATAAATATTTTTAGTGAAGCTGGATAGACAGACAGATAAATAGATACGAGATTGTCTATGTAAGTAGATTAACAGACATATAGGTTTGTTAGATAGATTAGAGTTGTGTTGTTTACGTGAGAGAGAGAAGAGGGGCGGAGGGGAAAGATATCGGAAAGGTGAGAGTTAGATGAGAAAGAGGAGGAAAGAGATTGATAGTATAGAGAGAGAGAGTTGAGAGTGAGAAAGGACGGGAGAGAGAGAGACGAGAGAGAGATGGAGATGAGGGAGGGAGGAGAGGTGTAGGAGGGAAGAGGACGAGAGGAGTGGAGAGAGAGAGAGAGGATGAGAGAGAAATGGATGGAGATGGCGATTGGGGAGGAGGTGGAGTGGGAGGTGAGGAGAGAGAAAAGCAGATGCAGAGACGGAGACGTGATTCAGTTGTGACAAAGAGACTGCTTGTCAGAGGGACAGGTAGTAGAGTACATAGTAAAATAAGCCTCTTGTTTATATACTTTTGTAGAAGCCAGAAGAATTATATAAATTTTTATAAAGGGGGTTTAAAGTTCAAAGAAAAGAAAGAGGGCAAAACAAAGAGCCGAAGCCGGGAGAGCAGGAGAAAGAAGAGAAGGAGGAAAGAGGCCGAAAAAGGAGGAGAAACGAAGAAGAGCAGGGGGGGAGAAAAGAAGAACGCATAGGGCGTCCGCACGGAAGCGGAACAGGAGGTAAAAAGCACAAGACGCCGGGGACAGCAGACGAAGAAAAACGACGGAAAGGACGGGCGTCGAGGACAGGGCACAGAGCCCGCAGCAGACGGGGAACGAAGAAGCAGGAGAAGAAGGAAAGGGTGGGCGCAAGAGGCACGGGAAGAAGACGGAAAGCATTGAGAATCAAGACAACAAGAAGGGACAGGGAAGGAACGACGAGGACGGAAGACGAAGCAAGACACTGACGGACAAGAAGAGAAGAAGCCGAAGCGCCGCCGCCAGCCGCGCTCCCCTCCTCCCTGCCCTCCTCCCTCCTCCCTTCCCTTTCGCCCCCCCTCCCCGTCCCCCCTACTATCTCACCTCCCCTTCCCTCCTTCACCAACAACACACCACACAAGGTCCTCCTCATGGTTTACTATTTATTACACGGCAATTGATTTTCCAGCCCCAGGTGGCTTTCGCTACCTAAGGGCGTGTTTTGGGGGGGTGAACACATCTTTTTGGGCTCTTTGCGTCTTCGGTCTTCGGCGTTCCTTCGTCCTTCCGGTTATCGGTCTCCGGTCTTGGTCCTCTTATTCTTCACTCAAGTAGGAGAAAGGATTTAATGCTGGAATGATGACGGAGATGGAGGATAGAGATAGTAGATAGATTAGATGAGGGAGTTTTAGGTGTGTGTGTGTGTGGATGTGTGTGTGTGTTGTTGTGTGTGGTGTGTTTTTGTGTGCTCTTGTGTGTGTTCTATTTGTGTGTTGTGTGTGTGTGTGGTGTGTGTGTGTTTTGTGTGTCATTTTGTTTGTTGTGAGAGAGAGACCAGAGACCAGAGACAGAGACGGAGATGGAGGGAGAGAGTCGAGAGGGTGGAGAGAGAGGAGCGAGACGGGAGAGATCGGTGACGAAGAGAGAGAGCAGATGAGAGGAAGGAGGGATGAGGTGAGAGATAGTGCAGTGAGGGGAAGTGAGAGAGGGCGGGACAGACAAAAAGAAAGAAAAAAAAAAGACAGGAAAGGGATGAAAAAAAAAACAAACCATATTACAAAAAAACAAACTACAAACAAAACATACCAGAAAGCAAATAAATATTCGCACGCTTCTGCATCATATATATAAACCATTGAAAAATAAATATAAAAAAATAAAATAATAAAAATAAAAAGGAATAAAAACAATTAAAAAAATTAAGAAAAAATAATTTTTTATTAATTCATTCATGTTTGTCGTATTATTTATCTCTCAAACATCATCCGCATTTTATTTTCCCATTTCTGCTTTCCCACGCTCAATTCTCTCTTTTGCAACCCGGATGTGCCGAAGCCGTCCATACAATCCAGGGTCGTTGTGTATGTAGGGCGATTTGTTTTGGTTGGAAGGCGCTCGGTCCGTGTACCTGTTTACTTCCGCTACTGGACCTTTTATGTTCTTTGGGGCCGCTTCCGCTCTCGGTTCTTTTTGTCCGCTTTCTTTGTCGCAGCTTATTTTTTGTCCCCTCCCCCGGTCCCGCCGGTCCTTTTTTTGGCGGAAAATTAAAATAAAAAAACATTCCATTATAAATTGTTTAGAGTGTTCGGTTGCTTTCTGTTTGCCCTCGGGTCGGAGTGGTAATGGGGCCTGGGTAATGGGAGAGATGTGAGGCGAGGGATTGGAGAAAGGGAGGGGAACACGGGAAGGGGAGAGATGATAGAGAGGTAAAAAAGGGAATGAATGAAGAAAGACAGGAAGAAGACCTCGGGGGGGACGGGGGTTGGGAAGGAGAAGAAAAAGGGCACGGGTCATATTGGTTGATGGGGTAGGGGGCGGGGGGGGGGGGGGGGAGGGGGGGGGAGGGGGGAGAAGGAGTAGGGGGGGGACGTATGGGGGGAGAGGGGGGAGAGAGAAGAGACGAAGGAGAGACGGAAAAGAGGAGAGAGGAGAAAGGAGAAGAGGGGGGGAGAAGAAGAGAAGAGGGAGAAGAGGGGAGAGGAGTAGAAGAAGAGAAGAGAAGGTGAATGAGACGGAGGAAATGGGGGGAGAGAAGAGAGATAGGAGGGAATGGGGGAGGGAATCTTTTATACCACGTTTTTAGGCATATCTATTTACCTTATATGATGCTCATTACTACCCTATTTTGCTTTACTTTTCCTTGCCCCGCTTCCCAATCTTCCTCTCCTCTCTTCCTTCTTAGGATTTGATTATAAAATAAAAAAAATATAAAAAAAAAAAAAAAAAAAAAAACGATTTATCGCACGAGATTCGACACCAAAATGGGACCACCCACCTACATCAACTCTCGCATTCATAATATAACGTAAATCCACGCAGATATATAGAACAATTATTCAAAACACATATCAAGTCCTCTGCAGCATATTAATTGCTCGTGCAATTTATTCACTTTATTTTTCATCATGCAAAACTGATCATGAGCGGAATTCATGGTTTGTGTGTTGGGGTGAACAGGATGATGTGGTTCGTGATTTTTTTTTTAGGGAATAAATATGGAATTATGTCGTTAACAAGATAGACGGCTTTTTATTTGTTGGAGAGAAAAAGAAAAAAAAGAAGAAAGAAAAGGATGCATTGAAACATGGAAGAAGCAAAATATGAGCATAAATGAAGGAGAAAAGAAGAAGGGAAAGAGAGAAGACGAACAAGAAAAGGAAAATTAAAAAGAAAGAAGAAGAAGAAAACGAAAAAGGGAAAAAAAGATAAAATGAAAACAAAAAGGAAAAGAAAAGCAAAAGAAGAAGAAAAAAAGAAGAAGAAACGAAATAAGAAAAATGGCAAAAAGGAACAAAAAAAAAAGAACAAACAAATTATACATGCATTCTTTGAGAGATAATTACGGTTGTGAAATATGATTTGTGTTAGTAAGCCCCTATTGATCCAAAAGAAAGATTGATTGTTTTTTTTAATTTGTATTGTACGAAAAAAAAAAAAAAGTTGATTATTTTTTTATTTTCTGTTAATATATAAAGTCAATGTAACCATGTTTCGGTGTTAATTTTGGGTGTTTTGTGTGTTTAAAATCATTTGTGAATTTACATTTCTAATTGGATTTTAAGTTGTACTGAAATTCTATGCATTCCATTTGATTATAACAGTAAAAAAAATTAAATAAATTTCATAAAAGAAATTAGTCAAACATACGAATTTCTGTTCATTTCGGACTACCTACAAAAAAATAAAAGAAAAAAAAAAGAAACAGAAAACAAGAGCTAATTGAAATACAAATTCACTCAAAGATACTAAAATCTCCTCTTCAAAAACGAAGGCCCTGCAAGGAGGGAAAGAAGAAAAGAAAAAAAAAAAAAAAAGGACGATTTTTTTTTTTCTTTTCAAATCGGTCACTAACGTTGCCACTTCGTAATTATTTTCGAAATAACTGTCCCGACTTCCCCCTCGGTTTTACTTTTTCGAATAAGTTAGTCACCGTAGACACACAAGAGGTTCTTCTGGGTGGGAGAGGGTTATAAATGTATAGTGGCAGCAGGAGAGAGGAAAGGGGCAGCCAGAGAGAAAGGGGAGAAGGAGGAAGAATAGAAGAAAGGAGAAAAGAAGGAGAAAGGCGAGAGGGGGAATGGGAATGGGAGGGGAAGATTGAAGGGATGAGGGGGAGGAAAAAGGAAAAAGGATACTGTGAGGAAAAATGATTTATATATATATATATAGATATATTTATATATATATATATACATATATATAAATTATGTTATATACAATATATAATATATACATATATTGTAAAGACTGATTGAGGAGAGAGAGAGAGAGAGAGATGTTACCTGTTACATTAGTGTTGTGTACATATGTTTTCTAATTAAATCCATGTGTGTCTGATGAGGTAATGGAGGGCGTTTCGTGGTGTAACTGTGTGTACATATGTAACGTGTGTGTGGTTGGTTGGGTGTGTGTGGTGTGTGTGTTGTGTGTGGTGCCGTGTGGTTTTTTGTGTGTGTCTTTGTGTGTGCGTGTGTGTGTATGTGTTTTGTGTATGTGTGTGTGGCTTTTTGTGTGTTTGCGTGTGTAGTGTGGTGTGTGAAATGTATGTATCGGACATCTGATAATATGTGTTGCACATTTTCTGGTGGATTGATGGGTTTGTTAAGATTGATATGTTTGTGAGAGTTCATCCTGTTATGCGCATATATACGTGTTTATTAAGCCCGTGCATTGATGTCTGTGCATTCATATCTGTCTGTCTGGATTTCTCGAATGAGGCGTGGAGCAGGGTTCCATTCGTGACAATGTAAGTGTTTCTGTTGCCATAACGGCGTCCATTCCAACTTAAAACAAACCTGCCCATGACTCTAAATTCCCAGACCTATGCGAACATTTCATAAACGGGGGTTTATTATATTGCTCTGTCTGTATGTATGTCTGTGCATATATTCATACATATGCACATATACATATATTTTCACACACACATATATATACACATACATTTCTATCTATCTATCTATCTACTTATCTATATATGTATGTATCTCGTCTATCTATCTATCTATCTATCTATCTATCTATTTATCTATTTCCCTACCTACCTGCATAGAGAGAGGAGAGAGAGATGGACGACAAAGAATGCGCGGAGAGAGAGGAGGAGAGTGAGTGAGTTAGAGCGAGAGGAGATGAGGGTTGAGAAGGTGAGTAGGGATTGGTGAGGAGAGGACGGATGAGAGGCGAAGATAGAGGTGGCAAGGGGGAGGAGGGATGAGGGAGTGAGATTGACGAGAGGAGGGAGAGAGAGAAGGAGATGAGAGAGAGAGAAGGGAGGGAGAGAGAGACGAGAGGAGAGAGAGAGAGATGGAGCGGGAGGGAAGGAGAGGGGGGAGGGGAGGGGGAGGGGAGAGGGAGAGGGGGGGCGGGGAGGGAGGGGATGAGAGGAGAGAGAGATAGGGGTAGGAAAGAGAGGAGAGAAGACTGAGGGAGAGAGGAGAGGAGGATGCAGAGGATGAGAGGTGGGGGGGAGACGAGAGGAGAGAGAGAGGGAGAGAGAGGATAGAGGAGACGAGATTGAGGATGAGGAGGGAGATGATGAGATGATGAGGGGGAGAGAGTGATAGGAGAGATCGTGGAGGAGGTTCGGAGGGAGGTTGTGAGAGGCATGTGGAGGAGGAGGAGATGAGGGAGGAGCGGGAGAGGGAGAGGTGGGACAACAGACAGAAGCAGATATATACCGGTTCCTGTGCTTCGTGTTGCATGATTTACACAATAAAAACATTAACGTTTCCATCACGCAGCGTGGTTGGCAAACACAGAACCATGCATCTTCCCTGTACCAAATTCGTGGAAGCAATTATTACAAACTTAAACCTGAAATTCGGAAGAGAAAATTATACAGAGAGAAAGACTAATTATCAGGAATCTAATGATTATACAATTTTCAAAGTTTTTTTTTTTTTTTTTTTTTTTTTTTTTTTTTTTTTTTTTTTTTTTTTTTTTTTTTTGTTTTTTTTTTTTTTTTTTTTTTTGTTTTTGTTTTTTTTTTTTTTTTTTTTATTTTTTTTTTTTTTTTTTTTTTTTTTTTTTTTTGTTTTTTTTTTTTGTTTTTTTTTTGCCTTCATCTTATTTAAAGATTGAATGTTGATATTGATTGTAGTTATGTTGGTGTTTTAATATAATCTTATTAAGATAATATATGGGTTTACAACTAATATATAATAATTCAGCATCAGTTGTATTTAATTTTCATCCATATCGTAATTACAAAACTCTTGATATTGCAGTTGATATCAGTATAATTGTTATTATCAATATAATCATCATGAATACAATCAATTGTTATTTTTCTGTTATGAGTATAATCATCATTATCATTATCAATAAAATGACAAATGTTTGTTAGAATTATGAATCCATCTATCTGATCAGATAGTTGGATAAATAGATATTATAGATTACAAAAGTAATTACAAACGGAAACACAATGCCACCGTTCTGAATTCATCTTGCCAGTTGTTGCAAGCATTTGCAATCAAGGGTTTCAATCATGTTTGAGATTGAGGAGTTAGTAGTTGTTATATTGTGGGAAATTATATAATATGAAAATAGAGTGTTTGAACATGTGAGTAATGTTGATAAGCATTCTATCTATGGTCTAGTATTTGGCAATCGATCCGTCGCGCGCGCGCGCGCCCGCGCGTATCTCTCTCCTCTCTCTTTATATATATTTATAGTTATTTATTTATATAATATATATGTGTGTTTGTGTGTGTGTGTGTGTATGTGTTGTTGTTGTTTTTCTTTCTGTGTGTGTCGTGTGTGTTGTCGTCATTTGTGTGTGAGTGTGGGTGTTGTGGTGAGGCGGAGACGAGAGGAGAATAATGGTGGGGGGGGTAGGAAAAAGGTGAAAAAGGGGGAAGATGTGTTGGTGGAGAAGGAATGTGGGAGAGGGTGAGGAGGAGAGGAGTGGAGGTGGGAGAGTTGAGAGAGGATTGGGAAGAGAGAGACGAGAAAAATATTTTTGGGGAAAGGAAAAAGTAAGGATGGGAAAAAAAAAAAAAAGGTATTAAAGGAAAAAAAAAAAAAAAAAAAAATAAAGAGAGGGAAATGAAATAATAAATTAAAAAAAGAGCAAAAGAAAAAAAAAAAAAAAAAAAAAATATGAAAGAGAGAAAGAGGGAAATGGGGCATAAGTGAAAGTCTGCTTTAGGCTAGGCTGGCCTCATCCTGCTTCCCAAACTTGCGTCTTCAGGTTCGCCCTTGGTGGGTCGGACTTCAGTGCTGTTATGTGGGGTGGGCGGGGGGGTGGGCCGGGGCTGATTGGCGGTTGTTGGGGTAGAGTGGGGGTGGGGGGCGGGGATGGGTTTTTTATTAGCCGATGGGGGGGCGTATGTTACGGGGGGGAGAGAAGAGGGAGAGGGTGGGGGAGATGGGTGTGGGGGGGAGGGGGGGGAGCGGAGAAGGTGGGAGGCGAGGGGGGGGAAGGCGGGGAGAGGGGAGGGAGGTGGATTGAGGCGGAAGAGGAGGGCATTGCGAGAGAGAGAAGCACGGTGGGGAGACAAGAGGAAGAAGGGCAGATGGGGAGGAGGAGAGAGAAGAGAGGGGAGGCGGGTCGGCGGATGTAGGGGCGTCGTAGGAGGCGAGGAGGGCGAGAGGAGCAGAGAGATATAGGGAGGGGGGGCGCGGCACGGAGTGGAGTTTCTTGAGTAGAGAGTAGCGAGGGATAGAGAGAAGACGGGTGTGTGGGTGTGTGGTGGTGGGTGTGTGTGGGTGATGGTAGTTGTTGTGGTTATTTTTTAGGTGTGGTGTGTGTGGTTTGAGGTTGTTGTTGGGGTTGATGGTGGGGGGAGCGGCTTTGCGCGAGCGCGAGCGTGCGCGAGCTATCGCAGCGCTCCCTTCTCCCTCCCCCCCTCCCCCCCTCCCTCTCCCTCTCCCCTCCCCTCCCTCCCCTCTCCTCTTCTCCCTCTCTCTATTTCTCTCTCTACTTTCTTTTTCCTCTTATCCCGTTCCCCCCCTTCCTCTCTCTCGGCCGATTGCTATTTGTGATATCGGCACCACAATGTTTCTATTATCCAAGTGATTCTGGTCAGGTTTTCGGTCCTTGAAGGGGTTTTGTATGGAGCAAGGTTGTGTTGTAGTGGCGCGCCGTATTCTTATGTGGTGGGGAGCGGCGCGGGTGGTGGGGGTGGTCTACTCACTATCAGTGTGTGGGTTTGTGATGGAGGGGGGTGGATTGGATAACGAAGAGAAAGGGAGAAGGGAGTTGAGGGTGAGAGGGTGCGTGTGGGGGGGAGAAGGGGGGAAAGGAAGAGGGAAGAAGGGAAAGGGGGATGGTCGGGGGGACGCACGCGATGTGGGGGGGGGGGGAGGACAGACGAAGGGGAAGAGGCACGGCAGACGAGGGGACGGGATGGGGGGGGGGGGGGGAAGAAGAAGAAGAGAGTGGGGGGAAAAAGGAGAAGGGAAGAGGAGGAAGAAGGAGCGGAACGGGAGGGGGGGGGGCGGGGGGAAAGAGAAGAGGGGAAGAGGAAGCAGAAGATGGATAAGGGGGATGGGGGGGGGGGGAGAAGAAGAGATGTGGGGGGGGAAAAAAAGGACGCAAGGGGGAAGAGGACGAAGAAAGAAAGAGGAAAAGGGATGGGGGGGGGGGAGAAAGAAGTAGAAGATGGGGAGGGCCAAGAAGAAGAGGGGGAAGAGGAAGAAGGAGGGAAAGGGATGGGGGGGGGGGTGGGGGGCGCACGACGCAGCGATGTGGGGGGGGAACAATACAGACAGGGGGGAAGAGGAAGACGAAGCGGAAGGGCTGGGGGGGGGGCGCGCCACGCTCCGCACGCCTGCTGGGGTGGGTAGAAAGACGCCAGGGGAGGAGTACACGACCGAAGCGGACCACGGGAGGGGGGGGGGGGGGGGGATCCGTAAGCGACAGTGGGGGGCCCCTCTCCTTTTTCCTCTTCCTCCTCTTCTCCCTTTTATTTCTTTTACTTCGAGGAAAGGGGAAGGGGGAAAGGGAAGGGGACATCCACCAATCTTCCCATCCAAACAACACCGAGCACCCATACCACACCAACCCCCGAACGACCGCCCCCGAACTCGAATATCCAAACCTTCCACTTTTTTAAAACATGCATAATATTCTTAAATATTGATCTGACGGGCCTCTTTCTCCTCCTTTTCTTGCTGGGAAAACGACAGATTTTCCTTCCTGCGTTGGCGTCTTGCAAGGGTAGCAAGCACCTCGACCCTAGGACAAAGAGGTAAGAAAAAAAAAGTGAAAGGAAAAGGGGGTGGGGGTGGGGGATGGGATATAAAGGGAAGGGGAGTATGAGAGGGGGGTTAGGAAAAAAAAAAAATAGAAGAAGGTGAAGAAAAGAGGGGGGATTAAAAGGGAAGGGGAGAGGGGATAGGAAAAAAAAAAGAAGACAGAAGAGGGGGGCAAGGGAAGAGGGGGAAGGGATTATTAAAGGAAAAGGGGTGAGACGGGAGGGGAAGGGGGGAGGGAAAAAAAAAAAAAAAGAGAAAAAAAAAAAAAAAAAAAAAAAAAAAAAAAAAAAAAAGCAAGAAGAAAGAGGAGGGAGAGGATGGGATTAAAGGGAGAGGAGGAGGAGAGGGGAAGGGAAGGGAAAAAAGAAAAAAAGGCAAGTGGAAGAAAAGGATAGAAGGGAAAGAGGGGGGGAGAAGGGGATGAGGATTATTAAAGGGAGGAGGAGGAAGAGAAGGGGGAAGGATACGAGAAGGGAGCGTGGAGAGAGGGAAAGAAAAATAGAAGGTGAGAGTGAAAGAAGGAATAGGAAAAGGCTGATGGGGGGGTAAGGGAGGAGGAGGAAGAAAGGGGAAAGGATAAAAGAGGGGAGGAGAGGAGGAGGGAAGAGGGAAGAGGGATAAGGAGGGTGAGGGAGGAAAAGATCTGGGAGAGAGGGGAAAATGAGGGGGGGAGAAGAAAAGAGGGAAGGGAAAATGAAAAAATGGAAGGGCCCCAATAGGGGGGGGAATAAGGGGAGGGAAAGGTAATAAGAAAAAAATATATTAATAAAAAAGGCAGAAGAAAGACAGAAAGGAGAAAGAAAGAACAGAAAAAAGAAAATTCTTCCTCCGTAGTCTTTTTAGGAATGAATGGGGGGTATTGTATGCGGGAAGAAAAAAAAAGGGAAGAAAAAAAAAAAAAAAAAGCGAAAAATCGTGGGGGGGGGGGGAGAAAAACTGAGGGAAGGGAAAGGGGAAAGTGGGAAAGGGGAAGAGGGAAGGAAAAGGAAGGAAGGGGTGAAAGATAGGATATAAAAAGAAAGGTTTATGAGGTAGGTAAAAATTTTTGTTAAAGGAAGAAGATGGATAGGATGTGAGGAAAAGATTTTTTTTTTTTTTTTTAATTAAAAAGTTGAGTGAAAGGCAAATAAAAGGAAGGGGAGGAGTTATTAAGGAAAGAGGGGGAAAATGTTGTAGTGGAAAAGAAAAGTATATTTTGAAAGGAAAAAGAAGAGAAGGTTATGAGGGAAGGGTTTTCGTTATTTTTTTTTTTTAAAAAAAATAAAAAAAAGCTGAAGATTAGGGGGGTAAAAAAAAAAAAAAAAAAAAAAAAAAAACAAAAAACTAAAAAAAAGGGAAAGGAAAGAAGATTAAGAGGAAGTGAATGGGCAAAAAGAGACGGCGAAATAAAGAAAGCTTTTTATAGAAGAAGAGAGAGCTTTAAGATAGGATCGGACGAGAAGGGACAGAGAGGATCGAGGGGGGGATGAGGGTGTAAGTGGGGAGGGGGGAAAACTTAGGGGAGGGGGAGGGGAAAAATGAAGGCGTTTTGGAGGAGATGAGGGGGTTTAAACGAAGAGGAAATGAAGTCGAGGGAGAGGGACGGATGGAGGGGAAGGGAAGAGGGGAAAGGGGAAAGGGGAGGAGTATGGATAAGGGAGGGAGCGATGAGGGGAGGGATAGGAAAGGAAATTAGGAAAAAAAAATTGGGAAAAAAATTGAGGGGAGGAAAATTGTGAGGTTAGAAGGAGGGGAAAAAAAAACGAATTTAAGCAAGGATGGGAAAAAAAAAAAAAAAAAAAAAAAGAAAAATAAAAAAAAAAAAAAAAAAAAAAAAAAAAAGTCCATAAAGGAAGAAGAGAGAGAGAATAAGAAGGATTTAAGAGGAGTGTGTTAAAAAAAAAAAAAAAGTTTGAAAAAAAAACAAATGTGGGTGGAAAAGGAGGGGGAAAAAAAAAAAAAAAAAAGACAAGGGAAGAGGGGAAAAAAGAGTGAGGAAAGGGAGAAAAAAAGAAATAAGAGGGGGGAAAAAAATAGTATTTAGTTTATTATAAGGGGGAGAAAGAAGAGGGTAATATAGTTCGACAAGAGGAAGAAAGAGAAAAAGAAAATTACAATGAGGAGAAAATAAATCTTTAAAATGGACAGAAAAGGAAAGAGAGAAAAAAAACATCCAAAACCAAAAGGACATCGTGGGAAGGACCATAAGAGACAAATCGTGAAAAGAAAAAAAAAAAAAATTTAATTTTTTAATATATATTATTAAATATTTATGTTTTGGGGTTGTTTAGTGTTTGGACAAATAGATAATTGAAGATAATAAGTAGAAATATACTATTAGGGATAGGTTTGGTGGACGGGGTTGGTGCGTTTCTCGAGTGTAAGGTTATGGTAAAAAGGTTACGTAGTCTAAGTTTGATTAGTGTAATGGTTGAAAAAGTAAATTATAGAATTAGGGGGGAAGAGGTTAATGTATAAGATAGGAATGAGGGTATTGAGGGTTTTCTTTGTCGAGGAGTGTTAAGAAGGTAAAGAAAAAAAAAAAAAAAGAAAAAAAAAAAGGGTAGTAAGAAGAGGGGGGGAGGTATATAGTTTTAAGAAGGGTAGTAAAAAGTAGTTAAAGGAGCGTTTTAAAAGAGGTAAGAAGAAGTAGGTATTTTTATTTAAGATTTGGAAAAGAGGAGTAGTTAGTAAAAAAAAGAGAAATAAATAAAAGAGTTAAAAGAGTAATAAAGAGTGAAAAAAAAGAGTAAAAAAAGTGTTTAAGTAAAAAAAAATAGAAAAAAAGTAATAAAAAAGTAGTTCGAGTGGGTAGTAATTAAAAGGTGTCTTAAAAGTAGGTCGTGGTAAGAAAATTCAAGGAGGTAGTGTGTTAATAAGTAGGAAAAAAAAAAAAAAAGGATAGGTAAAAAGAGGTAGAGAAATAAAAAAAGTAGTAGTTGTAGTACTAAAAAAGTTGGGAAGTAGTAAAAAAAGAAAAAAAACAAATAGAGTAGTAGTAGTAAAAATTAAAATGAAAAAGAGTCAAAAAAAAAACAAAAGAAAAAAAAAGAAATAAAAAGAGGTAAAAAAAAGAGTACTATAGTTCGGTAGTTAAAAATATATAAAAGAGTAAAAAAAAAAAGAGTGAGTAAAAAGAGTTAGTAAAGAGTTAGAGTACAGTAAAAAAAAGAGTAAATTTAGTTAGTAAAAAAGAAGTAGTAGAGAAAAAAAGGTAGTAAGAGTAAAAAAGAGAGGAAGAAAAAAAAGAGCTGAAAAAAAAAATAAAAAAAAATAAATAAAAAAAAAAAAAAAAAATAAAAAAAAAAAAGAAAAAAAAGGAAAAAAAAACAGAGTAAGTTAACAGTAGTAACAAAAAAAAAAAAAAAAAAAGAAAAGAGTAGTAGTTGTAAACAACAAAAAAGACAGAAGAAGAAAGAAGAAAAGAAGAAAGATGGAAAGAAGAAAGAAGAAGGAAGAGAAGAAACACTATCAATTAAGAAACTATAAAAAGAAGCAACGAAAGATGAAACACAAAGAGAAGCACAGAGAAGAAACAAGAAAAGCAAAAGAAAAGATAGAGAAAAAGAAAAGAAACGATCAGAAAGAAAGAAACATAAGGGGGGGGGAGAAAAGGAAGAGAGAAAGAAGAAGAAGAAAGGAATAGGACAAGAAGGAAACATAAGGAAAACAAAATATAATCGAATAAGAAATACGTACATTACTTTTTATTTATCTATTTATAAATGTATTTATTTATTTATTTATTTTTAAGTTAAGGGGAGCTGGAAAAAAGCTGGAGGAGCTGGTAAGGGGAAAAATTTTTGGATACGAAATTTCTGAAGAGAAAAAAAAAATCGTATATTAATATAAAGTTTTATTTAAATTAAAGATTTAGAAAAAAAAAGGAAAAAAAAAAACGAAAAAAAAAAAAAAAAAAAAAAAAAAAAAAAAAAAAAAAAAAAAAAAAAAAAAAAAAAAAAAAAACATAATAATAATCAAAACCGAAGGTTGGTAATATCAAAAATTGTAGCAGAGAAGCCGCATCAGATTATAAAATGAAAAAATCTTTAATTATACGAGGGGGGAAAGAGAAATAAAAAAAATTAAAAAAAAAAAATCATATTGCAAATAATAAACAAATTTGCCTTCCTTCCCCCAACCAAATAATAATAATAATAACGATGGTTTTATAAAAAAAAAATATTAAAAATTAAATAAAAAAAGTTATAAAAAAATAAAAAAAAAAAAAAAAAAAAATGATGAATTTGGAAAGGCAAGGAGCCCTTAAGCCGCCAAAAAAATAATAGGCCTGTTAAAAGAAACAAAAAAGACCCTTAAAAAGAAGGAGCCCTTTATAAATAAAAAAAAAAAAAAAAAAAAAAAAAAAAAAAAAAAAAAAAAAAAACAAAAAAAAAAAATAAGTAGGGCAAAAGAAAAGGGAAAAAAAAAAAAGAAAGGGAAGACTAGTGAGAAAAAAGAAGACTGGTATAATTATAAAATTTTTTAAATAAAAAAAAAAAAAAAAAAAAAAAAATAAAAATAAAAAAAAAAAGCTATAAAAATTTAAAAAGTAAAAAAAAGCGCTTCGCTCTCGCTCCGTCGGACCCGGCCCCCCTTTCGCGGCGATTCCCGGATGAAAAGATGTTTCTAAAAGGAAAAAAAAAGAAAGATGCGGGATCGAAAAAATGCAAGGAGCGAGGAAAAGGAAAGATGATTTGGAATGATCGAAAAGAGTGACGGGAGGGGATATAAAGAAGAGGGAGAGGGAGAGGGAGGGAAAGGAGGAGGAGGAGAAAAGGGAAAGGTGGAGGAAGGAACGTGAGTGAAAGGGAGATGGGAAAATAAAGGATGATAAAAAAAAGACGAAGTTGTGATGAGAGAGAGAGGATGAGATGGGGGGGGCGGAGGGGGGGCGGGGGGAGGGGGGGGGGCGCGTCGGGGGGGGGGGGGGAATAAAGGGGGGGGGGGGGCGGGGGAGGGGGGGGTTTTTGGTGGGAGGTAGGGGGGGGCTAGCCGCCAAAGCAGCGGGCAGCTGAAGGAAAGATGAGTGAATGAGACGTTGAGTGATGAGGATAGGGAGGACGAAAAAGGAAAAAAAAAAGAGAGATAGAGATTAAAGATAAAGAAAGACAGACCCGCGGCGAATTGGCTGATGCGTGGGGATGAGATGCGAGCCGAGGGACGAGAGAGATTGAGAGAGAAGAGGAGCGGAGGAGATGAGAGAGAGAGAGGAGAATGAGAGAGAGAGATGGATGAGAGAGAGGAGGGGGGGGGGGGGGGTGGGGGTGGGGGTGGTTATTCGTAGGCCGTGGTGTGGCCCCGTGTGGTCCCTAATTTTTGGGAATATTCTTACGTTCACAGGGGACTTGGGTGGGGGGGTTTGTTGTTGTGTGTTGGTGTTGGGTAGTGAAAAAATGAAGGATAATAAACCCTGTTTGGAAAATGTTTGCAATTGGGGACTGATGACCTGATGCGTTTTGTTTTTTTTGTATTTTCAATTTTCACCTTTTTTTTTTTTTTTTTGGCTCCCCTTCCTTTTATTTTTTATCTTTATTCTCTTTCCGCGCCAAATTGTTTTGCTACCTGATTATATGTATTGTATTTGTGATTTTATATAGTTATTATTCGGAGATATTTATATATTCATTTATATTACATATCTATCTTTTATCTGTATGACTGTCTGTCGTCCCTTAAACTCTCCCCTCCCCCCCCATCTCCTTCCCCCTTTTCTCCCTCCCTTCTCCCTCACCCTTCTCTGCCCCTCCCTCCCCCACCCCCTCTCCCCCCTCTCCCCCCCCTTCCCTCCCCCCACCCCCCTCTCCTCCACCCCTCTCCCCCTCCTCCTTCCCCCCACCCCCCTCTCTCCCTCCCTCCAACAGAACACTGTCCAGGATGCCATGATTTGCTCTCTGTCCCAGCTGGCTTTGATCAGGTCTCCTTTCTTTTTTTCTTTTTAATCTCTTCTGATTAAAAATGAGCGCTCGAAACCCTTTTAATACTGGACTCGAGAGTGGGAAGGAGAAAGAGGATGTGGGAGGAGGAGACAGGGGGAGTTCTGGGGAGGTAAGTTTTGGGGAGTTGGGGGGGTGGGAATGGATTTTATTGTTATTGGGAGGAAGTGTGTGTGTTGTGTGTGGGTAGGTGGATAGATTGGTAGATAGATAGATAGAGAGATTGATGGAGGTAACCTTATAGGATTCGAAACCATTTTGATACTTTCGCACTTATACACTTACATACATATATATAACACACATACACACACACACACACACACACACACACACACCACACAACATGACGCAAACAACATGCACACAAAACCTCACGTGGAACACACCACACACCTCACACACACTACACACCAACAAACAAACAAACAAACAAACACACACACACAAACAAACAAACACAAACACACACACATACCTAAATACACACATACATATACACACATATATACACAAAAACATGCATTACATTGGACGTTTGAAAGCCATGAATCAACAAGACGAAGCCCTCCTCATGGGAAATAGAATCAAGGTGCGTCTTCAAACCACAGTCATTCAATCACCTAGATGGTAGGGAACCACAAGGAGGAAGGGAAGATGATGAGAGGAAAGATAGAAGTGGGGAGAAGGAGATGAAGAGATAGGGGGAGGGGGAGATGAGAGATGGGGGCGGGGGAGAGAGAGAGGGATAGGGGTTGAAGGATGAGAAGAGAGGGTGAGTGAAGAGGAGAGGGGAAGGGGAGGGAGAGAGAGGGAAAGGGAAGGAGAGAGAGGATAGGAAAGCAATCGGGTTGATAGGAGGGATAGAGGAAGGGAATATGGGGAAGGGGAAGGGGGGGTTGGGGCGGGGGCGAGTAGAGAGCGAGAGATGGGAGTTGAGTGGAGAGAGTACCAGAGAGAGATAGGATAGACCGCTAGATGGAGAGAGGAGAGGAGATGAGGAGAAGGAGAAGGAGAGGAGAGAGATGGGAGTGGACGAGAGAGGAGGAGTGTTTGATGAAGGGGAGAGAGGAGAGAGGAGAGGAGTGAGTGAGATGAGGAGTGAAGAGAGAGTGAGTGATGAGGAGGTAGATGGAGAAAAGGAGATAGGACAGCACTAGTTGGAGGAGGAGATAGGAGAGGGATGGGAGGGGGATTCGAGTTGGATGCGAGGAGAGAGAAGGATGAAGAGGAGTGAGGAGAGAGATGAGAGAGTGAGTGGATGTGAGGAGAGGAGAATGGTAGATGAGCGAGAGAGACGGAGAGAGGAGGAGACGATGTAGGAGGGACGAGAAGAGAAGAGAAGAGCGAGAGGGAAAAAAAAAAAAAAAAAAAAAAAAAAAAAAAAAAACAAAAAAAAAAAAAAAAAAAAAAAAAAAAAAAAAAAAAAAAGAAAAAAAAAAAAAAAAAAAATAAAAAAAAAAAAAAAAAAAAAGAAAAAAAAAAAAAAAAAATAAAAAAAAAAAAAAAAAAAAAAAAAAAAAAAAAAAAAAAAAAAAAAAAAAAAAAAAAAAAAAAAAACTAAAAAAAAAAAAAAAATAAAAAACAACAAAAAAAAAAAAAAAAAAACAAAAAAAAAAAAAACAAAAAAAAAAAAAAAAAAAAAAAAAAAAAAAAACAAAAAAAAAACAAAACACTTAAAAGACAGACAGAGACCAGGACGCAGGACAGACACGGGGTAAGGTAGAGGTGACCGATGCAAGGGAAAGGGGTAAAAGAGAGGGATAGAAATTAAGTGAAAATTCAGGGAAAAATGTGAATGTGGGACAGTGGACAGATAAGTGATACTGGATTGATAACTGTTAAGTGGAGTATAGATATGTTTTAGTTTGCTGTTTGTATTGTTGTTAGTGTAGAAGTATGGGAGTGATTAGTAAAGGGTAAAGTAAAGACATGTTTGGCATAGGGTGTGGGGGCCAGGGGGGTGCGTGTTGGTTGGCGGTGTCGAGGGGCCAAGGTTTCCGAATGGTGGCAAGGTTTGAAGGACGATAGAGGGAGGAGCGAGAGAAGAGAGAGAGAGAGAGAGGGCGAGAGAGAGGCGAGAGGAGGAGGGAGGCGGAGAGGGAGAGAAAGAGGAGGAGGAGAGAGCGAGGAGAGGCAGAGAAGGAGAGGAGAGAGAAGGAGAGAGGAGAGAGCGTGGCGCGAAGAGAGGGCGAGAATAGAGAGCGAAGCGCGAGATCGAGAGCGAGAGAGAGGAGGAGAGAGAGAGAGCGAGAGGAGCGGAGAGAAAGATAGGAGAGAGAGGAGAGACGGAGAGAGGAGAGCGGGAGCGAGCGAGAGAGGGTGCGAGAGGGCGGCGGAGATGGAGCGGGAGAGAGGGAGAGGGAGAGGGCAAGGGGGAGAGAGGCGAAGAGAGAGCGAGCGAGCGAGAGAGAGACTGAGAGAAGATTAGCGAGAGTAGGAAGCGAGAGAGAGCAGAGCGAGAGAGAGAGACGAGAGAGAGAAGAGAGAGCGCGAGTGGTGCGCGAGGGAGAGGGGAGCATGGCGCAGGGCAGCGGGAGAGGGCGCAGGGAAAGGGAGATCGCGAGCGCGACTAGCCTGAGCTATCGCTCTCTCTTCTCTCTCCCCTCTCCTCTCCTCTCTCCTCTCTCTTCTCTCCCTATCACTCTCTCTCAATTTTCTCTCTCTCTCCTCTACCTCTCCCCCCTCTTTCTCTCTCTCTCTTCTTGCTGGCCTATTCTCTAGGTCAGCCACTAAAGGTTGGGAAACAAGACGATTTGTGCGTCACAACCTCTAATTGGAGGTCCTCTGGGGGGGGGAAAACGGATCAGATTTTATTTTTATTTCTTTATTTTTTCTATCTCCGTTAACAAAAATATTCATTTCGCTGTCTACTTATTTGTTTATCTATTATGATTATCTTTGTTAATGTTTTTCTTATACATCTGTGTGTGTGTGTGTGTGTGTGCGTGTGGGTTAATAATTACAACAGTAATAACGAAGAGATCCACAAACACAAGAAACAAACACGCAAACACACGCAACAACAAACACAAACAAACAGACCACGCACAATTACATACACAACGACCCAACCCAAATGCACATATCTCCTCGAAATGGGTCCGTGCATCAACAAGGCTGAAAATTAAACACCTTTCCTACGCCCCGCGGGGAGAGGAGACGACTTAATACCACCGGGTTTTTTGGTGGTGGTGGAGTGAGGGGCGGCGGGCGGGCGGGGGGTGGGTGGGGGGGGGGGTCTTAGTGGGGGCTTGGGGAGGAAGGGAAGGAGGGGAGGGGAGGGACGGGGGGGGACGAAAGGGGGAGGGGGAGATCAACGCAGTCGCTCCCCGCGGGGAATAACACAAGGCGGAAATAGCGAGTGGACAAACAGTCATTGCGACCAAATCACGTCCCTCTGTGGTGATTTTGGGCGAAGGGGGGTTTCGGGGGTGGGGTTGGGGGTTGGTGTTGTTGGGGGTTTTTTTTTATTGTGGTTTGTGGGTTGGGAGGTTGGGGTCGTCCGAAAGGTCGATGGGGTGGTGTTGTATATTTTATTGTTTTATTTCTAATAGATATATTTATGTAAGACGCTGTGTAAACGTATGGGGAACAGGCATCTGTAAATGTACGTGTTTTTACACACACGTGTGTGTGTGTGTGTGTAAATACACACACACACACACACACACACACACACACACACACACACACACACACACACACATATATATATATATATATATTTATATATATTAGATTTGACAAAAACAAACAAAAATCCCCACTATAGTTACATAAAAACAATATTGATAAACAAATAGTTGGGAAAAAAATAAAATATATTATACGACACGATTCTGCTGCAAAACAACCTGAAAAAAAGATATGTGTGAATTGTGTAATCAAAATGCAGCGCAAGAGCAAAATGAAATTACATTCTGTTGATATCTGTTTGCGGTCCCTTTCAAAAGGAATTAGTATTTCGTTTTAGCTGCGCTGAATACGGATCTGTCAATCTATCTGTCTTTTTATTTATGTGTCTATCTATCTATCTAGCCATACATGTCTGTCTTGTCTGTTTAGTATATATATATATATTTATATATATATATATATATATTATATATGTTTATATATATATTATATTAAAAATGTGGTAATATTTATACATATATATATATTATTATATATATATATATACATTATACATACATATTATATATAATATACAATATACATATATATCATATATTTAATATATATATATATATATTATAGTACATGCATACATACATACATACAATATATATATATATATATTAGATATATATATTGTGTGTGTGTGTATGTGTGTTGTTGATGTGTGTTGTTGTGTGTGTGTTTGAGAGAGAGACGGAGAGAGAGATGGGAGAGATGGTGAGAGAGAGAGATAGGGGGGGAAGGGGGAATCGAGAGAGGGAGAGACGGAGATGTGATGTGAGATGAGATGAGGAGAGGAAGAGAGATGAGGAGCTGTCCGGAGGAGAGGAGAGAAGAGGGGGTACGAGAGAGAAGGAGAGAGCGTGGGAGAGAGTGAGATTTGGGAGGGAGTTGGATGAAGGATGGTCGAGCGGAGATGAGAAGGAGAGAGGTTGAGATAAGGGAGAAAGGAGAGAGAGATGATGGGGGGAGATTGGGGAGAGTTGTGGAGTCGGGGGGGGAGATGAGAGGAGAGAGGAGGAAGAAGAGAGGCAAAAAGCGAGGAGAGAGGAAGAGAGAGAGGGGGTGAGAGAGGGGGGAAAACAGAGAAGACACACTGACAGACAAACCCAGAGGAAAGGAAAGATTAAAAAAGTACGAGATCTTCCTCTTTAGGCCACTGGTTCTCAAAGACCAGTGATCGCTCGTTCTTACATAAAAAATCTACGTTGATGTCTGGCGGTCAAATTTGCAAGGGACCGATGGTCGCGCGAAGGGTGCAACAGTCCAGGGCACTTGCACATTTTAATGCGTTGGTCCTTTTGCACTTGCATTTGGGCGGCTTTTTATTAATATTTATATTTTTATTGGGAGGTGAGGGGCGGGGGGTAGCAATAGGAGGAGTTTAAGGGGCACCGAGTACAGCGACAAGCGGCCGCACAATCGGAGGGGGCCCCAGCGGCGAGAGAAACGGAAGGGAAAGAGTGAGAAAAGGGGGAAACCGAAAGGAGAGAGGGAGGGGGAGATGAAGAGAGAGAGAAGAGAGAGAGAGAGGGGGGAGGGAGAGGGGAGAGGAAGGCGGGAGAGGGCGAGGGAGAGGGTGAGAAGAGAGATAGAGAAAGAGAGAGACGAGAGAGCGAGCGCGGGGAGAGGGGAGAGGGAGAGGGCGCGGCGAGAGAGGGAGGCGGGTTGCGGTGGGGGAGGGTGATGGGTCCTCGCTTTTTGATTGGGGCGGGATGGGAGAGGAGGAAAAGCAAGATCAGTAAGAAGCAGAAGAGATGAGGCGACGAAGACAAAAGGTACGAAAGGTTGAGGAGCAGGAAGAAAGAGCGGAGGAGAGGGGGAGGAAAAGTTGGCGGAAGGGGACGAGCGGTGGGGAGGGGCGGGGGGAGTTTGTGTGAGAGGAGGTGAATGCCAAGGGGGAGAATAAGCTGTGGGAGGTGGATGGTGGGCAGACGGGAGCCAAAGAGAGGAATGATGGGGGTAGGAATGGGTGGCATGGGTGGGATAGAGGGGCGAAGGGAGCGTGGAAGGGGAGGAGGACGACAAAGGAAGAAGGGGAGGGAAGGAACCAGGGGTGAGGAGAGCGATAGGAAGGGGAGGGAGGGAGTTGGGGGGAGATAGAGAGAGAGGGGGTGGAACAGGGTGAAGTGGAGAGGGGAGAGAAGGGATAAGGAGAGAGAGGGGGAGTGGGGATAAGGAAGGTGTGATGGCATAGGAGAGGGGAGAGAATGGAGGAAGGAAGGGAAGAGAAGTGGGCGGCGGGCAGAAGGCAAGAGGAGAGGAAGGAAGGAAGACTAGAGGGTAAAAGGTGGGAGGAGTGGGGAAAGCAAGGGAAGAGGTGGGCGAGATGGGGGAAGACGAAGAGAGAAGGGGAGGGGGGAGAGGGGACGAGAGAAAACGCGGGCGACGGCAGACGCTGGGGGGGACCCGCGGGCATGGGGGAGAGCGAGCGAGGGGGAGGGGCGAAGGAGGAAGAAGGTGAGAGGGGAGAGACGGGGCGCGAGAGTGATCGAGGGGAATAACAGGGAACAAAAGCACGAGGTGGGAAGAAAGGGGGTACGAGAGAGGAAAGAGAGAGAGGGAAGACAAAGAGAGAGGAAAGGAAAGAAAAAAAGAGGGAGAGAGAGCGTGGACGGCCAAGAGGAAAAAAGAGAGCGAGGGAGTGAGAAGACAAACAACAAAAAAGCATAGAGCGAGAGGGTGAGAGAGAGAGCGAGAGAGAGAGAAGGAGACGAGAGAGAGAGACGAAGAGAGAGAGAGAGAGAAGAGAGAGAGAGAGGGGGAGCGGGAGAGGGGGAGGGAGGGGGAGAGAGAGGGGGGGGGAGAGAGAGAGGAGCGAAGAGAGAGAGGGAGAGCGCAGCGCGAGCAGAGAGGAGAGGAGAGAGCGAGAGAGCCGAAGAGGAGTGAGAGAGCCGCGAGCCGCGCCGAGCGGCGAGCGCGCGAGGCACGGCAGGAAAGAAGGAGAGAGAAGCGAGAGAGGATAGAAAGTAAAACGCTGGCAATAGGAAAAGTGAGAAGAAAGAAAGACTGAGAGAAACCGACCAGCGAAGGACTGCATAACAGACGCAGGGGAAGGAAAGGAAGAAGGACTTGAGACGCCAGAGAGAGAAGGAGAGACGGCGATGCAAGATAGAAGGGAAGAAGAGGGAGGAAAGTACAGCGGGAGGGGGAGGGCAGAGCACAGCACGGACGGTGGGCGACGGCGAGAAGGGGGGCAGCCGGCCGGCGAGAAAGGACAGCAAGGGAGAAAGCGAGGCAGGGAACAAAGAGGAGAGAGTGAGGAAGAAAGAGCGAGGGTGAAAGCCGGAAGACGAGCGGAAGGGGAAGCAAGGCGCAAGGTGAGAGGAAAGGGAGAAAGAGGGCGCATGGACATGAAAGGTACGAGCGTGCGGTCGCAGGGCGCGGGCGCAGGCGCCCCGGACGACCGGAACGGAGAGAGGGAGGGGCCGACGAGGGCCCGTGGGAGGAAGGGCGAAAGCGGGAGAATGCAGGAGAAGCACCAGAGAGCAGACAGGAACGCACAGGGAGGAGAGATGAAAGGAGAGAAGCAAGGGATCAGGAGAGAGACGAGTGACCGCCATGCCTTACGAGATTACGTGGCGACCTGGTCTCCCTATCGATGGCCGGGATGGTGTGGTTCGCGGTCACATCGTGCCGGCGCGGGCGACGTTTATATTTGTTGCCATTGGTAGGAAGCGGAGCAGACGCACGACCGTCCTCTTCCTCTTCTTCCTATTCTCTTTATTTCTCTAATCTTATCTTCCTTTTTCGTTTTCTTTTCATTTTTTTCTTCTTCTTTTTTTTCTTTGTTTTTTCTTTTTGCTACTCTTGCTTGTTTGTTTTTTTCTTTCTCTTCTTCTACTACTTCTATTTATTCTTCTTTTTCCTCTTATTATGTATTGTATATTTTCTCATTTCTCTTTATTCATCTGCTTATTTATATTCTTCTCGATTTTATTTTTCTTATTCTCTTCCTCATTCTGATCCATCTTAGTCTTCTCTTCTTCAGTCCTTCCTATCTCTCTTCTCTCTTATTCCTCTTTTTCCTTCGTCATATTTTCGTTAGTAAATTCATTTCTCCTTTTATGCTCTTCCTTTTTTTTCATTATATTTCGTTTTTACTCCTTTATTATTTTATTATTGTTTTCACTTTCGTGCTTCTCTTTTTCTCTCTTCGTTTTGGAAATTGAAAAAAAATTCTGTATATGTTTTATATATATTGTTTTTTATATTGATACATGCAGACATTTACATGTGTTGTGTCTTATATTTTATCGGGGGACTTGGTTATTGATTTATGGATGTTTTTATATAATGAGGTATCACGTTTTGAGTTAGATTTTTGAAAGTATATGACTGTTAGGATTGTTTTGGCGGGGGCTGGTGTTTTTGGAGCGGCGGCGTTAATGGGGTTTTGTTTGGTGTTTTGCTGGGGTTTGGGTTGTGGTGTTTTTGTGGGGGGTGGTTGTATGTGTGGTGGTGGGATGGGTGGGTGGGTGGGTGGGTGGTGTTAGGGTGGGGGGGTGGGTGTGTGTTGGTGTGTGTGTTGTGTGTGTGTGTGTGTTTGTGGGTCGTGGTTTGGGGGTTGGGTGTTGTGTTTGTCTTATCTATATATATAACTCACTATCTCTACTAATCTATATATGAGTGTGTGTGTGTGTGTGATAGAGTTTAGTGTGTGGGGTATATAGGGGTGTGGGAAGCGTGGGGGGGGGGGCCTGGGGGGAGGGGGGTGTGTAGTGTGTGTGTGTGTGTGCTGGTGTGTGTGTGTGTGAGGTGTGTTGTTCGTGTGTGTGGGGTTTGTGTTGTGTGTGTGGGGGTGTGTGTGTGTGTGTGTGTGTGTGTGAGAGTGAGTGTTTGTGGTGGGGGTGGGGGTGGGGGGGGGGCTGGCGGGTGGGGGGCGGGGGAGGGGGGGGGGGGGGAGGGTCATATAGGTTGTGTGGTGAGGTGTGTGGCGTGTGTGTGTGTGGGGTGTGTGTGGTAATCCTGTGAGTGTGTGTGTCTCTGTGGTGTGTTGTGTGGTATCCTGTGTGTGATGGTATGTGTGTGTGTTTGTGTGGGGGGTGCGGGGGGGGGGGGGGGGGGTGTGGGGGGGGGGGGGGGGGGGTGGGTGTCTGGATATAGGGGAGAGGGAGAAGCGGAGTGAGAGATCGCATAGATCGCGAGCTGTCTCTCCTTCCTCCTCTCTCTCTCTCCTCTCTTCTCTCTCTCTCTCCATGCATATATTATATATATATATAATTATTTATATATATATATTTATTTATTTATTTATATATATATTTATTATTATATTATATATATATTTATATATATATCATATTGATATATATATAATATATATATATATATATATATATTTTCTATATACATAGGTGAACATGCATATATATTTAAATATATAATATATATACTTATATATATATATATACATGTGTGTGTGGTGTGTGTGTTGTGTGTGTGTGTGTCGTGTGGTTTATGTGTGTATCGTGTGTTGTTTGGTTTTTTTATATGTATACACCACCACAATTGTTATATCATATGTATGAAGTGTACCGTATAGACGCATTCACATATAGATAGATAGATAGTCTGATTGTTAGTTTCTGAGATGTGTGTGTGTGTGTGTGTCCTTATATTAGTTTTTAACACCACTCACACACCCACACTCTAACACACTCTAATATCACACACACACACACACACACACACACACACACACACAACCCCAAAACTCCTAACTCCTACATACGAGGCGAGACGTGAGAGGCGAAGCGAAAGTCGGGAAACATCTTGAAAGAAAATTCAAACTTCCACCGATTCTCCTCGGAAGAGAGTGGGAAGTGAAGAAACATGAGTTCCTGATACCCAGTCTCGAACTTCATGAGGTTTCCATGAAGTGAGCTCTAATAACCTTCGTTAAATCCTATATCCGAGTGTTTTTGTTTTGTTTAGTTGTTTTTTTTTCATCTTATATTCTTATTCTTATTCCTCCTCCTCTTCATCTTCTTCTTCTTCTTAACCTTTTTTTTCTTTTCTTCTTCTTCCTCATCTTCCTCTTCTTTCTCTTCTTCCCTTTCTTATCCTTCACTTTCTCCTCTTCCTTCATCTTCGTCCATTCTTCCTCAGTCCCCACAGCAAAAATGGTCAAATACTATAGACGTTTACTTGTTATTGTTATTGCTGTTGTTGCTTTTGATTTAAGACGCGAATTGAAAAGTTGAAAACATCAGTCATTCATCCTCCTTTTAATGCCAGTCAATATTTTTTAAAACTTATGTATATATATATATATAAAAAAAAAAAAATCGTCCTGCCGCTTGTTGTAACACAAAGGAATACTTTCATCTATATTTCATTGTTTTTGTTGTCATTTTTGTTGTTGCTTCATCTACGAAAAAAAAAAAAAAAATCTTGAGAAAATAATGACTAACTATCCTTACCGCCGAGAGAAATAAACGAAAGTGTGATGACTGAATTTAAATCATAATAAACGACATCAAAAAAAGACATATATAAAATAAAAAGATAAACGAAAGCGTGATTGCTAATTTTCAATGATAAAATAATAAAATAATCAAAACAAAGAAACCAGTACAAAAGAGACTGAAAAAAATACATGTATATTAAACAAAATAACAAATTCGAAGGACGTACCACATCCCCTCCCCCTCCCCCCCCCCCCAAACCTAATTTTCAAAATGTCTGTCACGAATGATAACAGAACGATATTATCAAAACACAGGAGGTCGTTTCCACATTTCCATTGTTTTTGTTTGTTTGTGTTTCATCTTTTTGGTGTATCTTTTAATGGTGTGCGTGTATTTGTTTTGTTTTGCGTGTATTTTTATTCCCCTTAATGTTAGTTTATATCATAAACACAGTGTTTGTTAACATTCTATTTCTAACATCGCCATTATCATAATATTAAACATAACCAACAGAATATCCATAATGAATAAACAAAAATCGAAAATGCACCACAAAATCGGCCTTATATACATATAAATAGATAGATAGATAGATAAATCGAAGGAAAGGAAGGTCTTAATGTTCGTAAGCTGCACGACTCTGATTTCGCCGAGGTCAGAGTCCAATCATTCGAACGCGGCGATTCGTTGTCGGGTGTTCGGGTTTGTGGCTTCCCTTCCGTCTTCCTTTCGCTTTCATGTCCCTCTCTTTTCATAAACCCTTTGTCTTCTTCGTCTTCTTATTATTCTTATTCTCTTTTTTTTTTTGTGTTTTTTCCTTTCTCCTTTTTCTTCATTTTCTGTTAATCCTTAAAGAAGAATTTGCATTTGTCTTTTTTTCTCCTACTGTTTTCTCTGTCTTTTCTCTTTCTTTATCTCTCTTTTCTTTTTCTCTCTCCTTTTTATTCTTTCTTTCTTTCTTTCTCCTGTCTTCTTTCCGGCTTTTCTTCCTATCTTCTCCCTTTTTTTCTCTTCTTTTTCCTATTTTGTTATTTCTTTCCCTCTCATTTCCTATCTTCTCTCTTTTTTTCTTTCCTCGCTCTTTATTTCTTTTTTTCCTCGCTCCTTATTTTCCTCTCTCTCGCCTGCTTCTTTTTCTTCATTTTCTCTATTTTCTTTTCTTAAACACGAAATGAGGATTGAGGAGACGAAGGAAAAGCTGTGAATGCACGGGTCAAGGGATAATACAATATTGGGAAGGAAGAGGGAAGAAAGAGGAGAGAAGGAGGGAGAAAGAGGAGAGGAGGAGGAAGGCAAGAGGAAAGAAAAAGGAGAGGAGGAAGGAAGAGGGAAGAAAAAGGAAAGAGGAGAGAAAGAGGAAGGAAGAGAGAAGAAGGAGGAAGAGGAGGATAATAAGAGGAAGGAAGAGGGGAAAAGGAGAAGCGAAAGGAAAAGGAAGAGGGGAAATGAGAGTAGAGAAATGGGAAGGAAAAGGGAAAAATGAGGAGAGAAAGAGGAAGGAAGAGGGAAGAAGGGGGAAGAAAGAGAGGAGAAATGGAAGGAAGAAGGGAGAGGAAGGGAGATGGAGAGAGGAGAAAGGGAAGGGAGAGGGGAGGAAAAGAAAGAGGGAGAAGGAGAAGGAGAAGAAGAGGGTCGAGGGACAGAAAAAAAGAAGAAACAGAAAGGACAGAAAAGGGAAATGAAGAAAGAAAGAATAATAAATAAGAAGTGAAAATATGGGATGGCAATTTTATCACCGTCTTGAAGATTTTTTTCTCTCTCATTTCCTAAATTTATTAACGCATTCTGCTTTCCTCTCCCGTTTTTCTGTCTGTCTGTCTATCTGTATATCTATCTGTCTGTCTGACTATCAGTCTTATTTTTTGTCTCTCTCTCTCTCTCTTTCTCTCTGGGTCTCCGTCTCTCACTCTATATATTTCTATCTCCCTCTTTCTCTCGTTCTTTCTCTCGTTCTTTCTCTCTCTTTCTCTCTCTCTCTCATCCTTCCCTCTATCTTCCTCCCTCTCCTCCCACCTCCATCCTTTCCTCATTTCTTCTCCTTCTCTTCCATCTCTCATTCATCCTTCCTTTCTTTCTTTCTTTCTTTCCTCCCATCCTCCCTCCCTTCTTCAATTCCTCTCCTTCTCTTCTATCTCAATTTTCCTCCTTCCTCTCTTAATCCAATTTAACACCCCCCCCCCCCCTCTAAAAAAAAAAAAAGCAACTGGGAATTGCAAAGAAAAAAAAGAAGAAATAAAAAAAAGATGAAATATCTCCTGACAATAAACCACTCGAGCCTGAGATAGTCATTTGCATATTAAAGGCGCTTTCTTTCGAGAATTAAATGTCACTTGAAGGCGTTGGTTTTCCTCTTATGCTCCTCCTTTTCGGTGAGACTTGGCTTGTTGTTGTTGGTGGTGGTGGTGGTCGAGGCGGTGTTTTTGTTGGTGGTGGTGGTGATAGTGGAGGTGATGATGATGGTGGTGGTGATGGTGCTTGTTATTACTGTTGTTGGTGGTGGCAGAGGCGGTGTTTGTTGTTGGTGGTGGTGGTGATGATTGTGTTTGTTGTTGTTCTTACTATTATTGTTGATGGTGGTGGTTGATGATAATTGTTGTTTTTATTTTTGTCGTCCTGGTTACTTTGCTACTGTTTCCTATAACCTGTTGCCATCCATTCCCCCTATTTGAAGTTGAATCACACACTCCCCTTGACGACAGAAAACCCCTCGTGGATTTTGCTTCGCCTGAACACATAATGGTCAGTTCCAGTCCTCGGCTTTCGGAGATTAATTTCTCTTCCGTGTTGGAGTCTTACCGTGCAGTGGATTCAGGATCTCTGCTAAGTCCCTCGTTCTTTATCTCTTTTTTTTTTCGTATATCATCTCTCTGTGTCTATTTTTGTTGTCTTTGGGTCTGTTACTGTTTCTCTTTCTCTGTCTGTCTATCTGTTGTTATCCCTCTATCTGTCTGTCTGTCTGTCGGGCGATCGGTCGGTCGGTCTATTTACTAATTTAGCTATCTGTTTATCTATCTATCGCTCTCTCTCTCTCTCTCTCTCTCTCTCTCTCTCTCTCTCTCTCTCTCTCTCTCTCTCTCTCTTTCTTTCCCTCTCCCTCTCTTTCTCGCTGTTTAGATCTATCTATCAATCTCTCTCTCTCCCTCTCTCTCTCTGTCTCTGTCTCTGTCTCTGTCTCTGTCTCTGTCTCTCTCTCTCTCTCTGCCTCTGTCTCTGTTTCTGTCTCTGTCTCTGTCTCTGTCTCTGTCTCTGTCTCTGTCTCTGTCTCTGTCTCTGTCTCTGTCTCTGTCTCTCTCTCTCTCTGTCCTCTGTCTCTGTCTCTGTCTCTGTCTCTGTCTCTGTCTCTGTCTCTGTCTCTGTCTCTGTCTCTGTCTCTGTCTTTGTCTCTGTCTCTGTCTCTGTCTCTGTCTCTGTCTCTCTCTATCTCTGTCTCTCTCTTTCTCTCTCTCTCTCTCTATCTCTCTCTCTCTATCTCTCTCTCTCTCTCTCTCTCTCTCTCTCTCTCTCTCTCTCTCTCTCTCTCTCTCTCTCTCTCTCTCTCTCTCTCTCTCTCTCTCTCTCTCTCTCTCTCTCTCCCTCTCCCTCTCCCTCTCCTCTCTCTCTCTCTCTCTATCTCTCTCTCTCTCTCTCTCTCTCTCTCTCTCTCTCTCTCTCTCTCTCTCTCTCTCTCTCTCTCTCTCTCCCTCTCCCTCTCCCTCTCCCTCTCTCTCTCTCTCTCTCTATTTATCTACCCATCTCTCGTACGCGTGAATGTCTATAATCCATGTGTTTATAAACTTATACCTCAGCATGACCTCTTTCAGCTACACGACGCCCATCGAATTAACAACAAACAACATGCAACAAAACAACACACACAGCACTTGAACCAACATTCCAAAACGGCGTCACGCATTATGCAGGATATGCAGGCAACCATAATCATTTCACTCGCTTCCCTTAATGAGATCAAACTCAACACCCAACGTCTTTGCACAATAACGCCTGCTTTCACGTTCCAGCCGTAAGTTGGGTGAGGTACAAGTTCCTTCCTCTAATTCCGGAGTTGTTTAATAAGACTCTGAAGATTCGGTGTTTCAGGGTTTGGATAATATCGATTTCTTGTTAAAATTTGTCCATTATTTTTTTTTTTTTTTTTTTTTTGGGGGGGGGTATGCCATGTTTAACTAGGCACCTGGAATTATAAGGGATTTTTGGATAAAATCGCTTTTTTTATGGGGAATGGGGTGCCATTTATTGAATTGGTATGACGAGTAACAGATTTGAATAATTTATATTTTTTCTTTTTGTATGAGAATTGGGGTAACATTTTTATTGGGAATGTAGAATTAAATATATGGATAATTTTTATTTTTTGTATTATAATTTGTGGATCTGGATTTTCATAATCTTTTCTGTGCAAAAGAGGGGGCAATTGTGTTAATATTTTCAATTTTATTTATTTTTATTTGTTACTTATAACCAGAAAAATACAAAAAAAAAAAAAAAATGCATTTCCCTCTTCAACACCGATTTTCCCTCCACACTGAATGCGAATTATAAAAAAAAAAAAAAAAATTAATCCTAACGAAGGTATCCTCACGTGAATCAACAAATACCAAAAACACGTTTTCAACAAGACATTTCCAGATGACACGAATATTGCGCTCAGCCTGATCCTTATTAAATTCCTTCGACTTTGTACGCACCATAAATAATTACGTAAATAGACAAATAAACAAATAAATAGATAAATAAGTAAATAAATTCATAACAGCTTCTGAATTCATAATATTCGTGGAATTGATATTAAGTATAAGCTTCAAGAAGGTAACTTTTATATCAGTTATTTGTTATTTTTGTTTTGAATTTGAATAACAATAATTATGATAATAATGATGATGATGATAATAATAATAATAATAATAATAATAATAATAATAATAATAATAATAATAATAATAATAGTAATAATAATAATAATAATAATAATAATAATAATAATAGTGATAATAATAATGATAATAATAATAATACCTTCATCGCAACACAACAAGAATAATGCACCCCAACAACAAAAACACCACAACAAAAAAACAATAAATTCCACAATAGTCCCCCCTACGAGACACCCACGGCCAAGCCAAAGAAAACGGGCAGGGGAATCCCAGTGATATTAGCTCCTTCAGAAATGCATGAGTCAGGGCGCGGCTTCATTCCCTTGTAATGGCAATGCT
>NC_061838.1:1836657-1844157 GCF_019202785.1 Penaeus chinensis | reverse complement strand
TTTATGACGTCACATTATATTCATGTTTCCAATCCTAATTATGAAATTCTGTTGATTTATCGTGAAACACGTATATTACACTCGATTTTTGTTTCAAACATCACACATGTTTTTGTCATGACCTTAATTCAAGGTGGGTGCCATGAATTTCCCATGAGTGAAATTATCAGATATTGCAAACAACTGAATATTTATATATTCAAACTGCATCGTTAACATATTTATGTGAAGAGTAAAAGTGTCGGATACCAAGTGATGTTGCATGCAAAATACAAGATAAGAGCGGAGAAGGGCATTGAGAAGAAAGGAGAACAGAGGAAATGGAGGAAGATGGGAGAAGAGAGAATGATAAGGAAGATGCGATAGAAGACGAAGAGGAAGGGTGAGATAGGAAAAAACGAGGAAGATAAAATAGGAGAAGAGAGGGAGGGGAGGAGGAAGAGAATTGGGAGGGAGAGAGAAAGGGAGAAGAACAGTGAAGATATTCATTCTTTTTCATACCTTTTCTACATTGAGAAAGAGTGGAATAGGATAAGGAGGAAGAGCATAAGAATCCAAAGGAAATATTTCAAAATCATAGGCCAAGAAAAAATTAAAAATATATATATAACAAAAACTACACAGACAAAAAAAAAAAAGATGGAAATCACACAGCAGGGATCTTAAGAAGCTCTTTCGTCTTCTTAAGAAAAAGGAAGGAAGGAAGCAAAACAATAATAAAAAAATAAAAAAACTCAGTAAACGGTGCTGACTTCGGCAAACCATCCGTGATAGAGAGCAATAAAGAAAATTGGTCTCGGCAATTAATCACGAGTAGAGCGTATAGCATCATTTGGGGAGAGGTGGAGAAAGGGGAATGAAGAGAGGAGAAAGGAAGAGTGAAGAGGGAGAGAAGAAAGGGAGAGACGTCGAGGAGGGAAGAAAGGAGGAGGTAGAGAAGGAGGGAAGAGACGAGGAGGAGGGAGGAAAGCAGGATGTAGAGGAGGAGGGAGGGGAGGAAAAGGAGGAGGAAGGGGAGTAGAAAAAGAGGGAGGGGGAAGAGGGAGCGGTTCCGGGAAATATGGAGGGAGATAATAAGGAGAGGAAAACGAAGAAGATAATGATAAATATGAAAATAAAAGAACAAGAACAAAACGAAAAAGAGAGGAAGCGGTAGAAGAACGAGGGTAGAAAGAGTAGGAGGAAGAGGAGGAGGAGGAGGAGGAGCAAAAGGAAGAGGAGGTGGAAGAGGAGGAGGGGGAGGAGGAAAGAGGGGGGGTATATGAGAAGAAGAAGGAGGAAGAGGAGGAGGAGAAGGAGAGGAAGAGAAAGAGGTAAGCGTAGAGTAGACAAAAAAAGGAAGAGAAGATAAAAAAAAAAAAAACTATTAATATGAAAAGGAATAAAAAAAAATAATGATGATTTTTTATATATATACAGTAAAACGAGAAAACAAATTCTCCCTTTTTCTCCTCTTCCTCCCCTTTTCATCTCCCTCCTGCCCTCCCTCCTCCATCTCCTCAACCTCCTCCGTAACCCTCCTCGTCTTCCTCCTCTCCCTCCCATCCTCCTCTTTTTCCTCTCTCTCCTTCGGCTCCTCAACCTCTCCCACCTCTCAATCCTCCACTTCCACCTCCCCTTCTCCTCCTCCTCCTCCTCCTCCTCCTCCTCCTCTCCCTCCTCCTCCTCCTCTCCCCTCCTCCTCCTCCTCTCCCTCCACCTCCTCCTCTCCCTCCACCTCCCCACCTCCACCTCCTCCTCCTCCTCTGCCTCCTCCTCCTCCTCTCCCTCCTCCTCTCCACCTCCCCACCTCCACCTCCACCTCCTCCTCCTCTCCCTCCTCCTCCTCCTCTGCCTCCTCCTCCTCCTCTCCCTCCTCCTCCTCTCCCTCCACCTCCCCACCTCCTCCTCCTCTCCCTCCTCCTCCTCTCCCTCCACCTCCCCACCTCCTCCTCCTCTCCCTCCTCCTCCTCTCCCTCCTCCTCCCCTCCTCCTGAAAATGGGACTGGGATTCGCTGCTGATTTGGGAAGTGGAATACGAGAGAGAAGGAGGGAGGTAGAGGTGAGAAGGTAGGAAAGGGAGGGAAGGGAGGGAGAGAGGAGAGAAAGAAGGAGGAAGAAGGAGAGGGAGAGAGGGGAGGAAAGAAACAGAAAGAAAACGAAAAAGAAAACTCCTTCTCCAACTCCACCAAGAAGGATTTTAAACAGAGAAGAAAAAACGATGAGAAATAAGAGAGAGAGAGAGAGAGAGAGAGAGAGAGAGAGAGAGAGAGAGAAGAGAGAGAGAGAGAGAGAGAGAGAGAGAGAGAGAGAGAGCGAGAGAGCGAGAGAGAGAGCGAGAGAGCGAGAGAGAGAGACAGAAAGACAAATAGACAAAGACAGACAGAGACAGAGAACAAAGAGCCACAGACACAAAGACCAAGTGAAAAACACAAAAACAATAAAAAGAAAGAAAAACGAAAAAAAAAACGAAAGAAAAAAAAAAAAACATTTCCTGGAACCGCGTGTTCGCCGAAGCAAGAAGCCCCAGATAATGGTATTCTGTCTCAGCTTATCACTAAGGAGATGACACAAGAGCCTAATAAATTCAGCTTATGGCGACGGAAGCGAAATTCAGGGAGAGAGTGAATGCGCGAAATGAAAATGAATTCTGAGACGGTATCAAGGTGTCTCTTATCACAGAAAACGGGAAACGGCGTGGGTGTCTAATTCTCTCTTTTTCGCTTCTTACTTCTCTTCTTTTCTCCTTCTTCTTATTTTTATTCCTAATGTATGATATTTTTTTTATCTTCTTCTTCTTCTTCTTTTCTCTTCTTCTTCCTTCTCCTCTTCCTCTTCTTTTTCTTCTCCTTCTTCTTTTTATTCTGCTTGTTCTTCTCTTTTTTCTTGTCTGTTTTTTTTCCTCATCCTCCTCTTGCTCTTCTTTGCCTTCTCCTTCCTTTTTTTGTTCTTCTTCTTATTCTTCTTTTCTCCTTCTCCTTTATCTTCTTCTTCTCCTTCTTCATGTCTGCTTTTTTTTTCTTTCTCTACCTTATCTTCTTTTTTTCTTCTTCTTCTTCATGTCTGCTCTGATGGTATTGATGATGATAATGGTGATGGTGATGGTGATGGTCATGGTCATGGTGGTGATGGTGATGATAGTGATGGTGATGGTGATGATGATGATGATGGTGGTGGTGATGATGGTGATGATGATGATGATGGTGATGGTAGGGAGGGTGATGGTGATGATAGTGATGGTGGTGATGATGATGGTGATGATGATGGGGATGGTGATGGTAATGATAGTGATGGTGGTGATGGTGATGATGATGGGGATGGTGATGGTGATAATGGTGATGATGATGATGTTGGGGATGGCGATGATGGTGATAATGGTGATGATGATGGTGATGATGATGGAGATGGTGATGGTGGTGATGGTGATGATGAAGGTGATGATGATGATGAGGATGATGATGATGATGATGATGATGATGGTGATGATGATGGTGATGGTGGTGATGATAGTGATGATGGTGATGATGATGATGGTGATGATGATGGTGATGATGATGATGGTGATGATGATGGTGATGGTGGTGATGATGATGGTGATGATGATGATGATGGTGATGATGATGATGGTGATGATGATGGTGATGATGATGATGGTGATGATGATGGTGATGATGATGATTGTGATGATGATGATGATGATGGTGATGATGGTGATGATGATGATGGTGATGATGATGATGGTGATGATGATGGTGATGGTGGTGATGATGATAGTGATGATGGTGATGATGGTGATGATTGTGATGATGATGGTGATGATGATGATGGTGATGGTGACAATGGTGATGATTGTGGTGATGATGATGGTGATGATGATGATGATGGTGATGATGATGATGATGATGGTGGTGATGGTGATGGTGATGGTGATGATGATGATGATGATGATGATGATGGTGATGATGATGATGATGATGGTGATGATGATGATGATGGTGGTGGTGGTGATGATGATGGTACTGATAATGGTATTGATGATGAAGGTGATGATTATGGCAATGATAATGGCAATGGCATTGATGCGGGTGATGATACTAACATTATTATAGATATATGATGATAATGATAATAGTTAAAACAATCGCTCCAAATAAAACAGCTATAGAATTACCAAATAAAACAAAACTATTAGTATTAATAAACTGAAAACCCACAGACTCATAAAATAAAATAAATACAACACACTATCTCTTCGCGTTGACCTACATGTGTTACTCTAATGCTCCATTTTCCCGAAAAAAAAAAAAAACATTATCAAAGGAACCATCCGTTCGTAAATATGAAATATGCATCGGCGAAATAAACAAAAGATCCACAAAACAGATTAATTAAGGTGTAATGTAATGTAATGTATGTAGATAACAAAAAGGGATAGTCGGAAAAAATAGAAGAAATGTCTATTGATAAATATATGTGCGTGTGTGCGTATGTGGGAGGGGGGGGGGAGTGGGCAGGGGTGAGAGGGGGGGGGGAGGGTGATTGCATGATTTTATTATTTTCTCTTTAGTAATGCGTGTGTGCATGATACTTTTTTTTTTTTTTAAAGGTTTCGTTTATTATCTTCATGATCATAACTTTGATTAATGTCACAATGAGCGAATTTTATATGTATCTTAATAAGTCTGTTACGTAATCTTATCTGAAAATGGATATCTTCATTTAAGCTTATTTATATATATTACTTGTATGGTTCAGTTGAAATACGAAAATGATACCTTAGCAAAAAACAAAAAACAAACAAACGAAACAAAAAATAACACCTGTAACAGAAAGAAAGATAATTAGATAAAACAGATAGATACAAATCTATAAGATGAATAATTAAATAGATGAGACAGATAAAACAAAAATATAGAACAGAGAGATAATTAGAAAGATAATTAGACAGATAAGACATAACAGAAAGACAAATATGTGTTGAACAGCACTTGAGCGAATGAGAAAAACAAATAACCCAGCGCTCTCTATCGCAAGATTTGGTTTATTTGTGGCGGGAAAATCGTCTGACTCTTCTCTTTTCTTTTCTTTTTGTTTCTCGGCCTTTTAAGTGATTGTGTTTCTGTGCAGCTGCGCCCTCAGGTCAAAGGTCATGCTCGCTATCTTTTCTTCGTTTTATACATTAAGACTGGTGTTTCGTCTTGTTTTTTTTTTTTTTTCGTCGTTATTTTGGAGCGGTTGGTAAGACTGGTATCTAAACTGTTTTTTATTATCATTATCATTGCATGAGAGAGGTTGGTAATCCTGTATCTTTGTAGAGTTATTTGTTTGCTGTTTGGAGTTTTGTCACTGCTGTGTGTGTGTGTGTGTGTGTGTGTGTGTGTGTGTGTGTTATATACATGTTACACATACATGTTATATATGTGTGTGTGTGTTAAATTGTATATACTGTATATTATATATATACATATATATAGTATATATATATATATATATATATATATATATATATGTATATATATATACATGTGTGTGTGTGTGTACTGTGTATACATATAAATGAATTAATATGCATATATATATATATATATATATATATATATATGTATATATATATATACACACACACAATATGTACATATATATATATATATATATATATATATATATATAAAAGGTATGAATGAGAATGAATATCTTCACAAAACAAGAGATGTATTTGACCGGTTTCGACTTTGTCTTCGTCAGAAATACATGTATTTCTGACGAAGACAAAGTCGAAACCGGTCAAATACATCTCTTGTATTGTGACGATATTCATTCTCATTCATACCTTTTATACATTTGTCAACATGAACGCGGTTCATATATATATATATATATATATATATATATATATATATATATATACAAATATATATTCATACGTACACACACACACACACACACACACACACACACACACACACACACACACATAAACACACACACACACACATATACACACACATACACACACACATATATATGTATATATATATATATATATATATATATATATATATATATATATATATATATATATATGCATGCCTGTGATCCCAGCATTTTAAAAGTCCTCTCAAAGTTTCGATTCCAAAGAGAGTCAGGAATCAAGGAGCATTAAGTAACATGAAGTTCAGTGAGAGGAAAAGTTACCTCGGCATTTGCCTTTTATCCACACACTCAATGCAAGAATAGGTAGACTATAGATACTTGCATACATACATTAGTTACATACGTACATACATACATGAATACATAAGTACAAAAAAAAAACTCTCTCTCCCTCTCCTTCATCCTTCCCTTTCTCCCTCTCTCTTTAATCCACCTTCCCCCTCTCCTACTCCTTCTCACTCTCCCTCTCCTTCCCCCCTCTCCCTCTCCCTCTCCCATTCCTACTCCCTCTCACTCTCCCTCTCCTTCCCCTCCCCCCCTCTCCCTCTCTTTCTTCCTCTCCCTTTCCTCCCTTTCCCCTCTCCCCCTCCTTCTCCTTCCTCCTCTCCCTCTCCCTCTCCTTCCCCCTCTCCCTTTCCTTTCCCCTCTCCTTCTCCCTCCCCCCTCTCCCTCTCCTTCCCCCTTCCTCCCTCCCCCTCCTCCTGTCCTTCCCCCCTTTCCCTCTCTCTCTCCCAGTCGTTCCCCCTCCCCCCCCTCTCCCTCTTCCTCTCTTCCCCCCTCTCCCCCCTCTCCCTCCCATTCCTTCTTCCTCCTTTCCCCTCTCCCAATTCCCCTTACCCCCTCCCTCTCTCACACATCCCCAACAGCAAAATTAATATAAAAAAACAAGCGATTACCAACTTGTACAAGGACTTCATAACTCTTTTTGCTTGCGGAGAGTAATCCTCAATATCTGCGGTACAATGAATTTGGCTAAACACGTAAAGAATCTTCAGTGAAGCTTCACTATAATCCTGAAACCACAGAGCCTGTCCTGTAATTCCTGTAATAATGTTACATGTAATTGGTTTAGCGTGAAATCCCTTGTTGGGTATTTTGTAAAAGGCGAAATGAGACTTAAATATGTTTTATTATTATTATCAATATTTCTTTTTCTTCTTTTTTTCTTTTTCTTTCTTTCTTCTCCTTCTTCTTCTCCCTTCTTTTCTTGTTCTTGTTCTTGTTCATCTTCATCCTTATCTTCTCCATCTCCACCGCCATCTCTTCTTCTTTTCTTTTCTTTTTCTCTTTCTTCTCCATCTTCATCTTCATCTTCATCTTCTTCATTTCCATCTCTTTTTTCTTCTTCGTCCTCGTCTTCATCTTCGTCTTCGTCTTCATCTTCATCTCCATCTTCATCTTCTTTTCTTTTTCTTTTTCTTCTTCCTCTTGAAAGATAAAAAAAAAAAGTTTTGCTGCTTTTCCTCAGTAACTGTTTTTTTTTTATCTATCATTTTCTCTCTTCTTTCCTTCTAATCATCTTCCTTGCCATCTTACAAAATCCATAAACATCGTATATAAAAAGGAAACGAAAAAAAATAAAATTAA
>NC_061838.1:1831657-1834157 GCF_019202785.1 Penaeus chinensis | reverse complement strand
ATGTATATAACTAAACCCATTGGGTCCTCAATATATATCAATATATATCATTTCCCAGTCTTCTAAAACAGATTATACGTTGCAAAAAAGACAGAGGATGGATGGAATTTACCCTCAGCCTGGCCTTTGCAAAGTGGATTTTATGTCACGTTCAGAAAAGTGGGCAAGGTGTGTGTGTGTGTGTGTGTGTGTGTGTGTGTGTGTGTGTGTGTGTGTGTGTGTGTGTGTGTGTGTGTGTGTGTGTGTGTGTGTGTGTGTGTGGGTGGGTGGGTGGATGTATGTGTGTTGACATTACTGATGGTAAGAGTCATCGAGATAATAACAATAACGGTAATGATGATAATCATAATGATAACAGTTGTAGTAATACTAACAACAACGACCATGTCAATAATGATTATAACCATTTAACGTTGACAATGACAAAGATATTGACAATGACAGCGACATTATAGGTAAATATTCAGAATACCTAAGCATGGTAATGGTAATAATAATATCCAACAACAAGAACAATAAACATAATAACAATAACAATAATAATAACAAAAAATAACAATAACAACGGCCACGGACTATTCCACATGGCTTTACGCAAAACGAACGAACGAACGAACGAACCAACCAACGAAACGGACGAACGAACGAACCAACGAAACGGACGAACGAAACGAACCAACGAACCAACGAAACGAACCAACGAACCAACGAAACGAACCAACGAACCAACGAAACGGACGAAACGAACCAACGAACCCCATCTTAAACGCACAACCCACAAAGATCGCCTCATAAAACCGTAAATCTTCGTAACCCGGGGATTTCACGCCCTATAATTGCTGCATAAACCTATTGCCATGCTAATCACTACTTTCTTATTCGTTTTTAGGCAATGTTCTGTAAATTTAAAGATTAAACTTGACTTATTTACCTTGTGGCTCGAGGGAAGAATGGTCGGGAACTTTTGACGAACTTCTGCCGATGGAACGCGGTGGTTGTATTTCAATTAATCTAAATCTATTCCTGTGATCGTAACAATGCCACTTAAGAGTTCGTTTTCGCCGAGACGTTCGCCAGGAAAGAATTTGAGAAACATTAATAGTGCGAACAAACACATCAAACTTCACAAATGATACTAAAACTTCATAAGTAGCAAAACGTCTTCACCAGTAGCACAAGAAAACTTCACAAATAGCACAAGAAAACTTCACAAATAGCACAAATTCTTCACATATAGCACAAAGACTTCACAAGTAGTAAATATTTTTCACAAGTAGCACAAAACTAACGAATCAAACTTCACTTCCTGAACGAGCAACGAGCACTGTGACAACCACAACTGCCAAATTTGCCGATAGATGGCAGCTCAGTCGCAACGTATGGGCGTAACATCTTTTCTAATTTAAAAAAAAAAAAAAATGCTCGTACATGATGATTTAGAACGCATGACGTGTTTTGTTAATATACATTAAAAACACGTAGTTTGGTTATAACTAGATAGAAATCGTAAATAGCACATTCTGCTTGTAAGGTATTTTCCGCGGGACATTTTCACCGATTAATTTAATTCTACAGGTTTGAATTTGATATCAATAAATGTTGTTTTCATTTCCTACAATACCACTGCCCTTATTTTATTTTTTTGTATACTTTAACCATTGTAATAATCAACTCATAAATTTTCATATTTATTTAAGAAAATGAAAAGCTGGCATGTCGAAGTGTGGACTGATATGTCAGGTTTATTTGATGTCAAGAAAAATGGAAAATGGAAATTTAAATAACATTCATGAATCTGTTCTTTTGAATTGCATAACTGGGCTGTGTGTGTGTTACTGTTTCCATGTGGGTTTTAGTTTATATTGTTTAAGTTCACATTGTTAACGTATGTTTGATCTCGATAACCTTTCATCCTATAAATTCCTGCCAAATTTATTCAATAGAAAACGGATAACAAGCTAAAGTGGAGGGGAAACTACGCTACTTTTTTATTGTGGAAATTTTAGATGACATTAACCTCTAAAAGCTGAACAATCATTTCCTCTCTTTCGGTGCCTGTCAGACATAGCCTGGTGGACATTCATAACTGATTTACTATTCATACAAATTCTCCTGCCGCTGCCTTAGTTAATTCCACGCGCAGAATTCTAAAGAAAATGTTGTTATATCATTCTTTGTACCTTTTTCATTTTTCATAGAAGACATTACCCTGTTTGGTATCATTATCAATGTTTCTTTTTCTGTATATGTTCTCTATTTATCTACTCTCTCTCTCTCTCTCTCTCTCTCTCTCTCTCTCTCTCTCTCTCTCTCTCTCACTCTCTCTCTTTCTCTCTCTCTCTCTCTCTCTCTCTCTCTCTCTCTCTCTCTCTCTCTCTCTCTCTCTCTCTCTCTCTCTCTCTCTCTCTCTCTCTCTCTCTCTCTCTCTCTCTCTCTCTCTCTCTCTCTCTCTCTCTCTCTCTAGCATTCAGCTTTTCGTATAAGTTTTACTATTCTCTTT
>NC_061838.1:1801657-1806657 GCF_019202785.1 Penaeus chinensis | reverse complement strand
CCTCTCCTCTTTCCCTCTCCTCTCTCTTCCACCTCCTTTCCTTCACCTCCTCTCCCTCTCCTCTCTCTCTCACCTCCCCTCCTCTTTCTCACTCCTCTCCCTCTCCTCTCTCTCTCACCTCCTCTTCCTCTCTTCCCCGGAGTAAAAAAAAAAAAAAAAAGAAAAAAAAGAAAACGGGCGCGAATTGAAATCTAAAATGCCACAAAAAAGAGAGAAGAAGGTCGGGTTGCGCAAGGGAGGCTGTTTACGTCAGGGCGAGAAAACCGATCTCATAAAACTCAACGGGAGTGTTATGAATGGCGGGTTATTTTTGCTTCATCTTTATTCTTTATCTCTTTCTTTTTTTTCTTTTTTCTTTCTTTCTCTCTCTATCTTTTTTTTTCGCGATCTGTGTGTCGTTCTTTATCTGTTTCGTATTTCTCTTTATTCGTTTCTCTTCCTCTTTTTTCTTCCTCCCTTTGTCTTTGTTTCTCTCTCTGTATATATGTCTGTTTATCTATCTCTGTCTGTATGTATTTGTGTATCTATCTATCTATCTGTTTATCTGTCTGTCGATCTGTCTTTGTCTATCTATTTGTCTGCTTCTCTCTCTCTCTTTCTCTCTCTCTTCTACATGTCATCAACCTCTTTATCTATCTGCTTTACTCTTCTGATCGTATATAATTTACTTGTTCGTTATTCTCCCTCTTCCATCCTTCCCCCCCCCCCCTCTTCCCTCATAATAACCAAATTAACGTTAGATTTTCCCACTCTGTCTCCTATATTCTCACTTAATCACCTTCAAGCCTATATAGCACACATCCCGTCCATAGGAATCTATTGTATTAATAGTTTACTATTGTGTATACCTCTATTGTATTAATAATGCACTATTGTATATACCTCTATTGTATTAACATCAGTTGTATCAACATCTATTGCATCACCACCTTGTATCGCCGTCATTGCATCACCATCTCCTGCATCACCATCTCCTTCATCACCATCTCCTGCATCACCATCTCCTTCATCACCATCTCATGCATCACCATCTCCTGCATCACCATCTCCTGTATCACCATCTCTTGCATCCATATATATATCGCATCACCACCAACTTCCCCCTTTCCTCTCTCCTACAGGATGCACCTCCTACCCCTGTGGGCGTTGGCGATAGCAGGATGGGTCGCCGCCGTTGCCGCCGCCCCTGGACCTCGGCCTCAGGAGGGCGAGGACCTGCTCCCTGCCCTCAAGGACCTGGCGAGGCGTAAGAGGGCGGGAACCAAGTCCAACCTTCCTTACTCGAACTACAGGCCCTTGTCTGGCATGCACAGGTGAGGTGAGGGAAAGGGAGAGGGAGGGGGAGGGGGAGGGGAGGGCGAGGAAGAGGGGAGGGAGGGGAGAGGGGATGGGAGAGTTAGGGGAGAGAGGGAGGGGAGGTGATGGGAGAGGGAGCGGAGAGGGAGGGGAGAGAGAAGAGAGAGGAGGGGAGAGAGGGAGGGGAGGTGATGGGAGAGGGAGCGGAGAGGGAGGGGAGAGAGAAGAGAGAAGGAGGGGAGGGAGGAGAGGGAAAGTTAAGGGAGAGGGAGGAAGGGTAGAGGGAGGGGAGAAAGAGGGGAGAGAGGAGGGAAGAGGAAGGAGAGGATGGGAGAGGGAGGGGAGAGGGAAGAGAGGAGGGAAGAGGAGATGGAAAAGTTAGGGTAGAGGAAGGGGGAGGGGAGATGGAGAGCGAGTTAAGAGAGAGGCAGGGGAGAGAGGGAGAGAGTTATGGGAGAGGGAGGGAGAGGGAGAAGCAGAGGAGAGGGGGGGGGGAGTAAGGAGAGAGGGGGATGCATATGTCGGTTTTGGATAAGGGGTGGTGGGAGGGAGTGTGAAAGGGGAGGGTAGGGGGAGGGGGGGAGAGGGAGAGGGAGAGGGGGGGCGGAAAAAGAGGGGAGAGAGAGAGCTAAAGGAGGAGGGGGCGGGCGGAGAGGGTAAGGGAGAGATGTACGGGGAGTGGGTAGAGGAGTGTTAAAGTAAACTGTTTAATAGGTGATTTACTTATAAATGCGACAGTTGCTGCAGTATTTGTAGTTTAGATTTATTCATTCATACACACACACGGACATATATATGTGTGTGTGTGTGTGTGTGTGTATATATATATGTATATATATATATATATATATATATATATATATATATATATATATTTATATATATATATATATATATATATATGTGTGTGTGTGTGTGTGTGTGTGTGTGTGTGTGTATATATATATATATTTATATATATATATATGTATATATATATATATATATATATATATATATATATATATGCGTGTGTGTGTGTGTGTGTGTGTGTGTGTGTATGTATATGCATATGTATATGTATATATATATATATATATGTATTTTTTTATATATACTATACATGTAAATGTAGAGAGATACATATATATATATATATATATATATATATATATATATATACATGTATGTATGTATGATTACATATAGAGACATTTAGATAAGAGTGGGCTCTATTCGGCTACATGTCTATAGAAGAAAAAGTTCCCAAAAGACGATCGGAGATTGTTTATCCGGAACTTTGTCGAATATGAAAGGTGAGTTAACAAATGATGTAGAAAATAAAACAGCTCGGTTTCAGTCCCATTTAGATGTTAGTGAAATTCTAGTTAGATACCGTAAACATATATGCACAGGTCCCTTATACTCGCATATTTACGTACACACACACACACACACACACACACACACACACATACACACACACACACACACACACACACACACACACAAGTATAAGCACATACAAGAGCATAAACTTCCTTACGTTAATCTATGCAGCAGAACATTAAAAATACTAAAATATATACATTTATGTCAGTTTATATGTTTACAGTATGTGTCCAAATTAACATGAATATCTATTTTACATATTTTAATGCACTTATTTAAATAATGTTCTTATCACCTCTAAGTAATTATGCACATCAGTTATCTATTTTTCTTTGTGTACCTTTTTTATTGTTATTATTGTTTTCGTTTTCCCCTTTTTCCTTACGATTACTTCAGATAGTATGAATTTAGTCTATTTGTTTGTGTGTTTTTTAATAGTAATAATGATATTGTTTTTCCAATGGAGAGGTAAATTAATATATTATAACATCCCTCAGGAATTATTTTGTCGTTTTCTGTCTCCATTTATGTGATTTAGGTTTTCACGTAGAAGTCCTCAGTATTTTGTGAGAAGATTATCATCTTGGTAAAATGGCACCTATTTATATAAATATATCGTTCACAATCGTTATGACGTAAATATAACAAGGATATAACACTTTAATATTGCTGTAACCATCTTTCTCTCATCATTATTAGTATCATCATAATCCTGATCCATCAGTATCATTATCATTGCAACACTGCTATCGTATTTCCTATTACTCTTATTACACCATCATCATCTTCTTCAGTATCAATGACCTTATTGCGTATATGTAGGTTCGAATTCCCTTCCCTATAGAGGAGTCGCGGTGTTCGATCCCACAAGCCGGACCGCGGGTGAAATTGAGAGTAAGAAGGACCAAGGTACTTATAGATTAATGTTTACCTTCAAACTGTACCTTCTACGTGTCCCGAAGGACGTTCAAGTAAGATATCTTTTGCAGTGTTGAACTTCAAGTTGAACTTTTGCAGTGTTGAACTTCAACTTCAAGATAAATACAGTTGCGCACGGACAAAGCTGATAGAATAAAGCAGGCTAGAGTGGAATGGATGAACTCATGACGTTTCGAGCGATTTTAGTTTCCTCATTAGGAAATGAAGTGGATATATTTCGGTTTTCCTATTTGATGAGGACTTGGAACGTTTGTTTACATGCTATAGAACTGAGTGGTATCATCATCATCTTTGATTCTATCATTAATTAATTGTATATATTGTTTATTTTCAATACTCTTACAATTACTGAATCCAACCTTTAAAAAAAAAGAAAATTACCTCTTTATCAGCCAGTAACATCATCATACTGAATGAAAAAATATTCTATAAAAAAAATTAAACAAAAGTAAAACAAAAAAGAAAAAAAATAGCAATAAAAAATACATATTAAAAAACAGGCGAATAAAATCCTTGCCAAGGCTGCCAAATCTTCCGTCAAAATACTGAGGTACATCTCGTGACCTCGGAGTTAATGAGAAAGCCCGTGTCCTCATTTCGTTGCCCTTCCCCAGACCCTTCTCCGGGTACAGGTCTCTCTCCCGTGTGCGCAGGTTGGTACCCTTGTCTCCCGTGTACAGAGGTTGGTACCCCTGACCTCCCTCTCTCCCCTCCCCCCTTCTCCCATCCACCCCTTAGTGGACACAGGTTGGTACCCTTTATATGTTCTGGTGGGGAGGTGGCACACGGAAAGGTTGGTACTTGGAGTTGGTATGCGGTGAGGTTGGTACCCCTTTGCCCCTCTGATTTATCCATTCGTTCTCTCATTTGTTCGTTTGTTCTTCTTTCCTTCTTTCTAACCTTTTGTTTTTCTCTTACTTGTTTCTATTGTTCGTCGATGCAGCACCTGTTGATTACGTCAGTGATTGAGTTGGTGTTAAAAGGACATAAAATGTATAACAGTGTAAATTTTACATTGGATAATGCATGCTTACTTGTGAAATTATGAATACGTACACGTATACATAAATTAACATCTATATGTATGTATACATATATATACAAAATAATGTAGTTTTTAAATATCACATGAACTGGAAAGGAGAAATGACAGTTTGTTTGTCGTTGTTTGTTTGTTCTTGCTTTTGACATGTCCAGTACCTTTTCCCTTTTTAAAGATCCACATGTTTCCTATTAAAACATAACATTCTAATTGCTTGACTTTTTCGAATGATATTTGCAATAAGCATGGAGCCTGCTTTTCCAATTGAAAAAATTATACTGTTTTATACAGAGTTTAAGATTTACCGCGTTTTGTCTGTGTGTTAAATTTCTCCTCTTACGAAGCTCAGATA
>NC_061838.1:1786657-1789157 GCF_019202785.1 Penaeus chinensis | reverse complement strand
GGTGAAGTGGTTGCTTTGTTTGTTTGATTTTCTTTGTGTTTGTTTCGTTGTGTTTGTTAAATGGGATTGTGTGTGTGTGTTTTGTGTGTGTGATTGTACAGTTGTGAGACTGTGTGTGTGTAGGGGGGGGGGGGGGGGGTTGCAGTATTCTGTTGACTCTGCAACTTTGCATGCTGTGTCTGCAATTTTCTTTGCTTGTTTGCACTCAGTAAATCCCAATACGTTAGAATTTTACACCAAAAATCACAATTTTAATGAAAATAAATCGTTTCATTTTTTTTCTTCCCCAACACCTCATCAATATCCGACCCCCCCCCCCCCCCCCCAAAAAAAAAAAAAAAAAAAAAAAAAACATCAAACCTTCATACACCACTTTTTGCTATATATTCCCTCACATAGTAACATCCCAACATACCAGAAACGACGCAGTCCTCATAATGCCTCATATCATAGACTCGGTCCCAACATACCCCATACATACTCCTCATATCAACATTTTTCCCGATTTTTTTTTTTTTTTTTTCTGTGCCATATCAGAGCCTGACGTTGCCGATCATGTTTAATTTCCCGAATATTTGTATTAATTAGTCCTATAAATGAGCCTTATTTCACATGATCTTAATTCAGTTCCTCACATCATCAAAAACAGTTCATCTCAGGATAACGTCCATTCGGTTATCTTTATTTCACAATGTATTTTTTTTCTTTTTTTTCTTTTTTTACTTTATATTAACTTGTTTTATCTTCAGTTTTCTTCAATCTCAACTTCCATCTCGCTAGTTTAGTCTGCTAGCCTGTTTGCGTGTTTGTTTGTTTGTTTCTTTGCTTTGTTTGGTTCGTTTGTCTCTGTTTGTTTGTCTGTCTGTCTCTTTGTTTGTTTCTTTGCTTTGTTTGGTTCGTTTGTCTCTGTTTGTTTGTCTGTCTGTCTCTTTGTTTGTTTCTTTGCTTTGTTTGGTTCGTTTGTCTCTGTTTGTTTGTCTGTCTGTCTCTTTGTTTGTTTCTTTGCTTTGTTTGGTTCGTTTGTCTCTGTTTGTTTGTCTGTCTGTCTCTTTGTTTGTTTCTTTGCTTTGTTTGGTTCGTTTGTCTTTGTTTGTTTGTCTGTCTGTCTCTTTGTTTGTGTTTGTTTGTTTCTTTGCTTTGTTTGGTTCGTTTGTCTCTGTTTGTTTGTCTGTCTGTCTCTTTGTTTGTGTTTGTTTGTTTCTTTGCTTTGTTTGGTTCGTTTGTCTCTGTTTGTTTGTCTGTCTGTCTCTTTGTTTGTGTTTGTTTGTTTCTTTGCTTTGTTTGGTTCGTTTGTCTCTGTTTGTTTGTCTGTCTGTCTCTTTGTTTGTGTTTGCTTGTTTCTTTGCTATGTTTGGTTCGTTTGACTCTGTTTGTTTGTCTGTCTGTCTCTTTGTTTGTGTTTGCTTGTTTCTATGTTTGTCTGTATGTATGCCTCTGTCTTAATAGTGCTTGTTTGTCTGTCTGTTTGTTTGCTTGTCTTTCGTCTCACACAACTCTTAATTTTCGTCGTCCACACAACGCTGAACTAATTTGCATGTTCTTAATACGACATATCATCCCTAAAGTAACGATATTGCTCTTTGTGCCTAACGTTAACGTTGTGTGGAGTCAGTTTTCCTCATACCTTTCGTCTTCAAAATGCATTGCTCCTCATGCCTTTTATCGGTTTTGTAGCCTTTACCGTCAAAGTCAGTTTTTTTTCTAAATATTCTGGTTCAAGAAAACAGTTGATTTATTACAATTTTCACTCTTAAGGCCAGTCATTCTTAAAATCAAACCTTTTGAAGTTGATTAGCCTTCAATTCGTCCGATTTCCTTGGGCGAGCTTTGATTAATTCAACTTAACTTAACCTATCCTATCCAAAGCTAATTTAAGCTAACCTAAATTAAATTCAATTCAGTTTCACCTTATCTAACCTGACCTAAACCTCAGTCAATCCAATCTAATTCAACCTAACCTCTGAGCCAAGTTAAGCAAACCTAACTCAACCTAATTCAACGTGACCTCTGACCCAACATGAGCAAACCTAACTCAACTTAAATCAACCTGACCTCTGACCCAACTAAGGCAAACCAACCTGACCCAATTTGAGCAAACTAAACTCAACTTAACTCAGCCTGACCTCTGACCCAACCCAACCCAACTGCGCCTGACCTAGCATGACCTCCCCAGGGTTCCGGCCTCCGCATCTCCGGCCACGAGTGCGACGCCGTTCTGTCCTCGTCCCTGGAGGCGGCCTGCTCCAGCAACCTGGACTGCCTGGGCGCCGCGGGAGAGACCTTCAACATCCTCAGCGACGCCAGCAGGTACGACCAAGACGGCATCTGCACCCACGACCCCTGCGTCAGGCAGTTCCTCGAGATGCGCTGAGAGAAGACGAAGGTCGATGACACCCCCTCCGACGCCCCCACCGTACTGCTGGCGTTCTCTGTGTCTGGAAGGAGCGTCTCGCGATCACGTGACGAAGGGGGCCGCTGATTGGTCGAGACCAGGATGACG
>NC_061838.1:1771657-1774157 GCF_019202785.1 Penaeus chinensis | reverse complement strand
CAAACGCCTTCTTAAAATAAATGTAAGCTGCGAGCAGCCCACGCTTGAGCACTCTACAATGACTCAAAGTGCCAGGATACAGTCTATTGTGGACTTACCAGGAGTGAATGCAGATTGCTCCGGCTTCTGATGCCTCAGCAGGTGGCCTCTGATATGTCTCAAAAGGATGTGAGCAAGAACATTGCCTGGTATACTGAGTAGTGTAATGCCTCAGTGATTGCTGCAGTCACACCGATCCCCTTTCCCCTTCCAGAGAGGGATGACCACACCCCTCAGCAAGTCATGGGGAATGGTACCAGTCTGCCAGATGGGAGACAGGTCAGCATGCAAGCTCCTTGCCATAGGTTCTCCACCAGTCTTAAACAGTTTAACTGGGATGCCATAGACACCTACTACTTTACCACTCTTCAGCTTGGAGATTGCACCTTGACTTCAGTCAGGGTGGATCCTCACTGATGGGTGGGTCTGGCAAAGGAATCTCGACACTACCCGCATCCAAGTTAATTGTTAGTGGATCAACCTGGTACAACTCAAAATACTCAGCCCAACGCAACCACACCCCATCAGGATCTGAGATTATCTGCCCACTTGCTGAGCGGACTGCAGTCGTCTGTAAGGAAGGCTTGGAGTTCAGCTTTCTCAGGGCTTGATATGCAGGACGAAGGTCATTTACTAAGAAATGGCTTTCGATCTCCTCTGTAAGATTTCTGATAAACTGTTCTTTATCCCTTCTCAGCAGTGACCAAGTCCTGCACACCAGGGAACGATGGAAGTTGTGATCCCCTGACAATCGAGCCACACGGCAACCATCTGTGGCTTCCAGTGTCTCCTGTAAGATGAAACCCTGTCTTGCTCTTTGGCAAGTGGACCCGAGGAATAGCCACAACTAATCTATGATCAATTCCACAGAACTCAGTGCTCCGATACACCCTGCAGTTCTGGAGAATCCTCCATCAAGTGCTAACACAAGGATGTGCTCTATCTCCTTGGCCACATTACCTGTATCGCTGTACCAAATTCAACAGTGCGGGTCAGAATGTTGATACCAGGAGCCAGAAATTCTCAATTTCTGGGACCTAGGAAAGTCCCAGAAAAATTAGGTATTCTCACTGCCAGCATCAGCCCCTGAGCCATGAGGACCAAGAGACATCTCATAGGCAGCTCAGTCGCAGCCAGATACCGCATTGAAGTCACCTAGAACAATCCGAAAGTTATGGTGTCAAACATCTCTTTCACATCAAGTTTATACACATCTGTAGGAGCGTACACATCAATAAGAGACATGAAGCCAAATGTAAGCTTCAGTTTCAATGCCATTATACACTCATTCATCGACTGGAGTGACCTCTACTACCAAGGGTTAAAGTCTGCTGGTTATGGCTATGGCTATTCCCTGGAGATGGTGGCCATCGCTGCAGCCCGACCAGTAATAAGTGTAGCCACCTAATTGTGCCACTGCCAGGTCTTCTCTCTGAGAGAGCAGCCACCTCAACTCTCAGCTGCTTCATCCCCCTTGACAGTAGTGGTAACCGATCGTCCTGTCGCAAGGAACGGACTTTCTAAGCCCCCACCCTGACAGCCTGCCCGAGGTCTAACCTCGGGCAGTCTCTCCGGGGGGACACCTTCACCCACCCCCACACGACGCCGCCCCATATAGAGAGGGTTGGCTGGCTACAGGCCCCATAATCCACCGGTGGGGGTCCCGTGGAATTAGCTCCACAAGCCTTAAGCTAGGTTGGCGGCCACCGGGACGCAGATGGGACGACGGGTAACCCATCTCCCTAACCAAGTCTCAGCGGTCGCCAAGCCAGTGGGACCCACAGCCCGCTTTATTTGCTGGGTAAGAGGGACGTTTGCCCTCCCCCAGCACTAACATCAATAGAATTCAGCAGCCAGTATTGTCTTCGGGAGACAGACTGACAAGGCCTGCACACACACACACACACACACACACACATATATATATGTACAGTACATATGTATGTATACATGCATGTATGTATGTACACAGAAATAAATTCAGAGCGTTAAAAAGTACACGGAAGACTCATCAAATATTCTTGTTTACTCATGTACACAATGGTACATAATGGTACTTAATCCGACTGGCAATGACCTCTATACATAATTCCATGCCATGAAAACAGTGACTGGATGACATGATGGTCCCGAGTACGTAAACAAACTCCTCATTACTTACACTATTAGTTACATAGAAAAATATATGTAAACAGACTTCATTTGCTAGGAAACAAAGATCGTAGTCTTCTGACTGTGACTTCGTTTCCCTTTTGATATGCAGTCAATTATCGGTGTTTGCAGTATCGATTACATAGAAGGATATACGTAAACAAATTATTCATTAGAAAGAACGTAACTTTTCATCTGCGGTCAATGACAAGTGTTTCCTTACAATATTAATTGCATAGAAAAATTAAACACGTTTTAATTTTGTTTCCATTCTATCTAACAATAAGATCTTCGTTTTCATATTGTTTGT
>NC_061838.1:1751657-1754157 GCF_019202785.1 Penaeus chinensis | reverse complement strand
TGGAGCTGCAAACCCACAGTCTTCGGGCATATGCAGTCCGTCCTCATCATGAGTCGGAGTAGAGAGCTTCCCCTGAGCGAACTGAGGAGCATTCGCCTGGATCTGGAGGTGGGTGGCAATGGGCGGTGGAGGATGGTGGAGTGTTGTGGGGTTGGGTGGAATCGTGTGGGATTTTTTTTTTTTTTTTTTTTTTTTTTGGGGGGGGGGGTTCTGGTAGAATGTTGTAGAATTTTGGGGGTATTGGGCGGATTTTTTTTATAGAATGGTGTTGAATTTCGTTGAATATGTGTATGTATGTTTCCTTTTTCTTTTTCTTTATATTTTGGATGTAGGTGTTTCTCTGTTTGTGTCTCTTTCTATCTATTTGCGTCTGTTTGTCTGTAGTTGTATCTGTCTAGCTATATCTACATCTGTCTATCTATAGAGTTAGATATTCATCTACATAGCTCTCTCTCTCTCTCTCTCTCTCTCTCTCTCTCTCTCTCTCTCTCTCTCTCTCTCTCTCTCTCTCTCTCTCTCTCTCTCTCTCTCCTCTCTCCCTTTCCCTCTCCCTCTCCCTATCCCCTTCCCCTCTCCCTCTCCCTTTCCCTCTCCCCCTCTCCCTCTCCCTCTCTCAATCCCTCTCCCTCTCCCTCACCACCCTCCAAAAGTACTCACTCTCCCTCCCTCTCCCTCTCCCCACGCCCCTTCCCAGACCGCCGGCGTGAGTGTGGACGAGCTCTCCTCAGTGCAGCAGACGGAGTGCAACCCGGATCTAGGCGGAGGACGCTTCACCCTCGACCTCGCCTCGAACCTCGCCAACACCCTGGTCGACTGGACGGCCCTCATCCCCTCCTCCACCATCCCTGGTCCTTTCCCCGACAGGCTGCTTCGTCCAGGAAGGAGAGTTCTACCTGTACCTCGAGACCTGTAATGCCACGGCCTCCAACGTCATCTTCGATCCGAACGACACCTCTTCGGACGGCGGCGAGGACGGGGGTGAGGACGAGTACGAGTATTATTATTATTACGAGTATTACGACGACGAGGGAGAAACGACGGAAGCCACGCCTGGGGAGGCCCTGGTCGGGGGAGGGGGGGAGGCGCAGCTGGTGGGAGACGGGGGGGGTGAGGAGGAAGAAGATTATGATTATGAGGATTATGATTATGAGGAGGATTATTATGAGGAGGATTATTACGATGAGGATTATTATGATGAGGATTATTATGATGAAGAATATTACGATGAAGAATATTATGATGAAGAATATTACGATGAAGAATATTACGATGAAGAATATTACGATGAAGAATATAACGATGAAGAATATTATGATGAAGAATATTATGATGAGGATTATGCTTATGATGACACGGAAGAAGGGAGGTCGATAAAGCAGAGGAAAATAAATAATCCGAAGGCTTCTGGAAATTCGACCTCCGCAGCCCCGAACGCCAGGGTGAGTTCGAACGCGCGAGAAAAGAGGTCTGGCCGAAGTCAGGATGCACGCGTTCCGGATAAGTGCTTCGAACATGGAAGGAGCTAAGGAAACTCTCGATATAATAACAACGGCAGAGGGAAGGAAGATGATAAAGTTGAAGAAAAAGAAAGAAAACGATGGAAATAAACAGGGTGGGACGGGGAAAGACCTAAAAGACGGAAACGAGAAGAAAATCCAAGCAGAAAAGAAAACGAAAACGAACGAACGAAATAAAAATTCGAAAAGCTCCGACCTCTTCCCGAAAACTCCCAAAAGAAACACCAAGAAACCCCAAAAAGGAAAAGGAAAGAACAAAAACCCGAAGCGAAAGGGAGAAAAGGGACAAACCCCGAGAAGAAAGAGGAGGCACAGACGGAAGAACAGGAAGAAGAAGACGAAGAGGAGGAACAGGAGCAGGAGGAGAGGAGGAGGCAAGAAACCGCCCGTGGCCCAGCTGATCATGGTGTCCCCGACGCTCCAGCGCTTCCTCGTGCTCCACAACATAAACGTGAGAAAATTTCCGGTGAGGCTGAGTCGACGAGATCTTCAAGGGTACTTCCGGGACAGGCAGGAGAAGAAGATGCTTAGGAGGCACTTGAGAGTCGCGACGAAGAAGTGGAGGAAGGCGAGGGGGAAGATAAAGGGGAAGAGGGAAAAGGACGGTGAGAGTGGGAGAGGAGGAATGAAGAAGAGGAGGAGGAGGAGGAGAAAGGGGAAAGGGAAAGAGGGGAGGGGAGTTGAAGAGGAGGAAGAGAAGGAAGAGGAGACGGGGGAAGAAGAAAGCAGATGAGAAGATGAAGAAGAAGAAGAGGAAGAAAAAGGGTAAGAAGAAGAAGAGGAAGAAAGAGGATGAGAAGAAAGGAGAAGAGACCCTTAAAAAGAAGAAGGGAAAGAAAAAGAAAAAGAAAGATGATACAAAAGATAAAGAAAAAGGCACTATGGACAAGAAAGATAATAAAGAAGAGAAGAAAAACGCAAAAGAAAAAACGAAAGATAAAACCAAAAGAGAAACAAAAGAACAACGAAAGGAAGAGAGGAAA
>NC_061838.1:1739157-1746657 GCF_019202785.1 Penaeus chinensis | reverse complement strand
AATAATAATAATAATAATAATAATAATAATAATAATAATAATAATAGTCATTATTTTTATCATTATTATTATTATTGTTTTTTTTGTGATAATAATAATAATGATAATAATGATAATAACAGTAATAATGATAATAATGATAATAAAGAATAATAATAAAAATAATAATAATAATAATAACAATAATAATAATAATAATAATAATAATAATAATAATAATAATAATAATAATAATAATAACAATAATAATAACAGTAGTAATAATAACAATAACAATTATGTGAAAAATAACAATAATACCGTAAATCACATTAATCATGATAAAAGAATCTATGAAATTTGCAGTAGTGATGAAATGAAAATTATTATGATGAAGTTATCTGCAGTAAAAACATTGACAATATTGACAATGAAAATAATAAAGATAATAATAATGATAATGACAGTCATATCAAGTACAAACACCACATATATCCGGATTAAAACAACAGACAATTATCTTATAGTGTGTGGTGAGTATTGTTTTAGTTTTCATTGATAACTGATGTGGATATTTCCTTCTGACAATCATGACTATTATAAGCTGCGAAATTATATGAAATGTCGTATTTAATTCGTAAGTCATTCATATATGTTCTGTTTTCTCTAACAGCGGAATCGCGTTAACGGGGAGACTAAACTAAAATAGAGGTAGGTAACATCACAATAGTAAAAAATAAGAACAAAAAAACATAACAAGGATTATAGTGTAACGAATAATACCATGGCGGTTGGTATATGCATCAGTACAAGTAACAATACTGAAAGAACATGACTAAGACAAGTATTTGAAGAGGATAAAAATGAGAACGAATCATGTCAAGAACAAAAATGTATATATAACTGATGCGTTTCGAGGAAATATTTTCCTAAGAAAAACATACGCAAGCGATAATATCTATCGTAGCTATACCATTCAAAACTCAGTGACAGATTCAGGGGGTACTAATCACCGAAGTTAGAGGGACTTTGTGTGTGTGTGTGTGTGTGTGTGTGTGTGTGTGTGTGTGTGTGTGTGTGTGTGTGTGTGTGTGTGTGTGTGTGTGTGTGTGTGTGTGTGTGTGTGTGTGTGTGTGTGTGTGTGTGTGTTTGAGGTATTTTCACCTGCTTCTAGTGTCAGGGTTCGCTAATTCGATTTCTTCCCTACCTCCCCCTCTCAGTAACCGAGGTATTACACCAGCCAGATGTCCACCAGTTTCATCTATTTATTCTCTTTGCATTACTCTGATGGAATGAATACTCTGTTGATGGTCGCTGATTCCAGGGTCGGATCCATGTCCTCTTTCGTTCCTGAAAAGAAGCACCTGCGGCATGGCATTAAATCGATGGCATAGTTATGTTGTAGTTAGTTTCTTTGGGCGTTTCCAGTTTCGCACTAGACCACCCGTTTTTTTTTTTTTTTTTTTTTCTTTCTTTCTTTCTTTCTTTCTTTTTACCTTTCTTTTTACCAGATGAATGAATCATGTTAATGGCTTTCACCAATAAAAGTGTACGCCTCGATGCTGGTATCCGGGAATATTGGGAATTTCGTCAGAGGATTCTTGCCCTTACTGTAAATTCAGAAGGATACTGTTGCTTCATGATCCGACTTCCCATCACGGTCTCGCAAGAGCTAATGAGGAGCTTTTCTTCTTGAATTTTTCCTAGCGATCGTTTTTTTATTTGGCAAATGGATAGAACTTTTTAACTCGTTCTGTGATTAGGATTCCAATTCAGACTGAGTGACCCTCCTGCTCCTCTGCAACATGGTGGTCCTTCCTGAAGAATCACGTATTAGATCTCATCGCCAAGCAATTCTGGACCTTTAAACCTTAATGTTCATATGAAAAAACACTGAAATAACTCCTGATTTTGTAAAATAACATGTGACATTGTAACAAATAAGTGTGAACAAAGGGTTGTGGGAACAGAATTCATAATACCATAATCAGTCATAAGCAAAAACTTGTATACACCGAAGCAGGGTGCATAACAATGTTAACAGAGTTTATGTTTCGTATTACAGGACTTCATTTAGCCATGTGTATATGCTTAATTGGTTAATTTCCTATATCTGCTGCATCTTGCAACCTTCATTTTGGTGAGACCAATAGAGTGCTTACGATGGGAGGGGAAGTGGATCTGCTGGAGGCCCTGCCTTTTTGACACCATATATCAAAATCACTCCTGTAATATGAATTTAAAACTTCAAATACACACACACACACACACACACACACACACACACACACACACACACACACACACACACACACACACACACACACACACATACACACATACACACATACACACACACACACACACACACACACACACACACACACACACACACACACACACACACACACACACACACACACACATACTTAAAAAAAAAAAAAAAAAAAAAAAAAAATCAGCTATGACTTAACATACACATAACTCTGCAAACTGGAAAACCTCCAATAATAAAAAAAAGGTAAATGAAAATAGAAAAAAACATTCAATAGTTTAATGGAAAAGTGACTTACAGAGAGTAACAAGTACATTTTTTGGTTGTTAGTTGCTATTAGCAGATGAGGCAAACATATTGTCAACTATACGCTATCACTGCATACCCCATCAAAGGTGAAGATGTAGAAATGAGAGGAAATATCACTCTGCATGAGTGGTGGTACATCCATTCAATGCATATTTTTTTATTGTCATACTGTACTTATCATATGCTTGTATATAAAAAAAAAAGGGGATCTTTGATTAGTTATACTTGTGAGAAGGCTTGGCGATTTGCAAATCACTCCAGCCGCGTGACCAAATCTAACTATTAAGTGCTATCGCTATCAGTCTCTGAATTTCACTAACTGCTAAAGGTGATATCATATTGTGACAGAAAGAAGAAATGGTTTCAAACCACATACATCCTGGATAACCAATAACAGAAAGAAATCAGTAAGAATACAAGTCAATTTTGCTATTGTATGATGGAATTTGTTTCATCTAAACTCCAAGAAATAAAGAAAAAAAAAATCAGCATGAAATGGATCACTGCTACTATTTTCACAAGTTTTGACATGAAGCATAAACCTCTGCATTAATACATACAAAAAATTATAAATATTCAGATCATTCACCACAAATTCTCTCAGAAAGCACAGCACACAGGTTGTATAAACATTTAATCACATAGTCTAAAGCAAATGCTTACAAGCTAAAGAGATGGAGCATTAATATGCATAGCAATTATGTACATTAATGAAAAACAAGGATAGTTAAGCTGGTTATTGCCCAATTGCATGGATAAACAAGTAAATTTTCCTTAATAATCATTCGGCCATAAAGGTTAGTGGACTAGATATATTATACACATATACAAGAAATCAATTTTTTTCAATTTTTTTATGGCATTTCAAATACTATGCTGCTGTAAAGCAAAAGGGTTGCATGTGACAGCCTCTGAGTTATGTAAATCCACAGAAGTGCGAGAAGAGAGAGAAAAAAGGAAAAATCAAATATACATGTATAGTCTTGCACACTGCACAAAGAGGCTTACTGAATATCTACATTTCAATATGTAAATGGGTTATTGTAGATACCTAACAAAAAAAAAAAAAAAAAAAAAAAAAAAAGTACATTAGACAGTAATACCCTTCCCTTTTATTCACACTGAGAATTATGTAACTAATATTGCCTGCTGTGTAGTTTAAACACCTGGTAGTGAGCACATATACACGTTTCCTTCATATTCGTAAAATTACCTGCAAAACACTGACATTCAAAAAGTAAAATCTATATTTACAGTCTTATTGCAACAGAAGCATCATTCAACTAAATACTATCATATATATATATGTATGTATAAATTGTTACAAACTTTATCTTCTTATATAGAAATATCTTCTCCTTCATGGCACATATACACTAGTACATCTAAGTGTAATATATGGCACACATTTCTCCTCAAGAAGCCATAAATTACTACTTTTCTTCTTGTGCACCAAAATACAAGTCTTTTGCAATCGCTATAGTCTTGTGCACACTGCTGGAGCTCCCTACATAGTCAACAATGATACAACAAGGCTTTTGTATAAACAGCATTTACAGCAGTTAAAGGTAGCTATCACAGGTGATAGATAATCAACATTTTTCCCCAACGCTCTATTGTCTATCACTTTTGCTCTCCCAGCCAACTAAAGATAAGCATTATATCCCTATGAAACTGCAACGTGAGCAAGACATATGAACATAAATAGACAACGTTCTCTTTGTTTTGTTTAATATTATGCTGGCAAGACTATGTAAACATGCTGCTAACAGCAATAAATATATTGACATACCAAAAACCTTTTATTCAGTCTTGTTTTTTATCAAAACATCAAAAGTTTATCCCTATGACACTGACATCGATATGTAAAAGGTCTATTGTAAACTTAAAGCAAAAAAAGCTCCTACACCAAACCTACCATGTCATTCCTGTGATATATCAAATTCTACTTCTAAATTGCAATGTGACTTGCAATGTGTCATCGAAAATGCAACGATGAATATCAAAAGAAGGTCATGGACACTATTGAAAGGACCCATTAGCACCTGGTATCATATTACTATAAGCTACTCTTTCTTGTTTATAATCTGTTATAGAATTCTTCATCATAAATCATTCATAATTATCTTAAGTGTAAATCATTAATAAAAAACATCTCAAGAGCATGCTAAATTTTAGCAGTAATTACTGTGGTAAAGATCAGAAACAGTTTCCTAAATGAATGCTTAAATAAACTATAACTTTATTATTATCATTGTTATCATTAATATTATTATTATCATTACTAATATTATTATTATTATTATCATTATTACTATTTCTATTATCACTGTTATAATCATTATTTACTGGGTAGTACTAAGAACCAGATTTAAAAGAACATTTTCAAATGTTCTATCACTGAATACAAATTCTTCAAATTAAATACCATTAACAAATACATAATAAGATTTACCTTATTGTGCAAAAAAGAAAAAAATATATATATTGCATTAAGTATCTTCAAACCAAGAAATAAACTTATTTATTCATTTTATCAAAGTACATTACTGCTAAAATGTTAACATCATGTGAATATTACTTTTTCATGACAATTCTTTGTTAATTACATTCTCATAATATACATTGCCATAAAGATTGATATGTACTTCCCTTGCAATCACTAAACCTCCACATGCAAAAATCTGTTCTTACAAATACATATTCATTAAGGGCAAAACAGAAGAGCATTACTACATTTTTTTTTCCATCCTGAATAAAGACAGGAAAAAGAGGGAGAATCTTGAATAACAAAATACATTAATATAATGGATCCTTATTCATCTTACTATTACCAAAAAAAGCACGGCACTATAATGGGGCATATATACTATCAACAGCAGCATAAATATCCGAGAAGTGCGGCCTGTTTTCCGGTTCGTACTGCCAGCACTTTAGCATTAGCTGGTACATTTCCTCTGGGGTGTTGGGTGGGGCCAACATCCTGTAACCTGGAGGAAGAGATGCTTGCTTGAGTAAATCCATGACATATATAAAATAAAAAATTGAGAAAGGTACCAATAAGGATGAAAGGTTCTCACAAAACAATATGTATAATTAATATATTCATACTCTTCTTAGATACTTTTAAAATGAACACGTTGTTACTACGCTTTCCACATCACAAATTCTTTCACTGCCTCTGTTTAACAATCTTTTACCTGAATCAATCATCTCTCGAGCCTTTGTGTTGGAATAACCCTGATAAGGAACCTCTCCTGAAGAAAAGATTTCCCAGCATAGCACACCATAGCTCCACACATCACACAATGATGTGTACTTGCCTGTTTAGATGAAGATAAAGTTTTGAATCAGTGATGGAAAAAACAGGGATTTAATTTTTTTTTTTTTTTTTTTTTTTTCAAGTATATATTAATGTCTTCATGTACTGGCATATTCATCCCAGTTCTAAAGAAATTAAGAAGTATTTTTCCAGTACATCAAACCTTCTGTAATAATCATACACAGAACTTATACAAGACCATGTACATATAATTAAACAAGACATAAAATAGAGAGACAAACCAAAATTCAGAGCTTCAGGAGCCGTCCACTTGATTGGAATCTGTTTCATGCCATCGCTGACAATGTATTCTTCTTCTTCTCTTGACATACCAAAGTCTGAAATCTTGACAATGCTTCGATGACCTGGAAAAGAAGATTGTCTCTTTTAGTGAACAAAATAATAAACAATTACCTGATATTTATTTCATGCTAAACTGTTCCAAGAAGAAATTATGTTAGGTATATGACTCATGGGAAATGATATATGAGGAATTGATCTTGTTTAAGATAACAAACAACACCAAATATCATGAGATAAACAAGACCCCAAGAGAAAATTCTTCCAGACACAGACCCACAAGACAGTTCCTTGCCGCCAAGTCTCTATGAATGCAGTTCTTTGACTCGAGGTAAGCCATGCCTGAAGCAGTGTCGAGGCACATTCCCATCATCTGCTTCACTGTCAGCTGACCCTTATGGTTCCGCACAAAACTCAGCAGAGAGCCACCTATGGAGGGATTAAAGAGGGGAGGTTTTCATGTCTATTTGGAAATGTGATTTGGCTAACCTGAATGTTAAGAAATTGTGTTATGTTCTCTGATGTGATTCCATTCTTTGTATAGTTAATTATAACATTAGTACCATATTACAAAGAGGATTTTTTTTTTCTTTTTTGCTATTTTATGAGAATTATTTTGATATAGAAACAAATCTTATGCATGAGTTATAGAGATTATAGACACTGACCAGGCACCAATTCCATGACAATCATAATAGGCTGTTTCTGAACACAAATGCCAATAAATTTGACAATGTTTGGGTGATCATATTGCTTCAAAATGCGTCCTTCTTGCAAGAATTTCTTTTTCTGTTCATCTGGCAACGTCACTCGGCAAGTCTTGACAGCCACCTCCAGTCCTGAGTCCCGTAAACGTGCTTTATACACGTCACCAAAGTTACCCTGTTGGGAGACCACCATAACATACCTTTAGAAGGAATTTAGAGCATAACAAATAAACTATAACATCATAGATCTGTAAAAACACAAAGGTTTATAGCATATAATAATAATAATAAAAATTCTGAATCTCACAGATACACATCACCGTTACCTTACCTCTAACATCCTTCAGTAATTCCATAAAGAGAAGACATGAAACATTAGATTCCCAATGTGAAAGGCAGAGCTGAGATATAGGAAAACTCCTTCAAATCAGGTATTACGAAAGAGAAGGAAAAGAGGACACGGAAAGAAAATCACTTACCCTGCCTATCTTATCCCGTAATTCCACATCGTCGTTGTTCAGTTCCCATCTCTCTCTGAATATGGGGTTGCGGAGAATAGCACCTGACTTGTTCGTGACCGGCAGCCCACATCCATGCTGGTGAAGAAT
>NC_061838.1:1729157-1734157 GCF_019202785.1 Penaeus chinensis | reverse complement strand
GTGAGTGTCCGATGTATACCAATGGGTGTGAGTATGAAGAAAATAGACATAAAATTTAAAAAAAAAAAAAGAATCACAATTTTGGACTTTCACAATGCTCACAGTAATTTTATAACACATTTTAAATATGAAACAATTATTCTAATTTCTTTTTGATGTGCATTAATTTAATATCATTCAAAAAAGTAAAGATAAAAGATATCTTCAATAAATACGACAAACATAACACTATTCCATTAAAAGAAGGAAAAAAAAATATATCATTACCCTTTCCCTTAACATGAACCATAAAAATAACACATATATTTATATAGTAAAATTCCATGAGCGTTCCTTACCGAGTCCCCGTTAACTTGTGTTGCTTCCCAAGGCTGGGGGGCTTCTTCACACCCTAGAGCTGCTAGAGGGTCATGGATGAGGCGGTGTTGGTGCTGTAACCACGACTCACGACATCGTAATTCATTCAGTTCACGGCGTAACACATCACTTGCCCTTTTTAGAACTGGTAACCTGACAAATAGATAGTGAAAATAATAAATAAATGAAAAAAAAAATTAATAAACAAAAGATCTGGGTGGGAAAATTATAAAAAAGATGAGAGGAAAATATTCACTTGTTAGCTTAATTGTAGGGGTAGTGAATGTCATTAAAGATATATTATTCAAATATCCAAAATGTGAATTAAAAATAAAATGTATAATCCTTTATGAAATCTACAGTGTGGAACTAATGATCTACAAACTTCTTATAATTATATAAATAAAAAGAAACTGATGAATTGAATTTTGTTGGATTTCTACAAAGTTTGTTTAAAAATCAACTAAACACTACCTTGAGGCAATGTTACTGTCTTGCAGAGAATTTGTCTTGATATTAACAACTTCAGTCTCGTGCTGGTTGAGGAGATTCTGTTTCTCTCTGAGCTGCGTCGTGACCTCGCGTAAGCTGTGCTCAATGTCATTGAGCCGTAGGCGTAAGGAGTCTACAGTGAGTGAGTCTACGGCCAGCTGACCTGCCTGGAGAGATCCTACACCATCTCCCAAGAGTTCATTGCAGAACTCAAAGGATACAGGATCTGGGGGCGAACTCCTGGAAGGGAAAAATACTTTTAGGATACATTCTCTTTGGGAAACCTGCCATTGTTTATTCAAAGGGTTGTTCCACGTATGATCTTCATTTTTTATTCTAAGGGGACGAGGGGCATGGTTCTTCTGTATTTAAGTGTGGGGGGGGGGGGGGGAACCACACATTTTTTAAAGTCAGATATCCTTTTCCAAATACTCAACACCAATACCAAAGGCACAATCAGAGGAACTTCTCTTGAAGAATGTCAAAAACATTTTATCTTTAATTTTTATTCAAAAAAGAAACCCTGATGTGAAAATGAAGATCTGACTCTCCTACGTTATGCTAACCCTAAAAGTTCCTTGCAGAAAGCGAACGAGACGGGATCAGGCAGCATGCTCCTGAAGACAGCATAGAAAGGGAAAGATATATCTAGATTTCTGCCTCAACTGGTCCATGTTGCTCAGAGTGACTGTGCATATATCTATAGCTTTTAATCTTGATATGTATGCTAATTTGACTGTTTCTTTTATTTCCATATCAAAGGCAGTGTGAAAATGTTAAGGAAAAGAACACTTGTAAATATTATACTATTACAACTGATCAGTTGTAGTAGAAGGAAGAGGAAGGGAAAGAGGAAGAGGAAGAGGAAGAGGAAGAGGAAGAGGAAGAGGAAGAGGAAGTGGAAATGGAAGAGAAAAAGGAAGAGGAGGAAAAAAGGAGGAAGAGGAGAAAGAAGAAGAAGAAAGAGGAGAAGAAAGAAACAGATAAAGAAACAATATGGTCTGCTAATGCTCTTAAGAAATCACAACCTCCCTCTTAACAAATCACTACTTTTCTCACTTATTTTATGAACTGTCCATAAAACAAAACATATATTTTTATGAGATTTACTTTACATAGATACAATGAATATGCAACCCAAATTTAAATTAATTCGAGCAAATGTTCTTCTACAGAAAAAAATAAAATCATGCCAAAAAATTATAATAATAATGGCTTGCATCTATTACTAGATTATATACACTGTATGATTCATAAAACAAAATCAAATTCAAACTATAAATTGTAAAACTTCTTTGAACTACCAATGACTGGTCCAAAAAAGTAAAACTAAATAAAAAGATGGAAAATACAACTTACTTGTTGGTCTCTGAAAAACTGGAATATTCTGTCTTAGGGGATATTGCTGAAACTGCCGATGCCACTTCTGCCTGGAGCTGTGCGTATCGGCCCTGGGTTGTGTCCGTTAGTTCACAAACCTCTGCTAGTATTGATCGCCTGCAATAATAAAAGGGTATTTTTGGTGTCTTTTCCGGCTAGAGAAGAGACAACTGTGACGGAAATTGGATGCATAGATATCTTTAATAGATTCTTTTTATGCATATCTATCTTTAATCATTCTATTTCCTTTTCTATATTTTCAACAAATTAATTTTCTTTCTCTGCAATTCTAAATTCTCTCTCATTTACTGAACCCTTAATAACGTAAGCTCATAAACAAGTAAAACTAAAATGAAAATAGATGTACTTTTACTATTTGTCGCTAGTCCAGGTTCAGGGTCACAACCAAAAAAGGTTGGGAAACACCAGCCTACATGAATGCAACTTTCTTAATAAGCAATTGTCCAGTTTCTTATAATTCATAGGAAATTATATTTAAATAATTTTTGTAATAGATAGGACTAACAATTTATTCTCCCTTGTTAAACACTTCTCAGTAAGCTAGGTATATGTTTCTCAACAAAATACACATGAACAAAAAAAAAAAAATAATAATAATAATAATAATAATATCCCCCTCACTGTTAAAAGCAATTTTCAATGAAGTTCATATTAACACCAATACTCACTCTTATTACAATACTTACCATTTATCAATCATATCTTCCTGTACTCTTTCCTGGTACTCAAGCAGACCAGGCAAAAGCACTGTCCGAAAGTCCCTCTCGTAGTCTGCAGCTTCACAGAGCAGGAGGACATAGTCGTTGTGGACTTGGTGAAGTTTCTTGCATGCTTTTTGATATCTCTCTTTAAGTTCATCAAGTTTGCGACCCGGTTTGCCTGTGAAAGGGGTGTGTAAGTTAAGTAATTATGATTGGTTTGTCTGACAGAGGGATGAGAATGAGGATGAGGATGAGGATGAGGATGAGGATGAGGATGAGGATGAGGATGAGGATAAGAAGGTATTTTCAGGATTCAATATTTGGGAACATTTATCGTCATTTCTTTTAATAATGTAAGGCCGCAGTTTCTCATGGGTTCCTCTTCATAATATATATATAACAAGTTGAAATATTTTTGTAATGTTAAAATCCTTTTGAAACACACTCTAAGGCAAAAGGAAATCTTACCTTTTAGATATTGATCTTCATATTTGGTTTTTGAGCTCTTGTAGTGTTCAAGGGCCTGTTCATAATTATTTTTTGACTTGTTGACTGCTTCTTGTAACTGAAATGAGAGTAACATCAGTAACACTATAAGGTCATTTTAACATCATTGCAGATGTGAAGAGGAAGGCATTAAATAAAGAAGTAAATCTTCATTCTGTTTAATTCAAAGTTTTACGTAAAAAAAATTAATTCAGTTAGAATACTACATCAAACTTAGGCAGTTTTAGTCCCTACAAAATAAACTCCAGACCCACAGGGTTTTGCAAATTCTTTATGAACTAAAAAAAAAAAAAAAAAAAAAAAAAAATATATATATATAAAAATATATATATATATATATATATATATATATATATATATATATATATATATATATATCAAGTATGAGTTCTTAGTCTGGGAAAAAAAAGTCTTTGTTTGGGGTAAACCATCACGTAGTTAGAATAACTTAAAAGAAAAATATATTCAGTTATGTAGGAATACTGAGAGAGAGAAAATCATATTCTACTGCCACTGTTGTGAATATTCATACCTATTCATGAAAGTAAAATTTAAACCCAACATGATTCTCATTCCAGAATATTATCATTATTGTTGTGATGATGATGTTCTGGGTACTCACTGTTATTAAAAATAAATCCTTTAATTTAGGAGGATCTCCACTTTAAACAATTCCCGAATCTAACTCACAAAATCATCGAGATATAGAGTTTTTACTGCCATCATCTAATAACGCAATTACAGGAAGAACTTCAGTAATCCGGCATTCGCTCGTCTGCAACATCGATAATTCGGGACAGTGGCAGTCACGAATTTAAGTGCCACTGTGGTAGTATTGCAGCTTCTGTAATTGAGGTAAAGTGATTGCCTCTTATGTAATTAGGGATTACTGATATTTAATGACTTCGTGTGCCTTTTTTTTTTTTATTTTTTTTTTTTCTTTTTTTTAAGCCAAAGCTTCACTTGTTATGGCAATCCACTGGTCCGGCAATTACAAGCTACTAAAAATTACCTTAAGAAAAAAGTAAAGAAAGAAAGCAAGAATACCCATTACTACTAACCGACCTCCTCCCCCCCAGCACCCTAAAAAGAAAAATAAATAAATAAATAAATCATAAATTAAAAAAAAAAAAAAGGTCCTCACCCTCGACACTTCATTAGTAATCCTCTGGTGCTCCTCGTAATAGACCTTCCTCGATGCCCGCTTCTCCGTGATGAGGGCAGCCAATTTCTCCACCGTGTCTATGACGAGGGTATCTGCATTTTGCCTCATGATGTTGCTCCATTCGTCAATACCTTCGACCATGATGTGCCATGCCTGTGATCGGTGAGGGGGGGGGATGGGGAGGGGAGAGAAAAAAGAGGAGTTAGAATGGTAGGATTTTTTTGGTCTATATTTTTGTGTGTGGGTATGGGTGTGTGTGTGGGGGGGGGGGGGGGTATGGGTGTGTGTTTGTGTGGGTGTGTGTGGGTATGGGTATGTGTGTGTGTGTGTGTGTGTGTGTGTGTGTGTGTGTGTGTGTGTGTGTGTGTGTGTGTGTG
>NC_061838.1:1720366-1726557 GCF_019202785.1 Penaeus chinensis | reverse complement strand
CTCTCATCCTCTCTCTCTCTCACTCCTCTCTCTCTCTCTCTCTCCTCGCGCGCGCTCTCAGCTCTCACTCTCTCGCTCTCGCTCTCGCTCTCTATTCTCTCTCTCTCTTCCTCTCTCTCTCTCTCTCTCTCTCTCTCATCTCTCTCTCCTCTCTCTCTCTCTCTCTCTCCTCTCTCTCTCTCCCTCCCTCCTTTTCCCCCATTTCCTCTCTTTGCACCTTCTCCTCCCCCCCCCCCTCTCCCTTTCTCATACTCTTCTTCTCTCTTTAACATCTCCTCATTCTCTCCCCCTCTATCCCACTTCACTTCCTCCTCCCTCTCTCCCTCCCCTCTCCCTCTTCCCTCCCTCCCTCTCCCTCTTTTCCCCTCCTCCTCTCCCCTCCCCTTTCTCTCGTCGCCAGTGCCCCCCCCCCCCCCCATGTTCTACTAATTCATCTTCGGAAACGTCTAGAAGATGTCATACTCGAAGCGAAAGAGAGAGAGAGAGAGAAAGAGAGGTGGGGAGGGGGGCAGATAGACAGATACACAGACAGAAACAAAAAAAAACAAAAAAAAACAGACATAAACATAGAAATATATTTATTGTTATATTCATTTATTTTTTAAACACCTTTTGAACTGAAATTTCTTTACCCCACACACTAGCACATTTTAATTACTTTGGAAACTAGATCGATGTGTTCTTTTCCTAAAATGTGGAATGCCTTTTTCTGAAATCTTCATGGAATCTATCCATTTTATTTCATAGTTCGCATTAGAATTAAATCTAAAATAGAACGCGGACATATAAAACCACTTTTAGAAATCCAACATGGCGGCGACTGCGACCAGGTTTCCCGCCATTTTCCCAGTCCTTTTCACCTCGACTCTGTTGTCGTTTTCGCATTTTTACTTCCTTGGAAACGGATGTATTTCACCATATTCCATTTCCTTAAAAGAAGAAAAGAAAAACAAAATCCATTCCCGTTGCGCAGTTCCCCGCGACAACGATTCAGATATTCGTATTTGACCCCAAGCCCTTCTTCAGTCTCTGCTTTCCGCGTGCTGACTGCGAGCCACATTTTCATATCCGTCCCTGCTGTTGTGCGTCTGTTATCCCCTCTCCATATTGTGTTCGCCTTTCCCGCAATTTGCTAACAATTTCTCTGCTTCGTCGTTTTCGTCAGTTTTTTTCCCAGGGCCAACCGCTCTGACAACAGACGAATAAACGCACACACACACACACACACACACACACACACACACACACACACACACACACACACACACACACACACACACACACTTCGCTCGAAACACGAATTTTCCTCATTTTAATTTTCCTCTCCCTCCCGATCTCTATCTTACTTCACGCATTTCACTCTTTTCGCGCAATCTCCGCATTTCCCTCTCTGCTCCTGTTGCTTCCTTTACCCATTCTTATTATTTCCCTTTCCCTAACCTCTCTCCTCATTCACGCATTTGCCTCAATCCGCGCCTCGCCGCGCCTCTGCCTTCTCCCCACGGAGAAGAAGCAGGTGATCGAATTTGATCTCGCTTTGTTGGAGTATGATGAACAGCGCCCTCTGGACAGTAAGGGAGGGAGGGAGGGAGAGAGGGAGAGAGGGAGAGGGGGAGAGGGGGAGAGGGGGAAAGGGGAGAGGGGAGAGGGGAAAGGGGAAAGGGGAGAGGGGAGAGGGGAGAGGGGGAGGGAGGGAGGGAGGGAGGGAGGGAGGGAGGGAGGGAGGGAGGGAGGGAGGGAGGGAGAGAGAGAGAGAGAGAGAGAGAGAGAGAGAGAGAGAGAGAGAGAGAGAGAGAGAGAGAGAGAGAGAGAGAGAGAGAGAGAGAGAGAGAGAGTATGTATCCCTGAAATCTTGCATGACGAGGCTGAGGGGAAGAGAGGAAGGGATTCCCCTTAAATAATATATTGAAAGAAATACCTTTAGGTAGTGTCGAGGCGAAGGGAAGGGCGGGGACACAGCGAATGAGAAAAGAGAAGAGAATTAAAATATGGGGAAAGAGAACAAGAAAGGGGTCATTGCATAGGGACGGAGAGGGAAGAAAGGGAGAGGGAGAGGAGAGAGAGAGAGAGAAACCTGTATGTGGTAAGAGAGAGAGAGATAGATAGATAGATAGATAGATAGATAAAGATAATCGTATTTATACATTCATATATTCACCTTCAGCAATGCAGTGGTGGGCAATTATATTCACCATATGCTTGCATACATGTGTGCAATTCATTTTTTTTTTAACAATTCATTAAAAAAAAATTACTATAAAGACCGGGCCATTTTTATCCTCGAAGATAACGTCCTTTCCGAATTCCTAAGAATATTTCCTTATTACTTTCTTTATTCGTTTTCTGCCTTTCTCCCACCATCCGCTCTCTATCTTATATATATATATATATATATATATATATATATATATATATATATATATATATATATATATGTACTGTGTATGTGTGTGTGTGTGTGCTAGTGTGTGTGTGTGTGTGTGTGTGTGTGTGTGTGTGTGTGTGTGTGTGTGTGTGTGTGTGTGTGTGTGTGTGTGTGTGTGTGTTCAGCTCCAAAGAACTGAAATACATCTTATCTATTCGCCGCCTCCATCCCCATGGCCGGAATATTTTCGCGCCGTTCAATTTGACTTTGATCTCCTAGATGAAGTCTTTGTAGTCAAAAGAGTCGAGTGTGAAAACCTTGTGTTTAAGCGCTTCACCTTTCTTCAGACCAACTTTCAGCAGTTGCTTGTCTGGCGAACAGCAAGACAAGCAACTGGTGGTGAAAGATTCTTCTGGAAAATGATCCTACACTGCAACTTTCAGGGAGAAATCGTCAAGATCTGGCCGAATAAATTCGATCGACATTTTGCATGTCGGTGCTACTAGGTCAGATTACTTACCGCTATGTGGATCAAGGTCGGTGTCTTCTGGCCTTGCTTTGACACCTTTAAGAACTTCCATATCGCTGTGCAAGCCAAGATTGACAACTCTATTAGGTGCAGTAGTGCTGGGCGGAGTATCCTCGGTAGTCTTGGAAGGTTCCACACTGGGGTCCGAACCCATCCCGGGCTCATTAGGCTATGCCCCATTAGGCTCTGCACCTTCTTGTTTGGGCTGTAGGAAAAACTTCCAGGCGACTAAACCTGCAACAATCACACATATCACAGCAACGGAAATATAGACGGCAAGTTTATAATTGTCGCCCGATTTAGTTGCACCGGGTTCTACCGTGTGATTATGCATATTTTTCCAAATAGTTGATTCAGTGCCAATAGTCGCGTTGGGTGCGAAAGTTTTATTGGAAATCGGTACCTCAAATCCTGAGTCCACAGCACTACTGTCTGGGACGGTGGCATTGACTGGGACTGTTTCATTGGGCTGCAGCTCCTCCTTCCCCATACTGTCTGGGACGATGTTCTTGGACTGCAGTGCCTCCTTCCCAATACTGACTGGGACGATCTTCCGCTGCAGTTCATCCTTCCCCATACTGTCTGGGACGATGTTCTTGGGCTGCAGTGCCTCCTTCCCAATACTGACTGGGACGATCTTTCGCTGCAGTTCATCCTTCCCCATACTGTCTGGGACGATGTTCTTGGACTGCAGTGCCTCCTTCCCAACACTGACTGGGACGATCTTTCGCTGCAGTTCATCCTTCCCCATACTGTCTGGGACGATGTTCCGCATACCAGGGGTGAAGTTCACTTAATCACTGACAATGTTGGTGGCATTGGCCAGGACCGTTTTATTTAGCCTGAGTGCCCCCTTCTCTGGGATGGTGCTCTGCTTACCGGTGGTGACATTGGCCGGGACAGTTTTATTTAGCCGGAGTGCCCCCTTCTCTGGGATGGTGCTCTGCTTACCGGTGGTGGCATTGGCCAGGACCGTTTTATTTAGCCGGAGTGCCCCCTTCTCTGGGATGTGGTAAGAGAGAGATAGATAGATAGACAGAGAGATAAAGAGAATCATATTTATACATTCATATATTCACCTTCAGGCAATTATATTCACCATTCACATGTATTCATTATATTATATGCTTGCATACATGTGTGCATTTCATTTTTTTTTAACAATTCATTAAAAAAATTTCACTATAAGGACCGGGCCATTTTTATCCTGGAAGATAACGTCCTTTTCTTCTTTCAGCTCCAAAGAACTGAAATACATCTTATCTATTCGCCGCCTCCATCCCCATGGCCGGAATATCTTCGCGCCGTTCAATTTGACTTTGATCTCCTAGTTCAAGTCTTTGTAGTCAAAAGAGTCGAGTGTGAAAACCTTGTGTTTAAGCGCTTCACCTTTCTTCAGACCAACTTTCAGCAGTTGCTTGTCTGGCGAACGGCAAGACAAGCAACTGGTGGTGAAAGATTCTTCTGGAAAATGATCCTTCACTGCAACTTTCAGGGAGAAATCGTCAAGATCTGGCCGAATATATTCGATCGACATTTTGCATGTCGGTGCTACTAGGTCAGATTACTTACCGCTATGTGGATCAAGGTCGGTCTTGACACCTTTAAGAACTTCCATATCGCTGTGCAATTCAAGATTGACAACTCTATTAGGTGCAGTAGTGCTGGGCGGAGTATCCTCGGTAGCCTTTAAAGGTTCCACACTAGGGTCCAAACCAATCCCGGGCTCATTAGGCTATGCCCCATTAGGCTCTGCACCTTCTTGTTTGGGCTGTAGGAAAAACTTCCAGGCGACTAAACCTGCAACAATCACACATATCACAGCAACGGAAATATAGACGGCAAGTTTATAGTTGTCGCCCGATTTAGTTGCACCGGGTTCTACCGTGTGATTATGCATATTTTTCCAAATAGTTGATTCAGTGCCAATAGTCGCGTTGGGTGCGAAAGTTTTATTGGAAATCGGTACCTCAAATCCTGAGTCCACAGCACTACTGTCTGGGACGGTGGCATTGACTGGGACGGTGGCATTGACTGGGACGGTGGCATTGACTGGGACAGTGGCATTGACTGGGACCGTTTCATTGGGCTGCAGCTCCTCCTTCCCCATACTGTCTGGGACGATGTTCTTGAACTGCAGTGCCTCCTCCTTCCCAATACTGACTGGGACGATCTTCCGCTGCAGTTCTTCCTTCCCCATACTGTCTGGGAGGATGTTCTTGGACTGCAGTGCCTCCTCCTTCCCAATACTGACTGGGACGATGTTCCGCCGCAGTTCTTCCTTCCCCATACTGTCTGAGAGGATGTTCTTGGACTGCAGTGCCTCCTCCTTCCCAATACTGACTGGGACGATGTTCCGCCGCAGTTCTTCCTTCCCCATACTGTCTGAGAGGATGTTCTTGGACTGCAGTGCCTCCTCCTTCCCAATACTGACTGGGACGATGTTCCGGCCGCAGTTCTTCCTTCCCATACTGTCTGGGACGATGTTCTTGGACTGCAGTGCCTCCTCCTTCCAATACTGACTGGGACGATGTTCCGCCGCAGTTCTTCCTTCCCCATACTGTCTGGGACGATGTTCTTGGACTGCAGTGCCTCCTCCTTCCCAATACTGACTGGGACGATGTTCCGCCGCAGTTCATCCTTCCCCATACTGTATGGGACGATGTTCTTGGACTGCAGTGCCTCCTCCTTCCCAATACTGACTGGGACGATGTTCCGCCGCAGTTCATCCTTCCCCATACTGTATGGGACGATGTTCTTGGACTGCAGTGCCTCCTCCTTCCCAATACTGACTGGGACGATGTTCCGCCGCAGTTCATCCTTCCCCATACTGTCTGGGACGATGTTCTTGGACTGCAGTGCCTCCTCCTTCCCAATACTGACTGGGACGATGTTCCGCCGCAGTTCATCCTTCGCCATACTGTCTGGGACGATGTTCTTGGACTGCAGTGCCTCCTCCTTCCCAATACTGACTGGGACGATGTTCCGCCGCAGTTCATCCTTCCCCATACTGTCTGGGACGATGTTCTTGGACTGCAGTGCCTCCTCCTTCCCAATACTGACTGGGACGATGTTCCGCCGCAGTTCATCCTTCCCCATACTGTCTGGGACGATGTTCTTGGACTGCAGTGCCTCCTCCTTCCCAATACTGACTGGGACGATGTTCCGCCGCAGTTCATCCTTCGCCATACTGTCTGGGACGATGTTCTTGGACTGCAGTGCCTCCTCCTTCCCAATACTGACTGGGACGATTGTTCCGCCGCAGTTCATCCTTCGCCATACTGTCTGGGACGATGT
>NC_061838.1:1704837-1707766 GCF_019202785.1 Penaeus chinensis | reverse complement strand
CCGATCCCGCTACACTCACCTCTTAAAGCTCGCAGACTCGTCGTCCCCGTAGGATGTCAGAGAATCCTGTCGCACGCTCTCCCTCCTCGCGTCGCTGTTCCTGCTCCTACTGCTTCCGCTTTTACTGCTTCTTCCGCTTCCATTCCCGCTCCTGCTGTGCCCGCTTCGTCCACTGCTCCCGCTTGAGCTCCGGCCGTTCGAATTCGTGTTTTTCATTGTCATTTGAATCTATAGATGCTCTTTTGTTTTTGTTTTTTTGCCGTTTTCTTTCCTTTCCTTTATATTTTTGGCGGGGACTACGAGATCATTTTGAATTTTCTAAGTTTCATTGACATTTTTTTTTCATATTTACTTTTTTTTTGTTTCCCTTTATTTTTTGCCCGAATTATATTTTCTTGTTTTTTTCACTCTTCTCTTTTATTTCCTGGTAAACTTTTTTTCTTTTCTTTCTTTCCTTCTTCTTCCTCCAGTGATAATAGAATATAGGAAAAAAAGCAATATATATAACACAGACAATGGCGCTGTCACCTTGAGCAGGGCTGATTTCCCTTCACAGTGACTAGTCCATTCGTCGGGTTTAAATTTCTTGTCTGGACTATTGTTTAGTTACCCTTCAAATGACCTTCACTGCACTCCGTTTTCTGTTCACTGCATGACATTATTACTCCCGAGGTATTTCGCATGACATTCATTAACAAAGACCGTATGACAACACGACCTCACAAAGTAATGCAAATCCACATATATACACCTTTTCTTCGAAAAAAAATCCGAAATTCCTGTTAAGAGAAAACACGAAACATGATAACAACAAACCATTTTCAAATAGAAAACGAGCATTCACCTCTTTTTCTTTCTTTCTTTCTGCCCTTTAACACGACTAAACGCAACACCCAACTCTCCACACAGACGTAATACAAATAACTCAAAAATAAAATCCACGCTTTGAAACAACGAAATGAAATCATATTCGACACCATTTCATTTCACTTCGACACTGTTTCGAAAATGGCGCCGGTCGAGATTCTTAAAAGTGTATATGTCTCTGCCTTTTTTTCTTTTTTTTTTCGCCAGAGTAAATACAGGCTTCTTGCATTTCGTCAAGTCTGAGGGTACACGCGTGAAGCAGGGTTTGCTTTCATAATTTTTTGGGTGATAAAAGTGTTAATGGTCATCGTCATATTGATAATGATGATGATTAAGATACCAATGATAATACGTAATGATAATGATGATAATGATAATAACAATAATAACGATAAGAATAATTATAATGACAATAATAGCAGTTGTAGTAGTAATAATAATCATCATAATAATAATAACAACAAAATAGTTATAACAATGATAATAAAAACAAATAAAAACACAATAACAGCAACAGAAATAATACATGAATTGGTAACTGTAATGACAAATGATGATCGTGATGATGATAGGGCAATCAGACAGACAGGCAGACGGAAAGGGATTGAGAGAGAGAGAGAGAGAGAGAGAGAGAGGAGAGAGAGAGAGAGAGAGAGGAGAGAAAGAGAGAGAATGAGAGAGAGAGAGAGAGAGCGCGAGGGAATGAGTAAAGAGAAAAAGAAAGAACGACACACCCACACCCACACCCACACCCACACACACACCCACACACCCACACACACACACGCCCGCACGAGCAAGAACTAGAGAGAGCGCCCGCGAGCTGGACGAGGGAGAGCGCGGCCGGACGAAAGAGAAAGTCTCATAAACTCCAGTCCCTTCATAGCATCTCCGACTGACCACCAGCTTTAGTTTCTCCATTTACCAACTTCCCTTCTCTTCCTTTCTCTCTCTCTTCTTTTCCCCTTCCCCTCCCCCCTCCCCCCCCCTCTGGCCTTTTATTGTCTAGTTTTTGTTTATTTTGATTTCGTGTTGTTGTTTTTTTTATGTCTTATTTTCTTCTGTTTAATGTTTATTTATCTATTTATTTATTTGTCTTTTTTTTGCTATTTATTTTCCTTCCTTTTTTTCTTTGTTTACTACTCTTCCGTTTCTCTCCCCTTCCTTTCCCCTTTTGTCTCGTATTTCCATTATTTTCCCTTTCCATTATTCCCTCCTCCTCTCTTGCCCCTTTCCCCCTATTCGTAAAATTTCCCTTTCCCCTTGTTATCCACTCCTTTTTCTTTTCCTCTTCTTGTTTCCCTCCTTTGTCCTTTTCTCCTTCTCTTCTCTTTTCCTCCTCTTATTTATTTTCCTCTATCTTCCTATCTCCTTCTTCCTTTCCCCCCTTCCTTCGTCCTTCTACCCCCCTTCTCCTTCCCTTCTCTTTCTTCCTCTTCCCCTCTCCTCCCTTCTTCCTTTCCCGTCTCCTCCCCCTTCCTTTCCCCTCTCCTCCATTCTTCCTTTCCCCTTCTCCTTCCCTTTTCCTTCTTCCTTTCCCCCTCTCCTTCCTTTTTTCTTCTTCCTTTCCCCCCATCCTTCTTCCTCTTCCTCTCTCCTCCCTTCTTCTTTTTCCCCTTTCCCTCCCTTTTCCTTCTTCCTTTCCCCCTCCTTCCCCCCTCCTTCTTTCCCTCCCTCCTTCCTTTTTCCTTCTTCCTTTCCCTCCTTCCCTTTTCCTTCTTCCTTTCCCCCTTTCCTTCCCTCCCTCCTTTCCTTTTCCTTCTTCCTTTCCCCCTCTCCTTCCCCCTTCCTTCCTTCCTTTCTTCCTTGCCTCCCTCCCTCCCTTCTCCTTCCTTCTTCTTTTCCCTCCTTCCCTTCTCCTTCCTTCCTTGCCTCCCTCCCTCCTTCCCTTTTCCTACCTTCATTCCTTCCTTCCCTCCTTTCCTTTTCCTTCTTCCTTTCCCCCTTCTCCTCCCTTCTTCCTTTCCCTCCTTCCCTTCCCACCCTCCTTCCCCCCTCCTCCCCCCCCCCCTCCCCAACCACCCATTCCGTCACCCTCGTCGCCAAGAAAATGTCAACATTC
>NC_061838.1:1689837-1692337 GCF_019202785.1 Penaeus chinensis | reverse complement strand
AATCACGAGATGAGAAGAAGATCGAAAAGAAAGATAAATTTTCTTAGGAAAGAATAAGAACAAGGATGAGGAGAAATCTCGCCGGTAATTTAATAAATAAGAACGACTCGAAATGAAACGAGATTGTAAAAGAAAAAAAAACGACATGGCCTCGCGTTCAAGCCGAGTTGCTGCTGAACCGAAGCTGCCCCGACAAAAGGTAAATTCCCCTGCCCAGGATGATGCCCCTCTCCCCTCCCCTCTCTCCTCCCTCTCTCCTCCCTTCCCCTCCCTCTCCATCCTCCTCTCTCTCCTCCCTCTCTCCTCCCTCTCCCCTCCCTTCCCCTCCCTCTCTCCTCCCTCTCTCCCCCATCTCCTCCCTCTCCCCTCCCTCTCTCCTCCCTCTCTCCTCCCCTCCCCTCTCCCCTCCCTCACCCCTCCCTCTCTCTCTCCCATCCCCCTATTCAGTCCAATTCTCTCCTCTTGCTTCCATAACTCCGTAAGTATTGTTTACAAGCATTTTTCTCTATTCTTCTTTAAAGGCAAAATAAATAGATAAATAAATATCGTCAGCCACGCCCAAAAAATATAAATATTGTGGAGTATGTAAACTTTTTTTTTGCCTTACGAGTTGGAAGTTTGGCTGCACAAGACCTAAACTCTCGTGCTCGGCAGACGTCTGGTCTGAGAACCGTGTGTGTATGTGTGTGTGTGTGTGTGTGTGTGTGTGTGTGTGTGTGTGTGTGTGTGTGTGTGTGTGTGTGTGAAAGATAGAATATGGAAAATAGATAGATAGATAGATAGAGAGATAGAGAGAGAGAGAGAGAGAGAGAGAGAGAGAGAGAGAGAGAGATTGAGAGAAAGAGAGAGAGAGAGACAGACAGACAGATAGACAGATAGATAGACAGACAGGCAGGCAGACAGACCCACCAACAGACAATCACAGACACAAAAAGAGAGACAGAAACAAATACACAAACAACCACAATAGCAAAGAAAGCAAGCACAACCCCCCCCCCCCCCCATAACTGTGAGATGCCTCGGCGAGCCTTCATGGTGCCCAGACTGCATAAGAGGTATGGGGGGAGGATGGGGGGGCTTGGGGGAGAGAGGGGGGAGGGAGGAGGGCGTGTTGGAGGCAGGGTGAAGCAATAAGGTAATGATAAACTAGAAAAAAGCAATCCTGGGTAATGTTATTTGATTGTGTGTTATTGTGGGGAAATACCATCATTAGTGGTGTTGATAAGTTGTGTGTCTGTACTTGTATTACGTACGTAGGGACGTACGTGTGTGTGTGTGTGTGTGTGTGTGTGTGTGTGTGTGTGTGTGTGTGTGTGTGTGTGTGTGTGTGTGTGTGTGTGTGTGTGTGTGTGTGTGCGTGCGTGCGTGCGTGCGTGCGTGCGTGCATACGTGCGTGCGTGCATGCGTGCATGCGTGCGTGCGTGCGTGCGTCCGTGTATGCGTGCGTGCGTGCCTAGCGCAAAAACACACGAGTAACATCTATCACACGGGTCAAAACGTGTGTAAACACGTCTTACCAATCTATTTTGCAATCAGTTCTGTCGCCTTTTCCTTGAGATAAAAAGAAGCTGACGAAGAAGATAAATAGAGATAATAACGACAGCATAACTCTCAGATGCGATGATTATGAGTATGTGATTAGTACAGAGGGATGCTAATTAAGGTAAAAGAAAAAAAAGAAGAAATTTATATTTTTATATTTTATATTTTATATTTTTATATATATATATGTTTTTTTGTATACTATTTTTATATATAAATTATATATTATATTTTAATATTTTGTGTTGTGTGTGTGTGTGTGTGTGTATATATATATATAATTTATATATATTATATATATAATATTATATATATTATATATATATATTATATATTATTCATTATAATTTTTCATTAATTATAAATTTTTATAAATATATATATATATATTATTTATAAACAATTTTTTTATTTTTATATATATATAGTATATTTAAATATCTATTTTGTGGTTTTCTTTTTTTGTTTTAATAATTATACATATAGTTATTTGTTAGGGGCGAAACATTTACATTTTTTAAAAAACCCCAAAAACACACCCAAACCATTCCATTATATATTATATATATTTTATATATTTATATATTATGTGTGTGTGTGTGTGTGTGTGTGTGTGTGTGTGTGTGTGTGTATTATATATATCTATTATATAATTAAAATATATATATATATATGTATATTAAAACACAGTAGGTATTTGTGTGTGGTGTGTTTAAACTATATACATATATTTATATACACCACACGCACGGACACACACACACACACACATAAAACATAACATTCGCAACGGGCCCCCCGAAACCCCATCCCCTCCACCCCCCCCCCCAAAAAAAAAAAGTACAGCAACACGCGCAAAGAAAACCCCAGAGCCCCGATCCAGGGGAGAAAATGCCTTTCCCGACGCATCACGGGAAAAGTACCACGCTCTAAATTTCCCAAAAAAATTTAAATTGGC